>NW_024412444.1:1022124-1056757 GCF_014898765.1 Herpailurus yagouaroundi
GCTCAACTGACTGAGCCACCCAGGCGCCCCTCTAACAGCACTTCTTATATATATGTGTGTGTCATTGATGAGCATATGCTCAAAATAAATGACCATCATCCTCTTGATGGAATCACTTGTTTCCCAGGCCACGGTGGACAATGATGGAAACAACCCCACCATTTTTAAATTTTAGGGGGCTGATGAGGTTTTATAAACAAACTGGCCAAGGAGAAACTTTTCTGCGTTGTTATGATGGCCTCTACTTATTATACTATCCATTTCATGTGGTCTGTGCAGGAAACAGCAAATTCACTGGGAAATGCAGGAGGGAGAATAAAGAAAAAAATTAAAGTAAAAAAGTATTTTTATTATTAAATGAATACAAGTATCTCTTTAAAAAACAAACCAACAGGGGCACCTGGGTGGCTCAGTCAGTTGAGTGTCCGACTTTGGCCGGGGTCATGATCTCACAGTTTGTGAGTTTGAGCCCTGCATCGGGCTCTGTGCTGATCGCTCAGAGCCTGGAGCCTGCTTCAGATTCTGTGTCTCCCTCTCTCTCTGCCCCTCCCCCGCTCACACTCTGTCTCTGTCTCTCTCTCAAAAATAAACATACATTAACAAAAATTTTAAAAAAATTAAAAAAAAACCCAACAAACAAAAATGACTAGTAACTTTAGAGTATGACCATGTACGGGGCGGCAGCATTTTCATGAAGACAGTAATAAAGTAGGGGCAATTTTGGATATTAAGTAGTGTATGTGGTAGAATGACCTAAGGTAGGAAGCCTTGCCAGAGCATCTGAATTTACACACTAGGATTGGTGTGTAAAACCTAGGTTTTCGGTGGGTGAATGCTCCAACATTTTGGGGCTTATTTTCAATTTAGGAAGTGAAATTTCCATTCAGATCACCTAACTTCTTACTTTACTTGCTACTTGGTCAAGTAATTTCAACAGAGGGCAGTGTTAAAAACAAGCACTTTCCCTTTAAGGGAGATAATTATTTTGGAACAGTTAAGAAGGCTAACATAGTCATATTAGAAACCAATGAAGTGACAAGGGCAATTATGAGTGTCTGGTGCAATGATCATCCATTTCTTATGCATCTTTACAAATTTCTAACCCTGACCTCACGCTCACCTTCTCACATGGAGTTCACCCTCACTATGTCTTTCCAGTCCTGGGGAAGCCACTGTCTCATGAATTCCTCAATCCCCAGATGAAATGAAAATGCCAAAACAAGGAAGGAGTCTAGGATACGCTTCCAATCTCCAATCCTTTCGAATGTTTTGCCCTGTTCAGTGAAACAAAGTAACCATCAAATAATAAGGGTAAACTATGAAAATTGTTTTAAGGAAAAGTGGAGGCGCATTCCCAACAAAAGCCACAAAGGAGCACTGGACAAAGTCATACATCCATTATATTTGCGTAAATTAGAAAGTCATATTATTTACACAGTAGTTGAATATTACTGCTGAATATAATAGATGTTACTGTTCTAAATATATTTCTGGAACTGCAGAATTTGTGGCCATTGTGTATTTACGTACCTGGCAATTATCTTACCTACTAGACCACTCTAGACTGGCAAGGGAGCACTAGAAAAATTATTCAAAGTGTCCAACTTCTTTCCCATCTTGAATTCCAAGCTTAGACAAATAGTTCTAAATCAAGCTAACCAAGATAATTCCCAACTTTTGAATAAAGGTAGGTATAAATAAACATTTTAAATAACTTTCTTTCATTATTATAAGATGGACTTTGGCCTTGGAAAATGTGGGATGAAAAATGATAGCTAAAGTTGGGAAGGTTGATTAGGCACACAGCTATGTGCTGCGGAGCGTGTTAAACATGTAACATACAGTATCCCAATCACACTATTATTATTAGCATTTTACAAATGAAGAAACAGAAGCCTCACAACAGTTAAATGGCTTTCCAAAGTCATCTGGTGGAACTGGCATTTGACCAGTCATTGCTGGCTCTGAAGATGGAGTTCTTAACCATTACATAATGCTGCTTTGAAATGTCACCAAACATTTACAGAAAAAGGCATGCAAATATTTGGCAGAAACTGGCTGAGCATATGCAAATTAAGCCATAATTGGTCTCTTGGGGAAGCATGGGGGTGAGGCCGGTGCTGGAATGTGGATACTCTAGAGGAAGATCCCATCTCTTACACCCTGAAGGTTCAGCACGAATGACAGCCACCTAGGTGGTATGGCCTTCCTCTTGGACAGCCAGGTCCAGAAGCACCTGCTAGCCCTTCAGACATTTCAGACAGGTAACTGATGGGGGGACAGGATTTCATAGACTATGCTTCCAGAGACCAGCTGTAGCTCCTCTGAGATCAGGGTCTGTCCAGTGGGGAAATGTTGTTAATTTGTATGAGACCAAATTTAAACTGTTCCATCAAAACATGTTTTTGACAGCATATACGTTTGAACACACACACACACACACACACACACACACACACACACACACACACACTGGATGTTTGAGTTAAAGAGTGTTTCTACAAGTTCAAAAACTAAACTCAGGCAAACTTGGGGGGTATTTAATTGTTGGATGTTTCAAAGGTAATAGCAATCTGATAATTGTTGTTATTTAATTACATTTTTGGCAAAGTCAAACCCAAATAGTTATTTATGATTTCCAAGCAACGAATCCACTGGGAAGAAAAAACACCCAGGAAAAATGAGGTACAATGTAATACAACTTCCAAGAAAAGCAACCACTAAGTATAAGTCATGATCCAACGGTTGGATTTTTTTATTAGAATCTAAAGATCACTGGTTTGTATTTTCTCTGCAAGAACAACTTCAGGCATCAAGTCCCTATATGAAATCACACTGTTCCCTCTTTTTTTTTTTTTTAATTTTTATTTATCTTTGAGAGAGAGAGAGAGAGAGAAAGGAGGGAGGAAGTCACAGAGATAGGCAGAGACACAGAATCTGAAGCAGGCTCCAGGCTCTGAGCTATCAGCACAGAGCCCGACCCGGGGCTTGAACCTACAAGCTGTGAGATCCTGACCTAAGCGAAAGTCAGAAGCTTAACCATCTGTGCCACCCAGGTGCCCCGTCACACACTGCTCCCTCTTTTCTCACCTCCCTTACTCAATAATCAAAGGGTTTTAATTAGTAGCTTACCCTAACTCACGGTTTCCAAGTGTATTAAAACCATGCCTCACACAAGACGTTATTCTAGGTGTTCTCTTTACAATTTAATACTCACAACTGTCTTGTGCTATTATTATCTCCATTTATATGAGGAAACTGAGGCATGGAGACATTATCTAACATGTTCCAGTTCCAACAGGTAGTAAGTGGTGGTGCAACACGTGAATCGGCCTTTCTGGCTCTTGCGTTCTTAATCACTCGACTCACACCTGTCAATTTTCATAATTTTACCTCTGTTCTTTTGCCGGTGATACTTGCAAACCCTTCAGAAGCATAAGGCACCTTCTTCTACTCCCTCACCACACTCCCTCTCAAGAATCCTTGTAATTATGTGCTCTAGCTAGAGGATTTATTAGTTATTTCTATATTTCCCAGGGATCTAAAGTGCCTGCTATTTTTCTTTTCGAAAATTATGCTTCCAAGGGATTTCCCTTTTCCCTAAGTCTTTGTTAGGGGTTGGATGCTACCTACCCCTCCCCCTCCCAAAAATATGCTGAGGTCCTAACTCTTGGCAGGTGGTGAGTTTGTGAATGTGACTTTACTTAGGAATAGCATCTTGGCAGATATAATCAAGTAAAGATGAGGCCATTGGAGTAGGCTCTAATCCAATATGACTGGTGTCCTTATAAAAAGAGGAAAGTCAAGGGCACCTGGGCAGCTCAGTTGGTTAAGCATATGACTCTTGGTTTCGGCTCAAGTCATGATCTCACAGTTCATGGGATCAAGCCCTGCAGGGAGCTCTGTGCTGACAGCGTAGACCCTGTTTGGGATTCTCTCTCTCCCACTCTTTCTGCCCCACACCCCTGTATGCACACGCACGTTCTCTCTCTCAGAATAAATAAATAAACGTTAAAAAAGACAAGTGCCAGAAGAAACAGGCACACAGGAAAACCACCATGTGATGACAGAGACAGAGAATGGACTCACGCTACTCTATGCCAAGCGATGTCACCAATTCATGGCTACAGCTGAAAGTCAGAGACAAGAAAAAAATGCCACCCAGAGTCTCAGAGGGAGCGTGGCTCTGCTGACATTTCTGGCCTTCAGAAAGTTAGGAGAATGAATCTCTGTTGTGCTAAACCACCTAGTTTATGATACTTTGTTTTGGCAGTCCTGGGAACTCATGGAGTCTTTTGAATTCTAGTTTTATTCCTTTGTGTTCTACGGGGCAGGGCAAAATGGACACATCCTCAAAGGGATTAGCAACTATGTAGTTATGTGATCTACTCCAATGGCTCTTTGCCTGGCCTGCCAAACACACAAAACAAATGAAACTACCCAACCAAGCAACCAAATAAACCTTCCTTAGCAAACTTTTCCCACAATAACTTGACTTTTACTTCCTCTTACGGACTAACCAAATAACTCATTAGCATCAAAAGGAAATGTACCTTCTTGGTTCTCTATTTTAACACTGTGGGCTTGCCAAGGTTCTCTCTTCGACCTCTGTACGTAATAAAGTATCTGTCTATTACATTTCAGTGGCTGTTTGAAAAGAATAAAGTGGAATAGGGCTTTACAAGCTTTATCTTACTTCCTAAGTACCACAGTAATGGTTGTCACTCCTTTATTAGTACAAATCCTGGGAACAAGGCATTATCCTCAGCCTACATGCACATCCCAGTATCTGGAGGGGGCATAGGAAATGTTGCAGATCTGAATCCCACCCCTCATTCATACCATTTAGGAAAGAGTTACATATGGAAAAAATTAGCTGTAACAGAAAGATAAAACGATTAATGGGAAGACCTTTTACCTCAGTCCACATATAAAGAAAACTTCAAAAGATTTCTCTATGGTTAGGTATTTGCTTATATTGACTTGGGATTTTACAAGTAAAACTTGGCTGTATTTGAATTTTGCAGTTTATTCTTTTTTTTTAAATTTTTTTTTTAATGTTCATTTATTTTTGAGAAAGAGACTAAGTACAAGCGGGGGAGGGCAGAGAGAGAGAGAGAGAGGGAGACACAGCCGCCGAAGCAGGCTCTGAAGCAGGCTCCAAGCCGTCAGCACAGAGCCGGACGCAGGGCTCGAACCCACGGACCGTGAGATCATGACCTGAGCCCAAGTCGGACGCTTAACCGACTGAGCCACCCAGACGCCCCTGCAGAGTTTATTCTAAAGGCAAACTTCTCCTTTATGTACACTCACATCAGGTATCTATCACTTAAATCACACATTGAATATCTTCTACTAACTATCACTTAAATCACACTATTGAATATCTTCTACTAACATTTTTTTTAATTTTATTTTTTATTTTTTAAAATTCACATCCAAATAGGTTAGCATATAGTGAAACAATGATTTCAGGTGTAGATTCCTTAATGCCCCTTCCCCATTTACCCCACCCCCTTCCCACAACCCCTCCGTTTGTTCTCTATATTTATGAGTCTCTTCTGTTTTGTCCCCCTCCCTGTATTTTTTTGTTTCCCTTCCCTTATGTTCATCTGTTTTGTCTCTTAAAGTCCTCATATGAGTAAAGTCATATGATTTTTGTCTTTCTCTGACTGACCAATTTCACTTAGCATAATACCCTCCAGTTCCATCCACGTAGTTGCAAATGACAAGATTTCATTCTTTTTGACTGCTGAGTAATACTCCATTGTGTGTGTGTGTGTGTGTGTGTGTGTGTGTGTGTGTGTGTATATATATATATATATACCACATTTTCTTTACCTGTTCATCCCTCGATGGACATTTGGGCTCCTTCCATACTTCGGCTTCCTTAAAATTTTTTTAATGTTTATTTATTTTTTGAGAGAGACAGACAGAGCATGAGCAGGGAAAGGGCAGAGAGGGAGACAAAGAATCCGAAGCAGGCTCCAGGCTCTGAGCTGTCAGCACAGAGCCTGACGTAGGGTTCGAACCCATGAACCGCAAGATCATGACCTGAGCCGAAGTCTGACTCTTAACCGACTGAGGCCACCCAGGCTCCCCGAATATCTTCTACTTTAATATGCGATAGGATGAAGACATGGTTAGAATGCTTTTACAAACCTTCATTTTGCCATATTTGAGTATCCAATTTCCGATTTCTATCATTTCAAAGTGGCTCTGCCTTATTTTTTGTGGATAAAACTGTACACTTTAATTTTCCACGAATATTATGTCTACCTTTCTTAAGAAAGTACTGTATTACAGGTGCAGACCTAATATTTGAAATTCTAGTGAGTATACATCCAGGGAAACACAGGGCAATAAAATGTTTTAGTTTTGCTTTTTTTTAAAAAAAATTTCAGTAAGGGGAAGGATTGGTTTTTTTTTTTAGCTGCTTTTCAAATTTATGTCAGCAACCCTGTAGCTTCCTTTAAGAATTTTGCCTGTTTGTGACATATTTTTAATTCTTCTACAGAATTCCCATAACCAGAAGAATTGGACCAAAAGGCATTTTTCTTGTCCCCTCTTTAGACAGAGTAATGGCAGACTTTTCAGCATTCAGTTCAGGTCAATCAAAAGCTCCTTTTCTCAAAAATCTCATCTGTCAGTATGCCAGCATTTGGAACGATTTCCATTTTGTCCATAAATTTGGTTAAAAGCACTGAGCTTCGTGCTGGAACACAAATGCATGTCTCTGAAGCAGGTAACTTGGCAATCTGGAAGTCTATACCTGTATAGCCTTTTTTTTTTTTTTTAATGTTTATATATTTTTGAGAGAGAGAGAGAGAGAGAGAGAGAGAGAGAGAGAGAGAGAGAGACAGCGCGTGTTAATCCAGAGAGAGAGGAAGACACAGAATCAGAAACAGGCTCCAGGCTCTGAGCTGTCAGCACCAAGCCCGAGGCGGGGCTCAAACCCACGAAACGTGAGATCATGACCTGGGCCAAAGTCAGCCGCTTAACTGACTGAGCCACCCAGGCACCCCCTGTACAGCTTTTTATAAAGAGAAATTACTTTCCTTCACTGTCTCACTTGTTTCCCACAGTAGTACTGGGAATAGAAGTGGCTAATATTTACTGATCATTTATTACGTACCTACTACATATTGTGAAGCGGAAATAAAGTTCTCCCAACAACCTGATGAAGTAGATTATTTGTGTTTTTCCTATTTTGCAAATGAGAAAACTGAGGTTCAAAGGTCTACGTAGCTTGCCCAAAGTCATACACAGCATGTAAGTCATAGAGCTGGGCTAAAACTTAGGTGTTCTGACTCTAGAATCTGAATTTGGGGACTGAATTGCGAGTCTCACTTTATAACTGGAGAAACTGAAGCTTAACACCCTTGCTGATTTATATAGTTAGGAAATATCAAGGCAGGGATGGGAATTCAGGTCTCCCTGATTTCTGGTCAGCTGGTCTTTCCTGTAGGCTAGACTGTCACCTCTGTCCCATTCATCAAAAAGGGTTCATAGCATCCCTCCTGTGTGCCTGACTTGGATACAACAGTGAACAAAACAGATGAACTCTGTGGTCTTAGAACTTTCATTTTCATGTGTGGGTGTAAATGAACATAAACAAAGGAATAAAAGGATAGAAATTTTTCAAAACGCTAAGAAAAAAATGGAAATTGTGATATATAAGTGCCCGAGAAATCTCATTGCCATTGTCACCCATCATCACATAAACTCCACTCATTTTTCAAAGCAGTTAGCTATTATTCGGAAATGTTCTGCAAGAAGAAGTCGTGTGTGTGTGTGTGTGTGTGTGTGTGTGTGTGTGTGTGGACACACACACACACACACACACATGTTTTAAATTAAGTTCTACATCCAGTGTTGGGCTTGAACTCACAACCTGAGATCAAGAGTTATACGCTCTATTGACTGAGCTGGCCAGGCACCCCAGTCGTGGTAGATTTTTATATGAGAGACCAGGGGACTCTTTGAGTAGGAAATTCTCCCTTGGACATATGTCTAATGCCTGATGCATAATCTCTAAGGCAGTGAAAGAGTACTGGGCTCAGTGCTCTAGTATTTTTTTTTTCTAGTATTTCCAGTATTTTTACTGATGAGTGGAAGTCTAAGATAATCATTACCTTGGCCATTCAAACTCCAACTCAGAATATTTACACCTCCTTTTCAATTATGGTAAAAGAAAACATCTGATGTCTGGTAGTGATGATTGAATATGTCTTAACTGGACTTACATTTGTGTTTATGCACACACACACACACACACACACACACACACACACACACTTGAAAGAAAGTATAGAACAAACTCTGAAGCCTTTCTGATTATCAGAAAACATAAAGCAAATAAGTTGTTAACAAAAGGAAGTAGAATAAACTGAACTAAGAATATGAAGTTGAATAAGCTTAGCAGAAAAGTTGATCTCTAAAATATGTACATTTAATTAATGCTATCATTCTGGAGCAATCTTTCTTTCAACTCGGTTTAGACAGTTAGGTGATGTTCTTTCTTGCTTTTCCACATAAGCACTGTCCGTAATCTGACAGACTTCTGACAATTTGCAGAGTGCTGCTGAGTCTCCAATGTCAGTTTTTAATTCAGTGATGACCCCGTTATCTCAAGTAGTTCAGGTGGTGTTCTCTTTGATTAAAAAAAAATCCATCCTTTCAGTCTTGCAGAGGTGTACTCCTGCTTTTAATTCTTCTTTACTTTTTCTGCTCCCAGCCACGTGGCTACTTTGCCCCTCAGCCTTTGATAGAGCGGCCCCAGTTTATTGTGCACATTTGGCAAGCTTCTCTTGAACTTACCCTAAGGCTCTTGTTTTGTGGTATATATTGTGGCGTGTTTTTTGGCAAAGAAAGCCACTCAGAGATTGTGTAAGTGAATTAAAGGCACAGAGTTAATACAATGGGACACTGTGCCCTTGAAAAGAAGCAAGGAACTCTCAGTGTGAGGATATGAACTGATCTCCAACATATATTAAGTGAACACAGCAAGGGGCAGAATAGTTTACATAAATAATTTACCTTTTATATAAAGAGGATATACATTAAAATACATACATTTTGGGGCACCTGGGTGGCTCAGTCGGTGGAGCTTCCGACTTCGGCTCAGTTCATGATCTCATGGCCTATGAGTTGGAACCCCACATCAGGCTCTGTGCTGACAGCTCAGAGCCTGGAGCCTGCTTCAGATTCTGTGTCTCCCTCTCTCTCTGCCTCTACCCTGCTCACTCTCTCTTTCTCTCGCTCTCTCTGCAATAAATGTTTTGCTTTACATTTTAAAGAAGGATGAATGGAAGGAAAACACAGACTAGTGAAGGTGACCATTTATAAGGCAGGAAACAAGATGAATGGGGAAGTAGAGTTGGGATTTAAATGTTTCATTGAATACCTTTTAATATCATTTTGATTTTTTAGCCATATGAATGTACTACCTTTAAAAAAGATTTGACAGATCTTGGTAGTGGTTATAGAAATCTATACATGTGATAAAATTCCACTGATCTATACACTTAAAAAAAAAAAAAAAGCAGGGCATGAGATCTAAATAAGATCTATGGTTAACAGTATTACACCAATGTCAGGCTCCTGGTTTTACCAATTGTGCTATGGCCCCTTAAGAGGTTATCACTGGGGGAAGTTGGGCAAGGGGTAATGAGAATTCTCTGTCCTGTTTTTGGAACTACGTGAGTCTAAAAGTCTTTCAAAACAGTTAAAAAGCAAGTTACCGAGCTAGCGGGGCATTTCAAAGAATCAAAAGAAATAAAATAAAACTTCTGAATAAACTTCCAAACGAAACTTCTAATGAAAGAGGGAAGGAAAAAAGATAAGTAACACTTAGAAGAAAAATGAGGGGGGCGGATCTAACCACTAATCCGATAGTGAATTCAGGGACACGAAAGAGAATTGGAAGGACGCATGGCAGGATACAACTCTTCCCAGTAAAAGCAATTTCTCTGTGTCCTCATCCTCCTGCACATCTCCTTCTCTCTGGCCCACTTCTCTCTGTATCATCATTTCTATCCCCCGTGTCTCTCTGCCCCATTATCTCTTCTACAGTCTTCTTTCTGTCAATCTCCCTTTTGTGTGTTTTTCTCCCTTCCTCTGTCTTTTTGTCGCCCTTTCTATCCATTCCACTCTTCAGCTCCCGGATTTTCCATCACTGCTACAATCCCGTTCAATTTCTCCTTTTCTGGCCCTTCCTGTCCTTTCCATTGTATTCCATTCCCTTGACTTGCGCTCCTCCAACATCTGCTCAGCAGATGACATACGTACTATTTGGCCATTGGTATTTATAGCCCCACCCAGTCCCATTTCTGCATGGCCTCTCACTTCAAGTAGCCCAAACGAACTAATTAGATATGTTGGACCCGTGTTTCAAATTCCTGCAAGGAGTATCTAAGTGCCTCTGCCAGAACTGGTGTCCACCTCCGGCCGCGGCCAAGAGAGTTGTATTATTTGGCTTGTGCTTTGTTTATCGTGGACTGTGGGCACTGGCTCTCCAGGGCAGTCTACAGCAAGAGCAGATACCTCAGTCTACATAACGGACGGAAACAGACTAACAGATAAGGACAGGGAAAGCAATCTCCAGGTCCGATGAACTAATTTAGTCTGAGAGGAAACATCTTTGTCTTACTTCTGAAGTGTTCAGAAAGTATAAATAATTCCGACTGCAAGAAAGTAGTTGAACGATAGTAAGTTCTTACAGAATGAGAAACAAGATAAAAACAGCACGATCTGAAAATGCGAGACTTACTGAGCTTGTTGTAAGAACTGCTTGAGTTCGGTTTCAAAGTAAAAGCAAACACCAACTTAAAGAGAATCAGCATTTTTTGAGGAAAGCAAAAGAACGGAAAATGAATGTAGAGAAATAGTCTTGATATAGATGACCACAGCAACTTCAAAAACTGAAATATCACAAAGCCCACTGACATCAGGCGAGGAAAATTATGGGGCGCATGGGTAGCTAGGTTGGTTAAGAATCTGACTCTTTTTTTTTTTTTAATTTTTTTTTCAACGTTTTTATTTATTTTTGGGACAGAGAGAGACAGAGCATGAATGGGGGAGGGGCAGAGAGAGAGGGAGACACAGAATCGGAAACAGGCTCCAGGCTCTGAGCCATCAGCCCAGAGCCTGACGCGGGGCTCGAACTCACGGACCGCGAGATCATGACCTGGCTGAAGTCGGACGCTCAACCGACTGCGCCACCCAGGCGACCCAAGAATCTGACTCTTGACTTTGGCTCAGGTCATGATCTTATGGTTCAAGAATCTGAGCCCCTCATTAGGCTCCATTCTGACAGTGCAGAGCCTGCTTGGGAATTCTCCCTCTCTTCCGCCCACTCTCTCTGACCCTCTTCTGCTCACACTCGTGTGTGCCCCCCCCAAATAAATAAACTTTAAAAAAAAGAGGAAAATCTTGCTGTAAACCTTCCCCATTAGCTGATTTCCAAAAATGACTGGTAATATCGTCTATTCTGCCGAGATTGACATCAATAAATAAAGGGGTGATGCACAAAACTGAATTTCTGAATTTCCAGCCTTTGTTGACCATCAGATTGACTAGGAGAAGGTTTAGAAGATAAAGGTGGCTGTGCCCACCCTAGGTCTATGCAAACAGAATCACCAGGAATTGGGGAAGGAGGTCTTATCACCTAATTTGCTGTAAATCTCACCAGCGGCTCAAGATGCAGATCCCGAATTGAGAGTAGCTGTTCTCAAGACCCAAGGAGAAGGTTCCACGGTAATTCTTGGCTGGCTTAAAAAATTGAAGATGGGCTAGTGACAGTCTAAGTTGTCCCAACAATTGAAGTGATTACCTTATTACAATGGGTATTAGAAAAAAGATCAGAGGAGCACCTGGGTGGCTCAGTCGCTTAAGTGTCTGACTTTGGCTCCAGTCACCATCTCATGGTTCACGGGTTTGAGCCGCACGTCGGGCTCTGTGCTGACAGCTCAGAACCTGGATCCTGTTTCCGATTCTGTGTCTCCCTCTCTCTCTGGCCCCTCCCCTGCTCGCACTCCCTTTCTCTCTCTAAAATAAACAAACATTAAAAAAATTTTTTAATAAAGAAAACAAGACAAAGACGAGATTAGGTGTAAAGGCTTAGACTCAAGATCAACATCTGTGATAGAGCCAACCGGGCCCAGTAAGGTCTGCCCCCCTTTTGCGTCATCCTGTGTTACACTCCTGCTTCTTTTCTAAGCTCCAGCTACATGGGCTTCCATTGTCTTCTTTGAACGTGCCATGCTATCTTCTACCTCAGAACTTTGGCACATGCTGTTCCATCTACCTGGGGGGTCCACCCTCCTTTTCTCTACTATGGTCAAGTGAGCACTTCGTCATACTTTGGGTCTCAGTTCAACCACAGAAGCCTTCCAGACTTCTCCAATTAGGTTATTTCCTTCCTAAAGCCTCCGATTTCACGGTTTCCTCCACCTTTCTCTGCGTCTCGCTATGGTTAAATTTTTCCATTTGGTTATTGGATGAACAGGCCTCCCCTGTGATAACAAGCTTCCTAAGGGCAGCACCTGTGTCTGTTCACCATTATCCTGAGCACCTAACACACTGTGTACACATAGTAAGTGCTATAAACTGGATGTTTATATCCCCTTGAAGTTTACATGTTGAGGCCTAAATCCCCATTGTGATGGAATCGGAGGTGGGGCCCTTGGGAGGCGATCAGGTCATGAGGGTAGACCCCTTGCAAATAGGATTTGTGCCCTTATCTGAAGAGACACGAGAGAGGAGACTGCTGTCTCACTACAGGAGAACACAATGAGAATACCGCCGTCTGCAAACCGGGAAGAGCACCTTCCCCAGGAGCTCCCCAGGCTTGCACCCTGACCTCAGACTTCCAGCCGCCACAACGGTGAGAAGTAAGGTTTTGTTATTTAAGGTACCCCGCCTGTGGTATTCGGTTATAGCAGCCTGAATGAAGACAGTAAGCATTCAGTAATTATTACTATAATCAGTGTAAGTATATTAATATACAGGCACACAGGTGGGTCACTCGTATGTTAAGTTGGGAAGTGCTTCCATCTGGACAAGTGTGTTTACCAGAGACCTAAGAGCAAACTGACTAAAATCTAATGCAGGAGGTATTGTTCAGTAGATGTCTTTCTGAGCCCTTACACATCACTTGTTACCTTGTGTTCTCTTCAAGGGTAATCTGAATACATAAAACGGATTCTAACTTTCTGTGGCTGAATAGCACGAAAACATCTAGATGAATTTCCATCAGATCCAAGGTAATGTTTGGGATTATGTGGTCTGTATAGAGATTTCAAGGTACATGTGACAGAAATTCATTTAGGGGGCTTTGGGGAACAATTCAACCGAGCAGGCAATAATCCCCTAGAGAGGCTAACACTGAAATTCAAGAGGATATACCCATAAAGAGACATACACACGTTTTAAAATGCTTGAGACAGGAACAACACACATGGATGCCAAATACATAATCAAGGAAAAAGTTAGGAGGGCCAGTGATCCCGACTGCCAGGGCTGATTTTATGGTGGGGCTGCAGCTCACACGGGCCCCTTTATGGAGTTGGGTTTCATGATATAAAATAACTCTGATTTATTGGTTTCTCCATATTGATTCCCATGCACATTAATAAGGTTCATTCGCCAAAGATAATTAATTTGATCTCTTATGAATGTAGACTCAGAGGCTTCTGCTTTATATCAGATGATATTTTTCACGTCCTGATTTATATTACAGAAATAACGTATGTTCTTTGTTTAAAACTGAAATAATACAGAGGACTTTGAAACAAAACAGAAAAGCTCCTCTTTGAATCTCTACCTATGGGGTAAATAGGTTTAACAATGTGATGTGTATTTTTCCAAACACACACACACACACACACACACACCCCACTGTGACCATGCTACCACTTAAACTCTTCCTCAGAAACTTCTGAAGTATTCCTTTATATTTAAAAACTATATCTTGAGAACTAAAAATCAAGATGAAAGCATTGATTTTGCTAACAGGAAGCAGAAAAAAGAACTGCTTTAAAAAGGTAACAACCCACAGAATCCTACCTTTAGGATTTATAATCAACATTAGCAATAGGGACGATGATTTGTTTCAGTCTCCACAAATGTAGAATCTGATTTGAAATCCCTATAAAATTAACTCCCTCCCTATCATTAAATTTAAAATACCTTATGTTTACATTTCATTTTGCAGTCCATTATCTTACTCAACTCTCACAACAAACAAATTTAACAACTTGGGGGGGGGTGCTCTGTAAAAGCAAAAAAAGTGAGGCTCAGAGAAGTTAAGCAAGTTGTACAAAGACACACAGTGAGTAAGTGGGAGACAGGATTCAAATCTAGAGCTTCTGACTGTAGTTATTTTTTTTCTTAATTCATTTATTTATTTTGAGAGAGAGAGAGAGACAGAGAATGTGGAGGTGTGAGCAGGGGAGGGGCATTGGGAGAGGGAGAGAGAAAATCCCAAGCAGGCCCCATGCTATCAGCACAGAGTCCGGCGTGAGGCTTGATCTCACAAACTGGGAGATCATGACCTGAGCCGAAATCAAGAGTCAGACACTTTTTAAAAAAATTTTTTTAAATGTTTAAATATATTTGAGACAGAGGGAGACAGAGCGTGAGTCGGGGAGGGGCAGAGAGAGAGGGAGACACAGAATCCGAAGCAGGCTCCAGGCTCCGAGCTGTCAGCACAGAGCCCGATGCGGGGCTCGAACCCACGAACCGTGAGATCATGACCTGAGCCGACGTCGGACGCTCCACCAAATGAGCCACCCAGGTGCCCCTGGAGCTTCTGACCATAAATTCACATTCTTCCCTGTAAACCCATGCTCTAATATGGCAGCCACGAGCCACCCGTGGCTATTATGTACTGCAGAAGTGGCTATGTCACTCAGGGAAAGGAGTTTTAGTTTTATTTATTTTTTACAGTTCATTTATTTATTTGGATAGATACAGAGAGATCAGGGGAGGCGCAGACAGAGAGACAGAAAGAGAAAAATTCCACACTGCCAGTGCAGAGCCCGATGTGGGGCTCGAACTCACAAACTGTGAGATAATGACCTGAGCTGAAATCAAGAGTTTGGATGCTTAACCCACTGAGACACCCAGGAGCCCCAAATTATTTCTATAAAAAATTTTTTGAGTTTATTTATTGAGAGGGAGAGAGAGGTACAGGGACAGAGAGAGAACGAGAGAGAATCCCAAGCAGGCTTCCCACTGTCAGCAAGGAGCCCGATGAGGGGCTCAGACTCACAAACCCTTGGGATCATGACCTGAGCCAAAATCAAGACTTGGAGCCTTAACCAACTGAGCCACCCAGGTGCTGCTAATTTTATTTAATTTAAAAATAAAAATAATATAAAATATTTTTTCTCTAAACACAACCTAATTATTTTGGCATTTTACTTTTATCACTGAAAATTTAGCATCAGAAGACAGATGCATTGTAAGTGTAACAGACACAATGGATTTCAAGACTTGGTATAAAAATAAGAATGCAAGACATCTCATTAACAAATTTGTATATTAAGTATGTGCTGAAATGATACTTTGGATATATTGGATGAAATGAGATATAATTTCACTTTAACTTTTTAAAATGCGTCCACATGAAAATTTAAAGTCAAGCATGTGGCTTGCATTTGACTGATGTTGTTCTGCATTACACTGCCCTATCAATTCCATAAGCATTGGGAGAACATTGTGTATGGTATTAAAACGTGAATTTTTGTTGTTGTTTATTGCATACTTTGACCATCACAGATAGTGTCAAGTATTCCCTAAAATAAGGGAAGAACTAAGCAAGAATAAAATAAGTTTCTCTCAATGGATTGGTAATGTTTCTCTGAATGCATTTCACTACAAATGAACAACAAAAAAAATCCTAAATCTTATTCGATAGTGTTGCAGAGAGATTCCCTGCTTTGATCAAGTTCTGCTTCTTTGTGTTTTTTTGACAAGATTTGCTTTCTCCCTGCCCTCCTTTATAAAAGGGCTGGAGGGAGCATCCCCCAGCAGGCCTCAAAATGAAATGAAAAGGGCCTTTCTCACCCCAGTTCTCAACCTAGAAATTGATCTTCAGTTTCCCTCATTGGTCTCTCGTGACTAGCTTCTTTGCCCTGCCTTCCATTTCCACTGAAAAGCTTGAGATACTAAGTAATTACAAACGTTTTATGAAGAGAACAATAGTTAACGTTGATTAAACCCATGTGCCAGGCAACAAGCTGTGCCCTGTCATATCCAACATCTCATTTAATCTTTTACAGACGTCCAAAGACGTAGATGCTTACCTGAACCATGGGACTAGGAGTGGCCAGCTTGCCCGTGATTAAATATCAAAGACAAGGTCAAGGTTTGAGCTCTTACCCATCGATCCTGAGTATATACTGTGAACCATGACATTCTAGTCAAGATCAAGGAAACTAAAGAGGTTGCTAAGAGGGATTCTTAATCTCGGGATACGTATATGAAGAGTATACGACATTTGATGTAATGGATATAGAAAGAAACTACAAATGTGCCCAGGTTTATTGTGGCTGGGAGAGAAAATGGTAACAGAAGAGTATAAGCCATGAATGGAGGTTGAAACCATGTTTGTAAAAATACAGCAATAATGTTCTAAAGATTTTGAAAGGTAAATTTCTCTGAAATTTTTCTAAAATCATTGTTAGAAGCCTTATAGACTTCCAAGCCAAGGGAATTGTTCAGCTTAAAAAAAAATGTTTATTATTTATTTTTGAGAGAGAGAGGGAGACACAGAATCTGAAACAGGCTCCAGGCTCCGAGCTGCCAGCACAGAGCCCGAGGCGGGGCGCGAACTCAGACCGTGAGATCATGACCTGAGCCGACCGAAGTCAGATGCTCAACCTAGATGCCTGCCACCCAGGCACCCTGCGATTGTGCAACTTTTTAAAGGATCCCGCAAAGATTGCTTTCCCTCAAATGTAAACTCCTCTCCTGGGAACTTACTTTTTCTCTCACATCTTAATGGATCTCCCTCCAAGCAGGCTGACTACCTTGAGTTGGCTCAGAGCAAATGATGAGTCCGTGCCATACTCGTCTCCTTGTGTGCCAAAGTAGCCAAACCGTCCAGTTATTCTACCTATTCTAATCCCACCCAGAGGAAGAGCCACCTTTCCCAAAACACTTCCCACAAATGTCCACATTCTCCTTGTTCACTCCCCTTAAGAATGGTTCTGTTGCCCCCTATTTTACCTGTGGTTATATTCTCTTCTGGTTTGAAGTGCCCTGGTTCATGCAGCCAGCTCCTATATATTTTAAGGAAAAATATTATCACCTGCCACTCTCTTATCTCCCACTAGACAATTACCAGCTTCTTAACGGCAGGGAATGCATTTTAACTGTTATTCCTCGCAGAGCAGCGGACCCAGGATTCTCTAAACAAACATGGTTATTTGGAAGGAAGCATTCAATCCAGTGGGATTTGTGGGTTTAGGGACATCAACATCACTTTGGGTTATAACACTATGAAAATTCTTTAAACGTGATCCAGATTCTTTCTGTACGGAATGGACCTATTGTGTTAACATGCCCTACCTTACGTGTGGATCCTCCTCTAGCCTCCATTCCTTCTTTTAGGAAAGGACTTATTTAATAAGAGTCTTTCACAAGTAGTGCTTACAGTGGTTAAGAGTATGGGTTCTGCAGGCAAAGAGACTTAGGCCAAAATCTACCTCCATCGCTTACTCGCTCTTTGGTCTTACAGTCTCTAGGCTTAATTTTGTTTTTCTTGTACCACGGGATCCACAATACTGCCCACCTCATAGGGCTGTTATGGAGATTAACTGAGAGCATGCTTGTAAAAGGCTTAGCATAGCACTGGACAGGTAAAGTATACTCTGTGTATGGATGCTAGAACAGTGTTCTCAAAGGTATCTTCCAGGTCTAGTAACTATTCATAATTACATGGCCAATTGTATCGAAGATGGGATAGTATCTTACGGTCTATAACTCTGGTTCTAAATATCTGTTAGTCTACTAATGTCGTAAGGGAAATTTCAATGTGATTTAATGTTATTTCAATTGAACAAATATATGTTGAGCTCATACGCCTGTCGAACCGAAAAGTCTTCATAACTGAGATGGACAGAGCTAACGTTCCTTGCACATTTTATATGGGCCAGATTCTGCTCTAATCCTTTTATACACATCCTTTCTATTTGATGTTCACGATGATCCTAGAATCATTATTCTTCCCATTCTACAGGTCAGAAAAGTAAAGCTTAGCTGGGTGAAAAATAACACATAATCGAAATTGAAATTCAATTGAAAGTGAGTTATATCTTCAGGAAAAAATGTTTTTTGTTTTTTTTTTAAAATGGCTCATTCCATTTTGGGTTACAGTTTTAGATTTATCTATGCTTGACATCCGTGGGCTTGATCATGAGTAATTTCTTTTTATAATTATTTCTCATATACAGATCAAAGGTTACAAATTAATAGTTAAACATACTGGGGAGCGTACATTCTTTTAAGAGCAGCAATATAGATATCAATTAAATAGCAAATTAGATATACCTTTTGACTTATGTGCAAAGAAGAAACTTGCTACAGTATTAAAGTGTTTTTAACTACTGGATAGTCAGGTAATTAGGAAGCTGTCAAAGCTTGTTATGTTATCTTGTAGCAGTTGGTGTTAAGAATATTTCTTGCTACTTGTGTCTGAATGGGATGTGGTTAATATGCAGCTTTAGTCAACAAAGGTTCAAAGGGGACGATTTAATTATGACTCCGTAACTTCTTAATTTTCAATTATTATGACACAAGGGAACTGCCCTTCACAAAGGGCAGTTAAAAGACATTTTGCCACTTGCATAAGATTGCAGAAATAGACAAATTTGATCAAGCATAATGTTTACTGTTCGCTTATTTTTGAGTGTTGCAATAAGTCTCCAGGGTGTGTGCGTTTGTGTTAACACGAGAGCACAGGCTGATGAATAACTTTTCCTGAAGATTATTTCACAGAATACTAATGCTAGTTTCAAGGCATGTTAACAGGTCTTCCTAAAAAGCACTTTTGTAGAAAAAAATTAGAGAAATATCGGGTTAAATAAAGCAAAAGTAGCATTGTTTTCTTACAGAATTTCCCTGAGACTTCAGTGATGTATATAATAAACCATCAAGGGAGTTAGTATAAAAAGTATCCAAAGTTACTGGACCAGAAGATCTTACTTTGTTTTTCTATAATGCTTTGTAATGGGTTCAATGGCATGTTCTGTGCATTATATTGCTGTAATGGAGAAAAGCCCTAAACATAGGGTCAAAACACCTAGGTGCTCCAGTTTTGTCATGTACAAGACTAGTGGATCGCTCATTCATTCTTTCATTCATTTCCACTTAGATGAATCACCTCAAACTGAACCTGAATAAAACATGATTTTTTTAGTTTGCCCTACAAATCTTTTTTTTAAAAATTTTTGCCTGCATAATCATAATCGCTAATACCGTCATTCACCCAGCAGCTCAAGAACCAAGGAGGCATCCTTAATTTCTTTTTCTCTCCTCCCCATCTATAAAATTTGAAGGCTTACCTCCTGAAACATTTCTCATATCCAACCATTCCTTTCTATGATCACTGTTACTCCCCCAAATCTAAGCCATAACCATTTCTTGTCCAAACTGCTGAAGCAGAATATTCTAAATGTTCTCCCTACTTCGTCTCTTGTCCATCTTCCATATGGCAGCCAAAAAAGGTCTTTATCAAATAAAAACTAGCCATGCCAAGCCTCTTCTAGGAATATTCTAGTGGTTTCCCATCGTTCTCACACCAACACCCAAAATAAGTTTTGGGGTCAATGTAGATCTGACTCCAAAGGGCAAGCAGTAAATCTTCTAGGAAGTAAAAGTGAAGACTATCTTCATGTAAAGAGATTTTTACAATCGGATACAAAAAACACAGGCCATAGCAGAAAATTCTGTAAATTAGACCACAATAAAATTAAGAACGTCTATTCATGAAAAGATATGAATAAAAGAGTGAAAATTCAGCCTACACAGTGGGCTTTTATTAGCACATTGAGTACACAGAGAATCCATGTCTAATCCTTACAAAGAAAACAACAGCTATAAGTCATACAAGAAGCGGAAACAACCCAACAGAATATGGGCTAGACACACGAATAAGGCACCTTTAAAATATACTATTTCTTGGCCACAGCTGTGGTTATATACTTTGTGTTAATTCACTGAGCTATAGGTTTACAGTATGTGGCTTCCACTTCAATAAATGCTACAAAAATTTGCATACCCAAATACTTTAAGACATGAGCTAACTTCCTTGGGGACTCAAGAAACTTGGCCTAGTTGGAATACTTCCTTACCTCTACAATGGTCTTTACAAGACAAGTCATTTTTTTCTTTGAAAAGATAGACGTATTTCATTTTTTTTTTCCCTACAGGGTAGTACCAGCAGAGCATTTTTGAATAAGAATTGCATGCTTATATAAAGCCCTAGCTCTCCATATCATACAACAGTCATTAATAAGTCATTGTGTCTGCCCATACACTAGCATTTAATATAGACGGGGGGCTCGCTGTTGCGTTTTGCATAAGATGAATAAACAAAGAATCCAAGAAGAAGCGGTATTAATATTTTAAGTACGATATTTAATTTGAAAACCAGGATGGGGAGACATTAGCATTGATAGCAGATAGGGAAAAGTGCTTGGATGAGAAATGATTAAGAGACATCATGAAAAATAGTGGTTAGGGAAGACTACAAACACAAAGAATTCTCGTCTCGTAATCTTGCATGGGCCAATCCTCCAGTAGGCTGAGCCAAGGAAATGGAAGCTTCCCACAGCCGATCTGCATTTTATTTGCCTCATTTCTGCCTTCACCACCTCCTTTAGATTCAACACAAACATGAGCCCAAGGATAGCTGCATGTTAGCAGAGCTGCTTAAAAAAATAAATGTTCTTTTTGTGCCTGTGGCAATGTCAGGCATCACACGGGGGCCTAGAGCCACGTTCTGTTTTACACTGTGACAGGTGAGCAGCCACAAATGTGGGAGAATTATTACCTCGAGGAGCATATTTTTCTCTATCTGCTAATTCTGAATTAGAAACAGCCATGAACTCTCAACCCTGCAAGGAGAGGGTAGATCATCCATGACCAGAGAGAAAAGTAATGGAGAAAGAGAGCAAAAGCTTTCAGAAACCAAGGACAGGGCGTCACTAAAAGGAGTCTACGTGGTCTCTTGCAATGTCCTCAGAAAGTTGACGTTTAAAAAAATCAATCAAAGGACGCTAATCATTTGGGGGCTTTCAGAAAGACAGCCCCCTGCCCCCAAAAACCTACTACCAAACAAACACCTTACAGACGTAAGAAGTGTGTACATGTTGAGAGGTCTAAAAATGTCCTTTATCTATGGAAAGATGCATGTATAATTAGATTTCACAAATGGGCCTTACTTCAGGGCATCGTGGAGGGAGGGATAATAAAGAATCCTAATTGGAAGTGTATATAATGTGTAACACAGGCTAGGAAACATCCACTGTTAAAATCACTTCCTCAGATATATTTTTCATACACTTAAAATGCACACAGGAACCTCAGGAGTGATCTTTAAAGCCTTTAGCAGGGGGCACAATGGAAAGGTGAGGTTCTCCAGTCTGCAAAGGATCTCACAGGGTGCCCAGCAGCTGGGTGTCCTGGGATAGACTTCAAGGGAAAGAGAACAGTGCTTAATGCTCCCTGTCCCGTGAAAGCAAAGAAAAAATCTTGTTGCCCCTCACTGTGATTTTCACGCACCATAACTTGAACTCCAAATGGAACTCATCTGTTTGCTCATGGAGCAGAGGGGGGAGACCAGTGCGGGGGAGGGCAGAACAGCTGCCATTAAAACAAAGCGGCTCGATCAGGTTTCCATAGTTTGCAGGTGATGAATGAAGGGCAAAGGGAAGCCTGTTCCCCATGTAATAGGGCAATAATAGGAGCCTCATTTGGGCTGCGATACTCCACTTTGGCTGGTGTCAGCTTTTCTATGACACCCGCAGTTTTTCACGAAGGTGATAATTCAAGGATTAAGGAAAAATAAAAGGGAACTAAATTAACCGTGGGCTGAGACTTGGCAAATAGGGTCTCCACTTGGGCGTGCAGAGCCCAAGGAACTATGAAAGCGGGTCACTTTTAATTCTAGGCCAGAGAAATGGCTATTTCCTGGCATTTTTCTTTGCAGTGTGGTTGACTGCAGGGCCCTGTAACCGTGGAGTTTCCCTGCTTGAAATGCAGGGAGCCTCTATTCCGATTGCAGAGCGTAAAGGATGGCACTGTTAAAAGTGTGATGCCAACACACGTGCCTGGCTCTCCCGGAGAGATGGTGTCCTCTGGTTCTGTCAGCATAAGGAGCAGAGAGTGCTTCAGATGTCTCTCACGGGCTCACTCTTCTCTTGTACCCACCCTTCTGGTAAGAGTTTAATACTCCATGTTCTGATTGCTCTGCATTACTGCAACCTTGTGCTTGTCCCCTAGTCCCCAAAGAGTCCAGTGGGACAGCCTCAGGAAGATGTCAGCAACAACCTCTCCACTGCTCAATGCTCGGGGGCGGGGGGGGGGGGGGTAGATGGGACGTGCTCAGAAACTATTTGCTGATTGCAATTCACAAAATGCTTTCTGCAATTCCTAAATTTCCTGGGCTTTCTGCCCTTTTTTTTTTTTTCCTCCCCTCCTGGGTCACCTCATTCATCCCAGTTAGCCTGCTCTAGGCTCTCCATTCCCTTTGTCTATTCTTTGCATATTAAGCATCTTCGGCTGTGCCAGCTCTTTGGTTCGCTCCAAATATTCTCTGTATCCGGTTTCTTTCAAACCCAGAGCTGCAACTTGAAGAACTGGGGGTCCTTTTATCTTTCTCTCTGGGCCCAACCTCAGCGATGAGCTCTTGGCCCACAGAGTCAGCAAGCTCCTCTTGAACAGCTCACGGATTCATCAAACTCTGTTTCAAAAAAGGGACTCATTGGGGTGCCTCGGTGGCACAGTTGGTTAAGCAGGACTTCAGCTCAGGTCATGATTTCCCGGTACGTGAGTTCGAGTCCTGAGTCATTGATGACTCTGTGGTGACAGCACAGAGCCTGGAGACCGCTTCAGACTCTGTGTCTCCCTCTCGCTCTGCCCCTCCCCACCCTTGCTTGCGCACGTGCGTGCTCTCTCTCTCTCTGTCTCTCTCTCCCAAAAACAAACATTAAAAAATTTTTTTTAAATGGACTCATTAACTCACCCCTCATCCCACCCTAACACTTATTATTTTTGCCCTACTCATTTCAGTCACCTAAGTCATAAAAGTGGATTTCATTTCTAAAATTCAACATCTGGGCATTATTCTTGTTTCATTTGTTTGCTGACCCTTTACTGGGTGAAATATTTAATGCCAGTCCTAGACACCTTACCATTTTACCTTGAGTCATGATACTATCATCCCCCTAACGATATAACCCCTAATATCATTTAGCAACTAGCTCATGTTCAGTTTTCCCCCAATGACTCAAAAATATCTTCAGTTTTTTTTTAATATTAGGATCCACACAAAATCCACATAAATTGCATTTGACTGATAGGCCTATTAAAAAATTTTTCATCTGTGATAGTTACCTCTTACTCCGTTTTTTCATGTCCCATATTTGTTGAAGAAAGTGGGCATTCAGAAAGTTTTTCATAAAAATCAGTAATTTCCTGTGTCTATCTTATATTAATAAATCTCTTCTAGTACAATAGACAGGTTATTTGGAGTTTTTTGAGGCATAATGTGGATATGACAAAATCTACAAATCTTTAAAGCACATAGGCATACATTTCACACACACACACGCACACACACACACACACACACACACACACACACACACGCACACACACACGTGTTGAATACTGGCACCACCCAGATCAATATTTAGATCATTTTTATCCTAACACTTCTTGCGCCACTTTCCAGTCATCAGCTATCCCCCCCAGAAGCAAACACCATTCTGACTGCCATCAGCATAGACTGCTCCTTGTACTTCACATTAATGAATTTATACATTATGAACTCTTTTGTACCTCACTTCTTTTATCAATCTTAACAGTTTTTGAGTTTCATCCGTGCTTCTCAATGTATTTGTAGTTTAGTCTTTTTTACTGCTGTGCAGTTTTCTATCGTATGAACATAGCATGACTAATTCACCCATTCTCCTGCTGATGGACATTTGGATAGTTTCCAGTATTTGCTACTGTAAATAAGGGTGCTAAAAACACGCACGATCTTTTTGAAGACATATACCTCAATATCTTATGAACATAAGCTGGGTCATAGAGGAGACCTATGTTTTCTTAATGACTCCCAGTTTTCTAAAGCGGCTTACCGTTTGACATTCTCACCAACAAAATACGAACGTTCCAGTTATTCCACAGCTGCACCAACACTTATTACCAATTTTTTAAATTTTGGCCATTCTGAAAAATTTGGTGCAGTGACTGATGAATTTACAGTGCTGGCATTTATTTTTAATTCCCAAAGTGATGGAAAAAATTAATAATCCAACAGCTTACATAAGTGTTTAGACTTTAATAGGAACACAGTCTTCTGAGTTGTATCTTCTGACATCAATGAAGTGTAATTAAGGCTGTTGGCTGAAAAATTTATAAAGACTAAAATCTCATCAAACTTTTTCCTCTTTCAAAATTCTTTGACTGATGTGGGCACCTATGAAGATTCAATATCAAAAGCCTAATGTCAACCTGGCCAATTACAAATAATACCACGTGGTGGATGTGGAATAACCAGAGAAATCTCAGTCCCGGCTTCTTATTCAAGTTGATATGTTCATCTTGTAACTTACAGCATTTTCCTAACTTAACAAGATGTGTGAAACTACTCAACCATTCATTCAAGAGGATTCAGCCAATAAATGAGTATTTTGCAAGATGTGCACCTATGCAATGTATAAAAGTTAATAGCAAACGAAAACAGCTGCATGCCCTTGAACCCAGGAATGAACACTCATTGCTGCTTTATGGTAGGGAGAGGCAAGCTGGGAAGGAAAGTGACATTAGCCAAGTATTTATAATGTGTCAAGACATTTGTTGTTAAAATTGTTGTAATATGCAAGAACCTTAATGTATATATAGTCTTAAATCTAATTCAGTCATCACTAAAATATATCAAGGTGGGTTTTATTATTCCATTTTACTGAGAATGAAACTGAGGCTCAGAAGCATTTAGAAGCTTTTACTGTAAATGCCTGGGCCAGAATTCACCCAGAAATATGGGAATGCCATGGAGTTTTATCTTCTAAGGAGGATGGAGATTTTATTAAATTTAGAGATAATATTAAAAGTATGCATAACTTATCGTAAAAAATTCTTTGCATATCCCACAAAGCAGGGCCAAGTGGCTTGGTGTATATAACCCCCAACAGTAATACTTACGTATACTACAGCTTGAGAACCAGTATATTAGAGTAAAAGAAAGAACAAAAGATATCAGATACAGACTCAGGGCTCTCTGCCTTTTTGCATTTTAAGGTAGTTATAAAATCTCTATAGGTGAACAGTTATGGCAGGGTTTACTCATTTAAGTATCAATCCTCTTTAATCATAAAATAAATTACATCTGTCTGTTGCCCTGAGAATTAATTTTACAATATAGGAGAATCACAGGTGGAAGGAAGTTTATCTTCCAAAATCAACCAAAAGGTAAACTGTGTATGCAACATGATTTTTTTTTATTCCTATTGCATTATGAATAAAACCAAGGTTCAGAGAAATTTGATATAGATGCCCCAAAGTCTACAGCCAACTGAACCCATTCACCTAATTGCAAGCTCAAAGTTGAAGGCTCTTTCCATGAATCAGCCGACCAGTGGTTTGGCTACAGTAGACCCAGAATCAGTTAACCGGGAATTTGATATACTTCAGACTGACTTCGTGAAAGAAAAGACCGGACAGCTTGTCCATGAAACTGCGTGCACTAGGCAAATACTTCACCCGCTAGAGAATGAAGGCCAACAATTTTCCTCTTCAAAGATGAAATGCTTTGGGACAGCTCCTCCCAACCTTGATGCTGCTGTGATGGTGCTATCCAGGGGGCTGGCTGTGCTCCCCATTTATGTACCTGGTTGTGGTTTCCATGACTTTGCTCTAACTACAATCCTTAAGATGGACATAACCTGCCATCTTACGTTACTAAGAAATTGCTACCTTCAGACTTAAAGAGGTAGCCTACACATCGGCAATGCCCTTAGAATAGTTTTCATTATCTTGCTGCATGAAGGGGTGGTTAGGTTGATTGTGATGAGAAGGAATCAAAGTCATGTCAGGCATATGATGTGAAGTTCTTTGCTAAGAAGATATTTCTTTGCTAAGTACAAGGAGATGCCCACAAGTCTGCTTTATAGTACCAGGAAAGACAATAAATTATATATAATACCGGGAAAGACAGCATAATCTAGCCAATTCTAAAAGAATCAGTGTTGGATCTGGAGAGCCAGTGGATAAATTCCAGTTCTACCAATCACGCAACTATCCTGATTCTCAGTTTCCTCATCTGTAAAATGGGGATAATAACTGCCCATAACTGCCCATAACTGCAGGGTTATGTACAGATAACACACATACTATTCAGAATAGTGTCTGGTTCACATTAAGTTCTCAGGACCTGTCCATGATCATCACCATTAGGAAGAGGAAAGGAAAGAGAGCAAACTGAATTCACCCACTTGGGTGGATCAGATATATTGATATTTTATTCTAATGGAAATCAAACAAGTAGAATGGTGGTGCCACAGACACATCCACTCTTTTAATTATCCTGAGTAAAAACTTTTCATGGAAGAAGTCAAATGTATCAGCCGCCACAGAACTATCACATCAAATAAAAGGCCCCCGTACCTTTAATTGAATTTTGGAGCTGATGACAGATTGTGTGAACAATGACCCAGATGAATGAAAAATCTGAATATGAATTTTAAGTTGGTTGCAATTCACCTATATCACTATTGTACTGTAAATAAAGAGAATTCAATATAATTCCTTTCAAAGCAGCAGCTATCTGCTTTGTTAGAGTGTTTAATATGGAGACTGGGGCCCTCCCCAAATCAAAACATCTTAAATAACTGATTCTAGGGCTTCATGTTACAGCATGTTTTCAGCATTTTTTGATTCAAAAATCGCTAAAAATAGGGGCACTTGGGTGGCTCAGTCAGTTAAGCATCTGACTCTTAATTTCTGTTCAGGTCATAATCTTACAGTTGGTGAGTTCAAGCCCCATATTGGGCTCTGTGCAGACAGTGTGGAGCCTGCTTGGGACTCTCTCTCTCCCTCTCTTTCTGCTTCTCTCTCGCCCCTACGTTTCTTACAAAATAAATAAATAAAAAAGAAACCACTAAAAATAAAATTTTAATATGGCATAAAGATAACATCAAGGGCAAAATGGTATAACAGGAAAAGTACTAAGTCAGAAAATGAAGGTTTTAGTCTCATAATACCATTTCTTTTTGTGCAACTTTAAGTTTCTTTGTAATGCATAAGGCTTCCAGGTTGTAATCACTGTCTTAAAACATCCCAAGATTCAAATTAATCATCTGTAAAACCTCAAATAAAACATCACGGCTATCATATAGACCTATTTTAAGAACTGAAGGGAACAATGTATATAAATTTGAAAATGCTAAAATCTTATAAAATATTTTATTAGAAACTATATGGGTTTCTTATTCCTTAAGAATACTCCAAAAGAATAAGAAATAAGTTGCCTAACAGCATCAAAATATTTCTAACCATCCCACTGTGCAGCAGGGGACAGATCACCAAATCAAGTACAGGCGTGCTCAATTCCTTTAGAAATGGAGGTAGAGATCTCTAGCAATGATCGTAAGGCTGACAGTCTATATCTAGGCATCCTTTTAACGAGTACGATATCCTGCCTAAAAGCCACTTTTTTTTTTTTTTTTTTTTTTTTTTACCACCTGTGGAATTTCCTAATTCACTCACTAGGCTGAATTCATCAACACATATATGTTGAGACTGTTTAACAGTGAACCACAAAACAGGGCAGAAAGAATGCCACTAACTGTGTAACTTACAAAGAGTGATTGCCAACCAAGGTTGTTAAAGGGATCAATGGTATTGAAAGAATGAGTTGTGGTGAGTGGAGTATTGACCATTGAAAAGAATGATGGACAATTACAGTCCCGGCCCAATATCAGTGTTAGAAAGGTCACTGCTGAAAGATGTCTCAGTTCCCTCTTTTATAAGTCTTTTTATGCTTGATTATAGTTCTTTTTCCTTTTCACTATTCTGTTTTCTTAAGCAATCCTTTTAGAATCTTAATGACAGTGAATAGCACCATCCAGCAGATGGTAAACATATCACTTACATTATTAGCATTTCAGAATTTTTACACCCTGTATAGAAAGCTATACAGGACGAGAATTTAGGAAAACAAGAATGCGGTGCAAGACTACAATTGGCACATTATTTAAAATGCAAAAACTACAGTTGTATCTCATTAAGGCTACAAATTGAAATTCCCCCAAAGTCAAAGAATGAACAAAGTTATGGTTCTCTAGGTGGTGTTCACTTCCTCTTGTCGTATATACTGTGTAATGAACAACATGTTGTATTATTCTTACAAACCTAGCTAATAATTGGCAATATAACCCATGTGCAAAACCTATACGATGATTACATGGAGGACCATCACCTTGGCATTCTTAGGCTTTGAGAGATTTCTTGTTGAGCGGGGAGTTTCCTATTGAGCAAATGTTTAAATTTAACTTTTTTTTTTTCAACGTTTATTTATTTTTTTTGGGACAGAGAGAGACAGAGCATGAACGGGGGAGGGGCAGAGAGAGAGGGAGACACAGAATGGGAAACAGGCTCCAGGCTCTGAGCCATCAGCCCAGAGCCTGACGCGGGGCTCGAACCCACGGACCGCGAGATCGTGACCTGGCTGAAGTCGGACTCTTAACCGACTGCGCCACCCAGGCGCCCCTAAATTTAACTTTTAAAAGAGAGAAAGCAGAGAAAGAAAACCAATCTTTTTCTTCTCTGACTTCCTATACAGGTAGATTATGTGTTATTGTATCTGTATCTTTCACCAGGTTTTCAGATCTACAGAGATACGATCATCTCCGATTCAACTCCTGATTCATCTCTGCATGGCGCACAGCGTGCAGCAGCATCATGTAAAAGGTCAATGCAAATACGTGTGTCTTGATAAGATGGATGGTTTGGACAGGAACCAGATGAATCCAAGAAAGAACACCTGTGCATCATCTGTGGCATGTAAAGCAGTGGCTCCAACACTTACCTGTGCCCTCAAATTGACAAAAGAGTTGTCTGAAAGATAAATTTCCAGGCTCCACTCCAAACTCAATGAATCAGGATTTCTCACTGGAGGCCCCTAGAATCTAATTTTTTTTAATGTTTACTTATTTTTGAGAGACAGAGACAGCGAGGGGGGCAGAGAGAGGGGAGACACAGAATCTGAAGCAGGCCCCCGGCTTTGAGCTGTCAGTCCTGGTTTGGAACTCACAAACAGCGAGATCACGACCTGAGCCGAAGTCAGACACTTAACCAACTGAGCCACCCAGGTGCCCGTGAAGTCTAAATTTTAAGAAAAGTTTCGCAGTTCATTATTCTGTATCCAGTGTGGGCTTAGTCTGTGTAGTGATATTCAAGACTCTTTGAAACCAAGAAAGCCCTTCCTTCTCGGTCAGGCATCGCTGGCTGATTAACTTCACAAGCCTTCTTTCTATGGCAGTGTGGCCACTGAAGATCTACATACTGAAATTTGGTCCATGGACCAGCAATACAACTGGAACCTTGTTGGAAAGGCTGAATCTCAGGCTATTCAGCAGACCCACTGAATACAAATCTGCATTCGAACGTGATCTCTAGTGATTCATTTGTGCAGCAATGGAAGCACTGGTCTAGAAAAATGTTAACGTGTAATATATAGACAGGTACCATCAGCATTGCCTAGCAGGTTATTAGAAATCCAGAATCGTAGGTGCTGCACCGAATGTACTGAATGAAAATCTATGGAGGAGGGATCTAGGAACACGTTTTTAACAAGCTCTCCAGGTAATGCTATGCATACTGAAGTTTGAGAACCATTGCTCGAGAGTCATAAGGATACACTGGGGCTTCCTGCAAAAAGATGTATAGCTCAATTAATAATATCTACCAAGGTACAGAAGGGGAAAGGTAATGAGATTCTTGCCACATATTTATTATCTCTGCGATAGAGAGAAAACTTGACTCGTGGATATGATGCTTCAAGACCAAATACATACAACTGTGAAGAAATCAAAATTGGTACTAGGATGACAAGTAAAAGACGAACAACCAAACAATGATGACGACGATAACAATAACAACAACAACAAAGAGTGGAGAGGGAAATGGCAGGAAAAGCAAGCAAAGGATTAAACCCCATGCAGATAAAACCAGTCTGGCCATATATTGGTAACTGTTGAAACAGGATTATGGGCAATGAGAGTTTATTGTACTATTCATTCTATTTTTGAGTATCCATGATATTCTTCATGATAAAAAGTTTCAGGGGGCACCTGGGTGCTCAGTCGGTTGAGTGTCTGACCCTTGGTTTTGGCTCAGGTCATGATCCCAGGGTTGTGGGATTGAGCTTCATGTTGGGTCCCAGTGTGGAGCCTGCTTGAGATTCTCTCTCTCTCTCTCTCTCTGCCCTTCTCCCCTACTCCTTCTGTCTCTCTCGCGCGCACGTGCGCTCTCTCTCTCAAAACACTACAAAATAAACCCATCCAGTGATACATTATTGCCTATGTTGTTATAAAACAAAAATATTGATAACATCCATCGTTGATGCAGATATGGAAAAGGAAATTCTCATATATTGTTGGGAACATGAATGATTATGACCTTTTAGAAGGCAACTTGACAGTAATTATTAAAATGTTTAAAAATGTTTCATATGTATTGACCCAGCAATTCTATTTCTAGAATGCTTGTGTACAAAAGAAGTCATCCATTTGTGTATGCATACAGCACAAAGATACACACTGTTGCCTTACTTGTTAACAATAATTTGGAGAAAGTCTATGTATCTACTCAGATGGGGAAGTTTAACAATTATAATACATTCACTGTGGGGACTATAATACAATTATTATTTCTAAATGGTTTAAGTCTAAACATATTGATCTGAAAGGTTGCCAATGATACACTGTTGAGAAGAAGAAAAGGTCTACCATACCTTTAAAAAAATTTTTTTTTCAACGTTTATTTATTTTTGGGACAGAGAGAGACAGAGCATGAACGGGGGAGGGGCAGAGAGAGAGGGAGACACAGAATCGGAAACAGTCTCCAGGCTCTGAGCCATCAGCCCAGAGCCCGACGCGGGGCTCGAACTCACGGACTGCGAGATCGTGACCTGACTGAAGTCGGACGCTTAACCGACTGCACCACCCAGGCACCCCTACCATACCTTTTAATGGGAAGAAAAAATAACTTTAATGTGTGTGACTCTCTTTGTCTATACATAAGCAAGCACATGGAAGTTTAATTGCAAACAGTCGATGCTTATCTTAGGGAAAGAGAATGTCTACTTTTAGAAAGATGTATATCACTTTTAACTTTGTACAATTTCATATGGTTCTTCTCGCCTTTTGCATCTGGATTCACATGACAGTTCTAGGCAAGAGATAGAAACCTCCATCACTGGGAAAATTCTTAAGTTCTGAGAGAGCTTGTTTACAGGATCAGACTCACACGGCCCTTCCTTTTGCATTTTTTCCTTTACCTTCTTCCAGTTCAAAATCTGGATGAACATCTGAATGAAGGGCAGCTGTTTTGTAAGCTTTGGACCAATGAATCCATGCTTAGCAATAGCACAAGAGAAAAACAAAGGAGCCTGGGTTCCCAGGGGAAGCGTGGACTCATTGAATCAGCCCTGAAGGGTTCAAACTTTTTATGTAAGATAAAGCCATTAATTTAATAGTTTTCAGGTTTCTGCCACTTAAAGCCCAACAGTTCCTGGCCAAGCATTCCTTAACTACCCAGGTGTCCAGGTACATCTGGTATGAGTAGAGGCAGAATATACATACTAATATATATGCAAATAGGCTTCCCCTAAAGAGGTACCTGTACATCTGGTTCACCATGAATCTTGAGCCTTAGCACAAAATCTGGCACATAATTTAATGAGGGAATAAATTAATCTATTAAAGCATAATATACATAGTTACCTCTAGATTGTGGGTTTATAGATGATTTTAATTTTCTTCTGTATACTTGCCTATATTCTCTGAATATTTAAGATTAGGGAAAAAAGCTCTTTTTAAAAATTCTTAAAACTGTATGGGAAAACTGTATGGTACAGCTTTAAAAAAAAATTTTTTTTTAACGTTTATTTATTTTTGAGACAGAGAGAGACAGAGCATGAACGGGGGAGGGTCAGAGAGAGAGAGGGAGGCACAGAATCTGAAACAGGCTCCAGGCTCTGAGCTGTGAGCATGGAGCCCGACGCGGGGCTCGAACTCACGGACCGCGAGATCATGACCTAAGCTGAAGTCAGACGCTTAACCGACTGAGCCACCCAGGCGCCCCCATATGGTACAGCTTAATGACAAAGTGGAACTGTGTTATTCCACAGAATACAATACATTTCAGGTCAACTTTTTTCTCCTCTCTCCCTCCCTCAACAAACTACTTAAAAAATAGAATAAAATTCTGATAAAACTCAATATGCCAGATGAATATTAGTCTGATCCCCCATCAGAATGATAAAGGAGGTTTACTCTACAATTATATTACATATTTATAAAGAAAAACTTTGAAAGTGGTTTCTTTTACAATGATGGATGTCTGAACACTAACCATAAAAAGTCATAAAAAAATTAAGCATCTTTGTTTAGCTGCTGCTAAGAACATATGCATGATGTACAGTATTTCAATTCAGAGGACACATTTCTACCTCTCGAGAAAACTTTGCACACAAATCAGTTGAAACTCCTCCAGGTGGTACATATTCTGCAACATTTTACCAAGTGTCAGGGCATTAATACTTTTTTTTTTTAATTTTTTAATGTTTATTTTTTTGAGAGAGAGAGACAGTGTGTGAGCAGGGGAGGGGCAGAGAGAGAGAGGGAGACACAGAATCCGAAGCAGGCTCCAGGCTCCGAGCTGTCAGAACAGAGCCCGACGCGGGGCTCGAACTCACCAGCTGTGAGATCATGACCTGAGCCGAAGTCAGACGCTCAACAGACTGAGCCACCCAGGCGCCCCGGCATTAATACTTTCACACCCGTTGTCTTAACTGGGCCATATGGCAATATCTGGAGTCACTGTGGGTTGTTACCACTGAAGGGGTGCTACCAGTTTCTAGTGGGCAGGGTGTAGCCATGCTGCTAAGCTGAACAGAATTCTTCAGTCCAAAGTATTAACAGTTCTGAGGCTGAGAAACCCTGATTTATATAAATTTTTCCCCCTGTCTTGTTACTTAGGTTCTATCTACCCTTCCAGGTAATTTGATTGCTTTGATTTCTAGATTTTTAAACACTGGGGTATTAGACTACAAAATGGCTGATGATTGTCAACATTTAAACGATTTCTTTCTAGTTTTAGAATTTTAACCCTAGATTTATGGCCACTTTATCTGAGAGATTCCTTTGTGAAACAAACGTTTGCTGAGTGTCTAATGAGTCCTAGGCACTGTCGCAGGCACTGAGAGTACAGAATAGAGGAAACGTGGTCTCTGTGAAAGAGAAAAAGCCCCCACACCTCAGGAAGCAGGAAACCCAGACAGGTGACAGCACTGGCGAGCAGTAAAATTAATGAGTACACACTCAAGTCCAAATCCTAGTCAACCATTGCCTTCTATCTATTCATCAGACCCAACCACAGTCCTGCTTCCTGGTCTTTTGCACCTTCTAGCTCTTTCGCTGGACGAATATCCTTTCTTCCCATCTCTCCTCTGCTGGGCCTTTTGCGCCATTCAGGTCTCCATTCCAATGTCACCTCTTCCCAGAGATATTCCTGTTTATCCTTGCTACTATCTCCTCTAAGCTTTCTGGGTCTCATTGCCCCGTTCCATATTCCTGCTCTAAAATTCTCTTGATTACTTGTATAGCGTTTGTCTCTCCGACGGTGACTTTTTATGACTTTTGGAAAAACGGCCCACAGTACTTCAAGGCCTTGGATGACGCAACATCTGAAGACATGGGTGGTCTTACTTGAAGCCCTCCTGCCTTCCCTCTTTCTCCCTTCTAGCCACACCGGTTTTGCTCTGCCCCTTCATCAGAGCATGCTGCCTCCCACAGCAGTAAAAGGCACACCACAGGGAATAGAGTCAAATGATATTGTAATAGCATCTCGCGGTGACTAATGGTAGCTACACTTGTGGGGAGCATGGCATAGTGTGTGGAGATGGGCAATCACCATGTCGTATACCTGAAACTTACGTGACCTTCTGCATCAACTGTATTCGAATAAATAAATTGAAAAAAAGAAAAACATACCATCTTTGAGCATTTGCCTAAAATTCTTCCCACCTCCCCCTGGCAGGTAACTATTCATTCTTGAGCAGTTATCTTTTCTTTTCTTTTCTTTTCTTTTCTTTTCTTTTCTTTTCTTTTCTTTT
>NW_024412444.1:1056767-1350175 GCF_014898765.1 Herpailurus yagouaroundi
TTCTTTTCTTTTCTTTTCTTTTCTTTTCTTTTCTTTTCTTTTCTTTTTAAAGTCTATTTACTTTCAGAAAGAGACACAGCATGAGCGGGGGAGGGGCAGGGAGAGAGGGACACACAGAATCCAAAGCAGGCTCCAGGCTCCCAGCTGTCAGCATGGAGCCCGATGCGGGGCTTGAACTCATGAGCTGTGAGATCATGATCTGAGCCAAAGTTGGACGCTTAACTGACCGAGCCACCCAGGCACCCCAAGCAGTTATCTTTAAATGTGACTTCTTCCACTATCCACCAAGGGCTGCCTTCCATGTTTCTCCCCACTTATTACATTTTAATTATTGGCTTCTTTTGGATGCCTTCTCTTTTAGGCGCAAGCCCTATCAAGGCAGAACCCCAGTTCTTAGGCTATGTGCTCAACAGATGCACACTGATTAACTTCCTCCATCCAGCATCCTAAAACGGGTTTTGAAAAATTACATCTAATAGAATATTTAATAACACTTACCTTGTCTGCTTTGCTCAAGGAATACTAACTTTAGGCACACACCTCCACGGTGTTTCCACAGATTACGTGCGGACTAAATATTAATTCTGCAACATTAACAAAACTGTGAAAAAGGTCCTTTGCTAAGAGAATCACTTCCGGAGAATAGAACTCAATGAGAGAAAGAAAAAAAAAAGGCAAAAAGAGAAAGCGAGCATGCACACATGGTCATAATCTCACTGAATTGAAGCAGGAGCCCATAACTGAACTTTCTAAGGCTAGTGACACACACGCCTCATGGGGAAAAATGCAAACACTAAAAGCCTCTGCGCTCTTGTGAGGTCCTGATGATGTGATTTATGGGTAGTGTAACTATCCAGTCCCCCAACGTCCTCCCAGTACAAAATATTGCCTCCCACAGCAATCCAGACCAACTCCTGGAGAAGCCAAAGCAGGCTGTGTCTTGTCCTTGAGGATATTAGTTGCAGAACGATTTTTGCAAAGCGCGCCGTGAAGCTCACATTGATCTGCCGGCAGCATTTGAATCTGCAAGCAGAAACGAACTTTGGCTTTTCTTGAATGTATTGGCATCCCGCACTGTTCTGCTCTTCATTTTTATCTGAACGCCAGAAAGAAAATGTCGGAGGAGGTGTGGAGAGTGTTCTCTTTCTAATTCTTTAGTTAATAAAACTTTCATCACGGCTCTTTTTACTCGTTTGCACCTCTCCATGAAAACCATCATCCTAAACACCCCCGAGTGAAACTTAATTAACCTATAATCTGGATTTAGGAACTTTATAGTCTGCATTTGGAATTGGACATTTGTTTGTGTACCCGAGTTACCACTGTTTGAAGTCATTGCAACTGGAAAAGAGAAAATAACACCATTTCGAGGCGAGCCAACCCGCGCAGTTCTCAAGAGGATCCACGCTAATTTCTTATTCTTTGGTGCATCAATATTCCCACACTGTTGCCTTGGGGAAGGTCTGGGAAGCTGGTCAGAGCAAATCACCGCATCTGACCTAAGCCAAACAGATTTGATAGAAGGGTTCATCTGGCTTAGAGATATTTATAAACTAGAATAAAATGTTGATCTAGGAGAGTCCTTAGAGATTGTATTCTGCATGCCCTTATTACAGTGAAACGGAGCTCCAGAGATTGAAAGCGATGCAAACAAGTGACATAGACACTCTTAAGGCTGCAAGTTTCTTCTTGTGTGGGTGACAATGTCACACATCCTGCCCCCTCCAGTGTAGCCCCTGTCTCCTTAGGGGATTTCTCTAACAGCTTTCTAACTGGTATCGTCTCTACCAAACTCTTGCTCCTTCCCTACAGTACCAAGAGTGGTGTTAAAGATAAGTCAACTTGTTTCTTGCAACCGTGTCTCAGTGCACAAAAAAAACAAAAACAAAAATGAAGCAAGCTCTTGTCAACACTACAAGAGCACATATGATATGGCCCCTTCCTTTCTGCAATTACACAGTTTTTCCCTGACTAACCCTGCTTCAGCCCTACTTGTTCAGTTCTTCAAAGATATCCAGACTGCACTTAACTCAGGGCCTTTGCACTTCCTTTGCCCTCTGTTGGGAATGCTCTTCTCTTTCTCCTTTGCCTAGTTGAATTTTTTTTTACTCTGTATCTCAACTTAGATCTCACTTCCTTTTACAAGCCTTGCTATAGGAAAATAAGGCTTAATTAGTAATATTTGTTTCTCTTGGTCTCTCTCTTTCCTTCATAGCATGTAGCAAAATTTGTTATTATTTTGCCATCACATAGTTTTACCCCCCTTCCCCCAATTAAAATATAACCCCTGTCCTGAGCAAAGAGCAAGGGACAGAGCAGGCACTCAGTTCATCCTTGTAAGATAAAAGCATGAATGGGACTTGAATCCAAAGCGCTCACCTCCCAACCCAGTGCATATCCAATGGTGGGAAGCCAAAAGTATTAAAATAAAGGCTATTTTAATATGTTATCAGTTTCAGCCACTACCAACTCATTGTTTAACTTGATGACAAGTTTAGCTCTGTTTCAAAAACATTCACCACGTTCTTACTGTACACAAAAACTAAAGCTACCACAAGTTTTTTTTTTACTGCGAATCTTTTGAGTTTTAAAGTCTGAAGGGGTCTTAAAGGTTGTATTTGGAATCTCTTGTTTCATAGATGAGGAACCTACAGCGAAAAGGGATGCATTCCCATAAGTGTCCCAAAAAAACGGCTGCTTAGGCTTTTAGTTCAACACGTCTGTTTTTTAATCCAGAATCCCCCCAAATAGAATGAAGGCACCATTTGCCCAACTTGCATGGAATTATTAGGGTCCATTTACTACAACAAACAGTCATACACTTACCGATCGCCAATTGTTTGTGTCCTTGTCGTATGCCAAGTCCTGTGTTTTATGTTTAATGGGCTTGATCTGACTAGACCCCCATGCTTTCCGTTACTTTATCATAGTCACTGAAGAGATGAGGAAACCGAGGTTTAGCAAGCAAAGCAGGTCCCCAAGCAGGAGAACAATCGGAGGCCATATTGGTGCCAAAGCAGATGGTTTCAAGCCCCCCTCTTCCCTCCCTCTTTGAAGGGCACTCCAGTGGCACCTGGGAGCTGACACGGGTTTCCAGAGTGCTGTGCTTTATTACAAAAAAGCAGCTTTTCATCTGGTGAGAATAAGGCTCTTTTCACGGAAAGTGATTTTTATCCTTGGCAGAAAGCGAATGCAATACAAAGCCGTATTTCACTGTGCTCAGAGCTTGGATCTCCTCATACATCTCCATAAGTCAATAGGATTGGGGAAAGAGAATTTTCCCCTGGGCATCTACTTAGAGTTACAGAGTGCAAATAGCTATATACTTGGAAATCATTTAGCCACATTTCCGTCATTTGAGTAAAACCCTCTGGCTGGCATCACATCCCCAATTCTGAGGTGAATAAGCTTATTGTGTACATTTATACACACACACACACACACACACACACACACACACACAAGAGTAAAATCTACTACGGAAAGTGACAAAATACTGGTAGGTATAATCCTCCACCCCAACTTCTCAACTCTTAACCCTTTGGAAGCTGTCAAGTATTTGCCAAAAACACCTTGTCTCTGACAGACATCAGGCACTCTTTCTTGTCAAGGCTTGGATTCTCTCTCACCCAAATTTTTTTTTTTTAAGGAATATATCACTTTTATTCCCTTCGAGATCTTAGAAATCAGTTCTTTTTCCTGCCCATAATCCATTCTTTCTTCTTGAAATAATATCCTGATTTTATTAGAGATATTGTCTTTATCACATTCTCAGGGATGTAGCGTGCATGGCCCGGGTCTGGCCAATTAGAAGGAGACAATTCCATCCCCCGGACTATTATTGGTTCCTGGACAAATGTGTGACAAAGCTAGGCCTACAAAACTCCATCTCAGGACTTCCATGGGTCTGTGCTTGGAAAGCAGGTGTTCTTTGTTTCATTGGAGTTTTATGCCGTGGTGGGAAATACAGCTGGAATGGATCGTGGCCCTCTTTGTACCAGCGGAGAGATCTTTCCTGAGATGGAAACCAAACCAGAAGAAAGAAACACCAAGAGATGGGGAGGAAGAGAGAGCAAGAGAGGCGGGCTGTGGAACAGGACACTGATCCCCTGAATCGTGCCATGCCCCAAACCAGCCGTATCCTGTGAATTGCAGTTATTCAACCCAACAAATTCCACGACCACCACCCCCTGCCTTTTTTTTTTTTTTCGGTTTAAGCAGTTTTACTTGGGTTTGTATCATTTTCAACAAAGACTCTTGATTCATATCGATCAAAAATCAATGCTTTTAAGAAGTCTTCAATAAAAGCAATATTTTCTGTTCTTTTCCCATCATTCTGAGCTCATTTTCTAAATGGCTCATATAAGCTAAATGGCTCCCCTGTGCTTCCCTAATGAATTTTGATTGAGGGTTGACTTTCCTCTGCTGTTTAATCTATGATATGTCCCACAGCTGCTGGTGGGTTAGTCTACCACACCTCCCAGGAAATAGTTACTTTTGACCTTTCCACGAGAACCTTCATCCAAAGGATCAACACCGATGTTAGAAGCTCCACGCCAAGTAGAAACCTACTTGTGGTTGAATCGTTTGGCAGTTCCAGATTGCATTTTCATCCTTGGCCCACAGATAACCCTGACCTCTTGAAAAACCCTTGGTACCAACAGGAGTCAAGTTCCAAATGATTGTACTGACGGGGAAATCAGTGCTGCATGAAAACACTAAGCCACTTGTATATACACTGAGCATTGTCTAACTTTCCACATACGGTAACATTAAATACTTCCTAATTCCAAGTACAATGTTAGAAACGTTGGAATGGTCTCTCCTCTTCTTCCTAAATACAAACACACCAAATGTGGGGCGCCTGGGTGGCTCAGTTGGTTAAGCGTCTGACTTCAGCCAGGTCACGATCTCGCGGTCCGTGAGTTCGAGCCCCGCGTCGGGCTCTGGGCGGATGGCTCGGAGCCTGGAGCCTGTTTCCGATTCTGTGTCTCCCTCTCTCTTTGCCCCTCCCCCGTTCGTGCTCTGTCTCTCTCTGTCCCAAAAATAAATAAAAACGTTGGAAAAAAAAATTAAAAAAAAAATCGGTGACCTCTAAAAGCACTAGAAACGAGTGGACCCCTGTCTTGAAGTTTCCCAATGCGTAATCCCAGAGTCTGCCTCACGGTCATCTCCAGGAACACTGATAAAAAGGAGAATCCCCAGCCTCATCCTCATCCTACACTTACTGAATCCGAATCTGTATTTCAATAAGTCCCCCAAGTGGTGCAAATGCACACCCAGATTTGCAATCAACTGGACTGGGCCAAGCTATCAGTGTGTGGTCCTTAGAAGAGCCGCAGAAGCATCAATGAGAACAAGGCTGGCAGATGTGGAAGAAAAAAAGAAAGGAAGGGGGGAGGGAAGGAGGGAGGGAGGCAAGCGGAAGGGAAGGAAAGCAAGGGAGGAAGAAATATTCACATTCGCTGGAAACTTTCACATGCCTGGTGTAATGGGAGATTAGAATTAATGTTAGTTCAGTCAGGCAAGACAGCTTAGGGTAATGAGTTAGTGTCAGCCACTCTGAAAGTTTACATCTTTTTCAATTATCATGATTACTCAACTGACTGGTTTCTTTCTAACAGCAGGAAAGGGCAAGGAGCAAGCCAGAGAAGCAACAATAGCAGCCCCTACAGCATATGCATAAGGAAAGCAGAGTAGAAATGTCAACCAGGTAAGAGGGGGGTATTTTTAGGTTTCTGGAAGAAAACCGAAGGGCTTCATTCCACCCTCTTCTCCCACCCATCAGGGTGTCTGGCCACTGGCCACTGTTCATTCTTTTCCTTTCTATCCCTTTCACCTTTCATTTCCTTCGCCCTATTTTCTCCCAGTGTGGGGGAACAATGATGATAATGGCCATCAAAGAGAGGTCAAGTAGCAGAGAAAGAAAATGCCTCAGGAGCTCTAATATTTAGCTGACAATTGAACTGGGCGGCCCCCCCCCCCCTCAACTTGTCAGCACCACAGTGCACTGAGTCACCGGGGCCAGGCAGTTTTGGTCTCTGGTTTGGATGTGCTAAACCTCCAAATGTCAAAGTTAAGGCAACACCTTAAAATATATCTCTTCTTGTTGAAACTGAAATGGTGTTTTCTCCCCTCTTATTTTCTTAGATTCCTGACCCGGCTGTCCTTTTTCTCGAACATTGTCTTTCGGTGCCAAAACTTTAGGCATCTTCTCGAAATAAGAAGGGCACGTAATGGCTGTCAAAGACTTCAGAACTTTATTTTTGGAGCTGGTGTCATAAAAGAGAGCGACAAAATGATGCTGAAAATATGTCTCACCTCTTACCTTTTCCACACAGTCAGAAAATTTCAACACAAAGAACGAGCCAAACGCACTGTCTGGACTGCCAGTGGCAAGGGACCACAGCCCTTCTAATGAGTTCATGACTGTGAAAAACTCCAGAACTGAGTCATCTTAGCCAGTTCGTATTCCTAGTAGCACCTCGTAGCCCTAATAACATCTGACAATTGTCTAGCAGAGATGTATCTCATGCCAGTAGTCTTCCTACTGCGGACGACTTACTGGAAGAAACAAGGAGACAGGGAAAGAGCCCTCAGAGGAAAAGAAAAGGCAGAATTGAAAAGTTACATACACAAAGAGTAACGTAAGGGTTTGGATCTCCCCACCCCTACCCCTTAAACATTAGAAAGGAAATCCTTCAAGCAACCTGTGCAGTGGAGAACAAAATTTCCAGGAGTTACCAGAGAAACCTTGCCGTAATCGAGAATCCTTTTGGGAGGAGGAGTCCCCACAAATTCGCTACACAAATTCACTTACATCGAGTTGGTGACAGAAAGCTTTCCATCCAGAGCAGGGGGACAATTCTTGAGACCTCTAGGTACACAGGCTCTAGAGTCCCACGGTTGAGCTTCAAGTTTTGCCTTCAGACTCGATTTTTTGGTAAAGCTGGTATGAGTAACTTCAGCTTTTGGAGCTCAGATTCCTCACATGAAACGACAATAGTTTACCCACCGTAACGCAGACGCAGGATCGTTTTGTTTGAATAAAATAATACATGCAAACTGCTTAGTAAAAAGTATGGGTGTAGAAGTCTTTTTTTTTTTTTAATTTTTTTTTTCAACGTGTATTTATTTTTGGGACAGAGAGAGACAGAGCATGAACGGGGGAGGGGCAGAGAGAGAGGGAGACACAGAATCGGAAACAGGCTCCAGGCTCCGAGCCATCAGCCCAGAGCCCGACGCGGGGCTCAAACTCCCGGACCGCAAGATGGTGACCTGGCTGAAGTCGGACGCTTAACCGACTGCGCCACCCAGGCGCCCCTAGAAGTCTTAATCTATGTGTCCCAGTGTCCCAGTTTATGCCAGGGGGTGGGAACACATGGTTACCCCGAAGAGAAATTCAGCTCTTTGTTAATGTACCCCTGGGAAGGAGGCTCATTCGCATGCAGGAAGACTATCCCTGGGAAATCTGTTTTTTACTGGCACCCAATGCTCCCTGCATCTTCGGGAAGATTCACAGGAGAAACTGAGGTGTATTCATCCACAGAAGCCTCCTTCGCTTGACTAAACCCAAGAGTGGATGTGCCCCACTAAAAACCAGTCAGGCGGGACACATGGCTTCAGATTATGGCAATAAGCCAATTAAAACCACACGCTTACGCCTGGGAGCTGGGCAGCATCCCCTAGGGAAGATGGTTGCAGAAGCCAGATAAGCTGGTGGACAAAGGTGGCCCGATTCTCTGGCCTTCCTTTCCTATTCTCTGCACATCCCCAAGCATCTAGAAACCACATTTCCTGCTCTAGGTCTCCTGGAATGATCCGTGCTCCCAATCCCTAGCCAAGAACGGACAGCCCTGTGTTCTAGAAATGCAGCATTTCAAACCTGGAACAAGTGTGGTAATGGAGAATAGCAATCCTGGGCACGCCACGGAGGTATAAAGATTCAACACACTTCTGTTTGTGAAAGCTCTTTGTAAACCTTAGAAAATGAGCCAAATGTCAGTATCACTAGCAGTGGAAGTGAAGGGAGGCAGAGATTTACTCAGGGTCAGTCTATCCGGACCTCCTCCTCGAGGAAAGGACATGCATTATGTTTCTTATAAAACCTTTAACTCCACAACACACATCCTAGAGATCTCTCCAATTAAAGAGGTTTTCTATCTCCCTCTCGTTCCATTAAGCCCCAAATCAAACTTCACTCTTCACCAATGGCAGGGACACCCTTACTCCAATGGTGTCAAAACTTAAACGACCATCCTGGCTGTAGCTGAAATCGCGCCCCATGAAAACGATGACGTTCCACTTCTGTCTCAATTCAGCCCCAGCGGTGACCACTTTACTTTAATGTTGCCCTTATCACGGGTGCTTTCTTTTCCCTACAAAGGAAAGGTTTTACGCCCTTAAGTACAGCAGCTTGGCGTGTGCAGGAGGAATAAGAACTGGCTGACTGCGTCTGGGGAGTCTCAATCTGACGGCGCCGGTCAATTTAGAAACTCAAGACGTTAGCATTCCACCGACTGTATAATTTTTTTCTTCTCAATATTCAGACCTTTTACTTGAAGGTAGAAACCCTTTAAAATGACATGTGAGAGGGGTGAAGTGTCCCGGAGAAATAGCTCAATGCTATTGGGCCTGGCACCTTAATGAGCCACGTCAGGGCCAGGTGGTCCAGACCCTTCTAAAGGGCTGGTTTAGCTTCTCTGTCACTCAGCAGTGCTTGTAGTCCATGGGAGGGAAGGGACTTGGCTGTCTTGGGCCAGCTCTGGAACAAGCCTCACAGAGACAGCTCCTTCCAACTGGCTGCGAAGCTGTGTTTTTCGTGTTCATGTGATCTTTCTAAGGACTGAAGACGAACTCAGTAAGTTCGGGCTTCACATCGCATTTGTGCCCTAGAAAACTTCCTCTCCCTACAGGGACAGATCAAAACATCCTTCCAACATTTCAGAATTCATAGAAATTCCCACTGGGAACATCAAGTGTGATGTGGCCAAACCTTGGCAGGAGTCAATAGGCCGGTCTTGGTGGGACGCTGGGTGAGTGTGCTAAATCATCTTTAATTAACGAATGAGTTGCCCTTGATGGTGGGGAGTCATTTTCACATGAAAAGACCTCTCAAATTAGGTTGATGTTGGAGGCAGCAGGGCCAGGGCCCCTTTGGAATACACAGGGAGCATGCTGCGGTTAGATTTCCTAGCAAGAAATGATTAAGACAAAGAGAGTGAAATCAACACATGTTAATAATGGCTGAGGAAAATTAAATAGGAGATTGTGATCTAAGTGAACAGAGGCTCAGAAAGGGTTTTTGATGAGATTCTTTTTTAAAAAAAAAGCTTTCGAGTTAAACAGAACCGTGATGAGGGGAAAATAAAAATTGGAAGGATGGAAACTATACTAAATTGAACATGTTTCTTGCATTGCCAGTTAAGCAGCCCCGGAATTTCTAACTTCAATATTATATAAAAATGCCCCCAATTTTTATGTACATTTTCATAACACATGCTAACTTTATACAAGGGCCATATGTTATTATAGGAGCTCTTAATAATTATCGATAAAGTCTTACCATCTTTTGTCAGCTTTACTGAGGTATAACTGGCAAATAAAATTATAAGATATTTAAAATGGACAACCAACATGATGGTCTGGTGTTTGTATATATTGTGAAGGGACTCCGCCCAGTAGGTTAACATAACTATCACCTTACACATCAACCTTTTTTACTTTTTTTCTGGGTTGAGACATCTAAGCGCTACTCTTTTAAGCAAATTTCAACTGGACGTGCAGTGTTATCAACTGTGTATCGTCGCTACATCATACGTTACATCCTCACAACTTATTGGTAATCTGCAGATTCTTATTCAGTGAGTGTGGGGTGGGGTCTGGGATTCGGAGTTTCTACAAAGCTCCCAGGTGCTGCTCGTGTCTGGACTGTGTTTTACATGGAAAACATGCTAGGATACCTTTGATGATATCCAAAGCAAAACATGGCCTGACATCGGAGGAGAAGGCTTCCAGTGTTAGGCATCAATTTACAAAGTTATTACAAGACTCTGAAATCACACCATCCACAGCTGGTATTTCTTGTTCTGTGGAATAGCATTATCAGAAATTTTGATTTGCAAATATTCACTGAACACTAGATTCACCATGGCAACCACTCAGTTAAACAAAATGACTAAGTCACATCAGTTTCTTATTATTCTGAAACAAAATATTTTAAAGGAAATACTCTGTAACAGAAAGCCAATTTTAAGTTTGTTTGTTTTTAAACAGAGACAATATAACATACTCCTAAGAATCAAAACAGTCAACAACATGCCATACAGGACCCCTGACCAATCAGAACCAACATGTTGCATCAACTTAAGTCATGGTATACTAGCTAGGCAACCAGGGTATATTAGCTAAACATAACTCCTGATTTCTAACCCACTTTGGTTATTTTTTTTTAATTTTAGAATTATTTTAGGTTAAATTTTTTTTTTTAACATTTATTTATTTTTGAGACAGAGAGAGACAGAGCATGAACGGGGGAGGGTCAGAGAGAGGGAGACACAGAATCTGAAACAGGCTCCAGGCTCCGAGCTGTCAGCACAGAGCCCGACGCGGGGCTTGAACTCACGGACCGCGAGATCATGACCTGAGCCGAAGTCGGCCGCCCAACCGACTGAGCCACCCAGGTGCCCCAGGATTATTTTAGGTTAATAGAGAGTTGCAAAGCTACTACAGACAGCTCCTGCATATCCTTTATTCAGCTTGGCCTAGTATTAACATCCTATATAATCACAGTTCATTTGTTAGAACTAAAAAATTAACAACGGTACATTACTGTTGACCAAACCAGAACCGCCTTTGAATTTGACTAGCCTTTTCCCTTTTGTCCCTTTCTTCCCCGGGATCACACATTTTATTTAGTACATGTGTGTCCTTTGTCTCCTCTGCTTTCTACCATTTCTTTATCTTTCCTGGTTTTTCATGATCTTCAGAGTTGGGAAGAGGAATTTTGTAAAATGTCCCTAAAATTGAGTTTGTTTGATGTTTCCTCCTGATTAAGTTGGGATTCTGAGTTTGGGGGAAGGATATCAACCAGGTGGAGTGTCTTTCTTATCCCACCATGTTGGGGGTGCATGATACGAATGCTTTAGCATTGGTTATATTTACCTTGATCACTTGGTTAAGACAGTGCCTTCCAGGTTTAGCCACTGTAAACACAGTTATAATTTTTTACCTTTTTTCCTACCATTTATACGCTATTCTTTGGAAGCAAGTCATTAAGTTCATCCCATACTGTAGGGGAAGGGTAGCCAACTTTTAGAGGAAACTAAGAGTCCCTTCTATGCCCACTCTATGAAGATAGATCATTTCTTCTTTTGCAAAATGGCAATTCTAAAGGTAATTAACTCAAAAAGTTACTGTGATGAGGAAATAAAATCATGAGTGTTGTGCCCTTGGCTCAGGGCTTGGCACACAGTAGGTGTTCATTTGTCCACGCATTCACCGATTCAACAACTATACATTAAGCACCAATCATGCCTGAGGCAATATCCTGGGTATCCAAATACAATGTTAAAAACCAACCAACCAATCAACCAAAAGACACAGTCCCTGTTCTTATAGAGTTAATTGTCTACTGGGGAAGACAGATGTTAAACAAACACAGAGAAAAATGTAACACTACTAATGGAAGTAAGTTATACAAAGGAAAAGATCAGTATGCTTTTCAGAAAAACAGATTAATGATGGGGAGACTAATTTAAATTCTAGGGTAGGGTGGCTGGGCTTCAAAGAAGTGCTCTCTAGGAAAGTTATATTTAGCTGAGATCTGACGGATGAGCAGAAACAAGAGGTAGGAAGTACAAATGGAAGGTGTCCCACATAGGAGAACAGCATGTGCACACGTACTGTGGCTAAAAATACTTCATGTATTCAAGGACCGAGGGAAGGACAGTGTGGTTAAAAGGCAGTGAGCGAGGCAGGACGGGACATGAAGCGAGAGAGGGAGGCAGGAGCTTGATGCATTCTGTTTACCCCGAGTCCAAGAAGTGAGTATGCTCAGCATGGGAGTGACATGAGGTGGTGGACAATCCTCAGTAATCAGGTGGGCTGCAGTGTGAAAAACAGACCAGAGGAGGTAGAAAGGCATTTGGGAGATATGGCTAATGTAGGCAGAGCAGAGACGGTGGCAGCGGAGAGAGGGAGGGAGAAGTGGATGGACCCACTCAATAAACACATCAACAAACATCAAAACTCCGACAACCCTCTTTTCCCCTATTACCCAGCTTGATTTACATTGTAATTAACCCTCCAGTTAAATTTGTTGTCCTCACATTCCAAAGTCTCCAAAAAGCATTCTTCACATCAAGTTCATGCACATGAATTTGTAAATAAGACTATATGCATGAAAACATTCAAAAACAATTATACAAATGCTTTCAATGCTATCTTTATTTTTTATGGTAGACACTCAAGATGTTTAACAGTGAGTGCTAAGTAATGGACAGAGACATTATTTTCTTAAGGACACAGTAACAGCTCATAAATAACACCGCAGGTGAAGCATCATTTAAAGATGTGACTTCAACTACAATGTGAGGAGATAGGTACAATTATCATCCCCACTTTACAGATGTGATAACTAAAGTACAAAAATGTTAAGTACCCTAATTAATGTCTTGATCTCACAGTTTATCTACATGCTCTGACACATCTCAGTGCTAAGGGAGTTTGGGTTTGACAGAATACTTGGCATTTCCCTGTGGCTAAAGGAAGAATTAAAGAAGTATATTTTTAAAATGTGGCAACACTTTAGCAACCATGCCCTAAAAACTCCTGAGACCGAGTGAGATTGAAAGACCAAGTGAGAATAAAAATTCTTGTATTCTACTCCACAACTGAAAAAGCTGTTATTATGCCCCAACTTAAAGGTAGCTGGAGGTAGCCATCTGGCCTGATATGAGAATCTAATATTCCACAAATGTTTTAATTCAATTTTCTGGCTTTGATAAATAGTACGTATTGCAGCAGTTAAAGCTACTGTTCTGAAAGAATGAATTAGTCCCAAATAGAATCACTGACAAGATGAGTTATTAGTAAATAGATTCATTAACCCCATTTCTCTTAAATAAAAACATGTTTGTTAAGACAGAAACCTCCTCAGTTTTGACAGCTTTAACTGTCTGTCAGCCAGAGAAAGTGGAGTGGCCTTTCAGTTTCTATCAGCCTGCCTCCAATCATCCCTGCTACACACATGTTAGACAAAAGAAAATCCCAAGAAGCTCTGGGTCCCTTAAACGAGTAAATTATCATTCCTCACAAAACAGGCAAATGAACAAACAAAAAAAAATGTAAAGATCTCTACCATGGGATTTAGTTTTCCCTTGGTCTTTCCCTATTAGTTGCAGCCATTGATCGTGGTATCCTATGAATGGACATCAAGACAATAAGTACTTCACACTACCAGACGTAAAGTGGAATATAAAGTTTCCTTCCCAATAAATGTCACATTTAAGGAAAAAGACTGGTGACTGCTGATTGTACATCAAGACTTTTTAAAGGGTCCTCAATTTTGAATACTTCTTTGGTATACCAAAGGGTTGGTCAATGTTTTGCATTACCCAGATTTAATGATAACTTGCAATCGGTACCAAACCAATAAATGTAAATGGATTACATTATTTTAAATTAGACACAAACCAGATTTATATACGTAGATTTGTAAGTCAAAGCTAATAGAAAAAAACAATATTTAATGGAAGGTCATACGAAAACCACACCGTTTCTTTATTCCTTCTTTACTCAGTCACACTTCTCAGGTTGAATCATCCTACTTTAATCTAATAGTTTGGAGTTGCAGATGACCTAAAGATGCATGAATATTCGTCACCTGTTTCACTAGCGCTTATTGGACTTATTGCTTCCTCTTTTGGCAAAATGGTCACTCTTTGGAGGAGTTATTATTTCCTATTGTAAAATCAAATACCTTTGAGTGACAATTCATTACAAGATTCATTTCCTCCCCACCTTTTCAGTGGGGCCAAGTGTCTGCCACTTCCAGGGCTAGCTTTAGCCAGAGGGTCAAATTACCTTTTCTATTCCTTTCACGATGTAGGCTGGCATTGTGTGTGTGGTTTGCTGCCAGCAGAATTAATTTGGTTCTCTGTGATCAAATGACCTCACTACTCCCGTCTGCCGGCATGGCAGATACCATGGTCCTTGGGAGAGTCTGACATGAACATTCTAGAAGGTCACTTTCAGAAAACTAGGACTTAATTGTGGTAGACCCACGGTTAAAAACCAGGATTATTTGTAATATTGCTACTTATCTTTAGCTTTCCTCCACAGAGGTAATAACTATCCATCACAAGATCTCTTTGGTTCCCATATGGATGGATTTCAGCAGTAGTATTTAGAAAATGGCCTTGGTAATTATAGCCCTACTCCCCACCATGATGGCATATGGAATAGTGTTTTATTTCAGAGACTTATGCAAATGATGGCACAAGTATCTTCCTTCCAGGTTTAAAAACTTTTTCTGAGATTTGACTGAATTTTACACAGCAATTCACTGACATTTATCAAAAAGTACACCTTGAATCTTCCACCTCTACTAACAATCATCTTCGATGGCTCAATCTTGATGTAACTGATTTCCACACTTTCTCAGTAATTATTTGCATTGTCTCTATCACATAACCTAATATATCTTGAATTCTCATATTTTGTCTTTTATCCATCTTGAAGACGAAGGCCCAATATGAGCCACAGTCATTTCTGTGTGTGTATATACGGTTTCGTATATAACTTCGAGAACTCCAAAGAAACAGACTCCCTGGTCATTTTTATACATTGGCCGATTAGGTTTAGAGCTTCCACTTGGAATTAGTGTCACACAGTCATGACCTTCCACGCATCTCAACCGCCATTCAAAGGGATGGAGAAACTATTTCAACTCCACAACTTTGCAATTTGTAACTGGCTACCTTTTCCAACCTTCCACTGACTGGAGAGAAACATGACCTTCTAACTTGGTATTGTTGGCCAAGAAAAGTATCTTGATAAAATTTTCCTCATGAGGTCTCAGAAAATAAATTTTATACTGCAGAGCATTGGTGCCAACTCTCTGCCAGCAGGTTGAAACATGACCCAATCATCACCTGCCATGCATCTCTATTAGGATTCTCCTATCTGGTTAGAGAGAGAAAACACCAGCACAAGATAGCTAAAAAGCAATGCAGGGGTGCCGGGATGGCTCAGTTGGTTGAAATGTCTGACTTTGGCTCAAGATCTCATGGTTCGTGGGTTTGAGCCCCATGTCAGGCTTTGTGCTGACGCCACAGAGCCTGCTTCGAATTCCCTGTCCCCCTCTCTATCTGCTCCTCCCCAACTCGCACTCTCTTCTCTCTCAAAAATAAATGAGCATTTGAAAAAATTTTTAAAAAGCAATGCCAAGGAGTAGATGAATGTACAAGGGATAGCACACAAAATCAGAGCTGGAGGAATGGAAAGCAGTGAGAAATGAAGTCCAGCAAGGGTGGCCAGTGAAGGCTTCATAAAGGGGTAAGCTTTGAAGTGGACCTTAAGAGATGAATAGGAATCAGTGATCACAGTGGATCGGATAGGCAATTTGGGAATGAGGATTGGGATAGGCACTTAGGAAAGTGCCTGGCAGGGAGATGAGACTGTAAAAGACATGTTCACTTTGAAACTATACCAATTTAACGGATGCAGAGCAGAAATTATAAACAGCAACCTTAAAAGTCGCCTTTTATTGAGTGCTTTCTACATCCAGTCATTGTTCTAAATGTTTTCGCATGTATTAACTCATTTAATCATCACACCAGGGATATGAGATAGGTATCACTGTTACCTACATTTTGCAGAGCAGCCACAGAAATTTCAAGTAACCAGTCAACATCCTAAGTTGAGTAAGTGAGAGAGCTGGAATGTCAACCCACTATTTTGGCTCCATTAAGTACTTAGAGCTAACATTCTTCATTAGTGCCAAAATCCGTGTCCATGCCTACAAGGACCAGACAGGTTATATATGATGTCTGTGGATGTCTGACTATAGACAGTGGTGCAGACTGTGGAAAACCGGAGAGCTCATGCCCCACACCAAATGGGCAGCCACTGCTCAGCTTCAGCCTGTGGGAACACGGGTCCGGTGTTGTGACTTCCGATTTTTCTAGAAGAGAATCTAGTATCCTAATTTGTATGGAAAAAAACATTTTGAAAAAAAAGGTACGTATGGTCACAATATCACCTGCAGATGAGCAATCTGAGATGTTGAGGATATGGGAGAGACGGGATTGAAAAGGGAGGCTGCGGTCAGATCACTGAGGGTCCGGAAATCACAAGAAGATAGAGCATACATAGCTGGAAGGCGATAGGATAGTGGGACTGAAGGAAAAGAAGGACCACATCCTGTGAATTTTATAGGGGATAATTAACTGGATCTGTGACTGAAGGAGGGGATTAAGGGTAAGTGAAAGCAAGGAATACAATAAGAAATAAGCCAGCTGAGATTTTGAGTGAGGGGATGTCAACAGAAAAGGAAGTTAATTTCAAAGTTAAGTTTGTCAATAAAGTCAATAAAAGGGCACACACATATATGAAATTATCTACTGAGTAACTAAAAAGCTATGCTGTGATTATAAATGATTAACACTTTGGAATTGCATAGATGCCTTACCCTGGCTGTGGGCTTCTCAAATGGGTCCTATCAGTGAGTTATTTACTATCCCTTTATTTTCAGTTTCCTAGTAGGTAAAGCATTTCACTTCCCTGCTCCACCCACATAGGGCTTTCCATTATCCACAGAAAGAGATCCAGGGTCTTTATCTGGCCTCCAAGGCCCTGGCCCTCCTACCCCTCTCAGCACATTCCATTCACAGAGGCCATACTCTGTTCTTCACAAGCACTGTTTCTTCCACAGGACCTTTGCACAGGATGGTTTCTATGCCTGGAACACTTTCCCCGGAGCTCACTCACACCATTGCTTTACTTAGCTCTCTGCTCAGATTTCATTTTTTTACTCCCTCTCTTCCACCACCGTCTCGTCTTTCATTTACTATCTCGTGCCCCCACTAGAAGGCAAACCTTGCCTTTCCTTATCACTATATCCACAGTACCTAGGACAGTGCCTGGCCTAGAGTGGGCACTCAGCGAATGCTCACTGAAGGCTATGAATGGATAGAATGAAAACGACAAAGGAAGGGAACAGGAGAACTGCTAACAGAGAAGTATGCAGATCAAAGAGACGATACGCGTCAAGCACTTAGCACACAGCCGCAGCAAACATTAAAGAAGAAAAAGTAGCCGAAAAAGACAGGAGGTATTAAGACAGGGCAGAGAGCTGGAGGTGAGTCCTGGAGCTTGGTGTCTGAGACTGTGAACAGGATCGTGAGCAGCTAAATCTGTACCCACCGTCACGACCCAAACTCTTGAAGGTATATCACCTGCACTGAGTGAGAAGTGAATGGCCACATTTTGTTTTCTTGTTTAAAGATAATCTATAAACTGCCGCTTATCACTGCTTTGCTAATAAACTGGAGATAAGGGAATGGTGCGGTATTACACCAAAAGCAGCGAGAAGTCAAAAGAAAGCAAATGCCAAATATCTTAGGTACTGTAGCTCTTTCAAAAATTACCATTACCATAATAAGGAAAAGAAGGTTCTTTTTCTGATTGTTGTGTAATTATGCCCTTTATGAATAGTAACTGACTTGAAAATAGATCCTTGTCTTGTAGGGTCAGGCTCCGGGGAAAAAGAAAATTGCTAGAAAAATGACCAAAGGACCACTTAAGTTTGCCCAGTGTGGCTAGTAAATTCCTTCTCTTCTCTGAATCCCTGTCGGAATCCCCACTGAAGCCATTTCCTTTTGCCTTAGGGGTTGGCTACCTGAAGAAGAAATAATAGGTGGGGATTTTAAAGGGCACAAGATAATCTGTTGCTAAGTCTGTGAATGTTTTGGGAACAGAGCTAGTCTCTTGACCATGGGAAATATTATGGGTTATTCTGAGAGAGTCTGGATAGACAAGGTAGGTCTCCCCCCTTCCCCCCTCGGGATAAAATATGAGCCAGAGGCCAGGCTGAACTAGGAACTATGTAACTCTTGCTCTAGTTTTCAGGCCCCTAATACTGAACATTGGTATATCATACCTTCTCAGGATATTATAAGAGGTCTGATTAATTCTGAGACCATTTTCAAACGATGCCAAAATGCCTGAACAATAATCAGAAAGTGTGTTTACTGTCTGTCCAGTATCAAGATAACAAACCTCTGCAAGGGGTATTATTATTATCCCCATGGGACAGACAAGCAAACTGAGAGTCACTTTTGTCCAGGGTTACATACACAGTTAGCAGGCAGAGGAGTGTGGATTAGAATCACCACATTGAACCATGAGGCAGGGATAGGACTATAGGTAATGACAGGGCATGCCTATTCACTGAACTACTTTTTCTCCGGAATGGATTTGTTGCGTGCCTTCACATTAATAATCTCAATATACGTTTGGGAGATGAAGACCCTGAAAAAGTTGTCGGTCAGAGAGCCATTTTTCATTGTTCGGTGTTCTTCAGGTATGTGCCTTTGGAGGACAAGTAATTGAAACACACACGTCACAGTCTAGGGGCCCACACTGGAGCGGAGGCTGTGCTTCCGGCCCCGGAGAGTACTCAGAAAATACCAGCACGTCTCTGAGACAGGGCTTCATGATGGGGCAGTGCTGCACCTTCTGTAGCTTGGGCAGCCTTAGCTTTATTCTGCTCCCTTCTGTCTAGTGGTAAAGTGGATCTCAGGCACTGGGCGGGGGAGGTAGGCCATCTCATGTCCTCTTTTCAGTGTTTCTCTCCTTCCTGGGCTTGAGGTGCTCAGTTTTCCATCCCATTCCTTCCAAATTTAGCTTTGGCAGGGGGTGGTACAGGACACCATGTTGTTTATGTTTCTTGGGCAACCATTCTACTTTTTCTGGTAACAGAAGCTCTACTTCCTCTGGAGAAGCACCTTTATTTATTTTGTTTATTTTTTTAATGTTTAGTTATTTTTGAAACAGAGACAGAGAGACAGAGAGATACAGAGCTTGAGCAGGGGGAAGGGCAGACAGAGAGGGAGACACAGAATCTTTTTTTTTTTTAATTTTTTTTTTTAATTTTTTTTTTTTTCAACGTTTATTTATTTTTGGGACAGAGAGAGACAGAGCATGAACGGGCGAGGGGCACAGAGAGAGGGAGACACAGAATCGGAAACAGGCTCCAGGCTCTGAGCCATCAGCCCAGAGCCCGACGCGGGGCTCGAACTCACGGACCGTGAGATCGTGACCTGGTTGAAGTCGGACGCTTAACCGACTGCGCCACCCAGGCGCCCTTTTAATTTTTTTTTTTTAACGTTTATTTATTTTTGAGACAGAGAGAGACAGAGCATGAACAGGGGAGGGGCAGAGAAAGAGGGAGACACAGAATCCAAAGAAGGCTCCAGGCTCTGAGCCATCAGCCCAGAGCCGAACGTGGGGCTCGAACTCACGGACCGCGAGATCGTGACCTGAGCCGAAGTCGGCTGCCCAACCGACTGAGCCACCCAGGCGCCCCGGGAGACACAGAATCTGAAGCAGGCTCCAGGCTCTGAGCTGTCAGCCATGGCCCAACGCAGGACTCAAACTCACAAATTACAAACTCAAACACAAACGTGGGACCCAGATCATGACCTGAGCTAAAGTCGGATACTTTACCGACTGAGCCATCCAGGCACCTCTGGAGAAACACCTTTATTGTATTCTTATGCCTCTTGATACAAGGGAGGATCAATGTTGAAATCAAGCCCTGGTAATCGTGAACCTCTCAGGGGTGTCCTGGGACACAAACCAGGTAACGAAGACTCCGTCTCAGAACTATTGCTGATACACCTGGGAGAGACATTTTCTCCCGAGTGGAATTTTTGACCTGGTGGATGTGAAGCCTGGAACCCCTGAAATATCTTGACTTGAAGGGAAGGTTCTGCCCAGTAGAGAAACTCAGGTAAGACAGGCAGGATCAGGGATTAGGGGAGCCCAAGTTCTGAGGAGGACGTCATTGAGTTCCTGGATTTGGTTTTATTTCTGGATTATTTTAGTCACTTGAACTACTACTTTTTTTTTTTTTTTTTTTGGTGCTTAAACCTATTTGAATTGGGTTTCTGAAGGCAGCTGGCTTGTGTGGAGATATCTTCAGTAGGCATGCTGACTTTAGTAAGATGTTTACTTTGATGTCTGGTTTCAGCCATTGTACAAACTTTGTTCTTTCCAAGTGATCTATCTCATCCTTAATCTTTTCTCAATAATTTAATTTTATTTCTAGAAATGTCAAGCCTAAAGGCAGATTGAAATCTTCTCTCCACTACAACTACAATCTGCAACTACAGAGCTTTATCAAGTGTTTGCACTTAGTGGTCCTTATTAGGGTTGTGTATGAACCAAACTGGGATTTTCTTGGATTTATAAAACAAGTAGCCCCACTCGGACTTCGCAAATAAAGCTTTTTGTACTATTACCACTGCATAATGGTTATTAGAGATTATTACAATGAATATTTTTACTGTTTCACAACTGAAAGTGTTCTAGTCAAAGCCCCCTCCCCAGCCAAGCTTGCAGACAAAACTCACAGGTGTCCGTACTTGGCCCTAACTCTTTGTTTTTCTAGGTCATGATGCTCCCCATTCTCAGAAAATAGACCACAATTACAAAACATATTCTTCTCCAGCTGGATCACACCCCACATCCAGGATGGCCCCCTGGGAAACCGTCACCTCCTACTCTACCTGGCCAAGAGGTGACCCCCTCCCTACACACTCTCCCCTATGGACATAGCTGTAACCCTCTCACATCCTTCAAACCCCTTAAAAGTCCCACGCTAATAGAAATTCGGGGCCATCATTCTTGAGGTCCGGCCCCTCTCCTCCCTTGGAGAGTAAGTAAACTCTATCCTGTCTGTTGATCCACTCCATGCAATTCTTTGCCACCCGGGTCATTGGCCACCCTAACAACAATCATTTTAGCCATTGTTTTTGACAAGCATGCACTGAAAGCCAGTTATGTTTTCAAGGCTTGCATTCATCGGATTCTCAAAGTCCAGGTCTTAAAAGGATCTTAAAATGAGATTTTTTTTTTGTAACAGTTTTTGCAACTAAGTATTCCAGATGTGGTCACCCTCAGTTCTGCCCTTTAGCCTATAGTACCTTGATATTCAAATGATCTACAGTTTTTCAAGGATACAAACCACAGCCTGAGAATTTAAGTCACCTTTCCAAAGTTACACTACATAATTCACAACGACACACTTTCCACGCATCTCCACACAAATGGAGACAAAGAGTGATCAGGCTAATTGATTCGGGCTCAGTGCAGAAACACTGCAGAGAGCTCAGAGCCCAAGGTGCCCACCAGAACTTAATTCAATCACCCAGTTGCAAGACTTTCCCCTTCACATTCCAGGGTAGAGTCAGAAGCCTTCCTGCAAGGGTGGTTTTGTTTTGTTTTTTAAATCAGACGTAATGATATCCCTTTCTCCCATGCAGGGCTGCAATCAGATCACTGGCTTAAAGAAATTTGTGGAAAAAGGAAAGGATCCAGCAAGTACAAATTAAAACGACGAGGGCAACGCTTGGGGAGAGAGTCAAACAGGACCCTGCTTACAGCCCTACAGAATCCCGGGCCCGAGGGTGCACGGATCCTGCCCAGCCTGTCACCTCCAGGTCCCCTGGCCAAACCTGTAGCGGGAGCGACTTGAAGTGGCTTCAGGCAAAAACCATCCTGAAATTGACAAGGTTCCAAACGAGGCCAGGTGAGGAGGCCTGCTGGAGCTCACCAGGGCTGGAATTAGGACAGGTGCTAGCTCTGGTGACATGTGAAATGAGAAAAATTAATCCTCCCATGCCTTTGTTTTTGTTTTTTGGTGTTTTTTTGGTTTTTTGTTTTGTTTTGTTTTTTTTTTTGCAGGGGTGGGGGTGGGGAGTCTTCAAAGCAGGAGGAGAAGGAATTAAACAATTCCTAGCAAAAGAGAGAATCTCCTCCAGAGGATGCATATGAAACAGAGATTTAGCTAGTGTGGGAGGGGATATTCCAGGTGGACTTTCTTCACGATGATACACAACAAACATCTCTGTGTTTCTCATTACACTCATCTTTCACACTCCAGAAAAGGAAGGAGGGAGACAGAACCAGGTAAGGGGTGCGTAGGGTGGTTCGACGTTTTAATAATAGCAACACAATAACTCATATGTCATGAAGTTTATTATGTGCCAGGCATTTTGTTCATCATCTGACATAATCTCATTCCATCAACGCCCTGAGGCGAGAATCATTATCCTCTGGCATTTAGCTGACGGAGAAACTGAGGCACCAGGAAGCTCAATAAGCACAGGGGCCAATATTGGGACTCAAGGGGCCTAATTCCCTAACTTTGTTTTTTCTCATTCCATGTTTTCACCTGTATTACCCTTCAGAATCACCAGTCACCTATTCTTTCTCCGATCCTTCTCCCCAGGGGGAAAAGTGAAGACTTGCCCATTTTCCAAGTACTCTAATCCTCGCATTATAGTACAAGGTGGAACCAAGTCAGTGAGCTGAAGCAGAACAATGCACCACTCCCTGTTAGGAGACAGTAACAATCCTTTGACTGGGGACGGCACTCTGCCATTTGCAAAGTCCTTTCCCTGTAAAATCCCATTTCATATTCACAACAGACCAGTGAGAGCTCATTATACAGAGAGAAAACAATGAGACCAATGAAAACAGACTGACCAAGAGGATCCCAAACCCTTATTTTCTTATTCCAGTGTTGTGTCCCCGGGAAGGTTGGGACCCCGTCCGAGGTTGGTTTGGGCACAATGAAGGCAACAGATGGCTGGGGTTTGGGTGGTTGCCTTCGGATAAGTGTGAGATACTCAAGTTCCAGGGCACTTCAACTGATTTCACTACCTTACAAGCTCCACACAGAGGTATGGAAAAAGGAACTCCAAGAGCAGACAGAGGGGAATGCCAGACTCTGTTGCTGACTTCGGAGATAGGGGCAGGGAATGAAACACACAGATTCTTGGTCCTTCCATTTCTGGACACTGTATCACGTTAACTTTTACCCGTGCCTGTGTCTTGCCTACTGCCCTCAATAGGCTTTCTCTTGGCTCCTGTCAAAGACCCACATGCTTACTCTTGCTTCAAAACACCCAGCTGATACATTGCATAACACAGTGAAAACAATAAAAGCTAACCCTCAAGAGCAAAGCATTATTTTCCTTTGTGATCTACACTAATAAGATGTGCAGGTTTAGAATTGGAGGCTGCTCAAGGTCATTCAGCAACTAACCAGTAGAGGAAGCAAAGCAATTCATCTTGTGATTTTTTTGCTCTACCCACAACATTTTCTATTTGCAAAAGGTGACCAAGTACCAAATGTTTATGAAAAAAAGTAGAACTATGGTAAAAAAAACAAAACAAAACAAAAAAGAACTCTTGCCAATTCCCTTCCAGGCAACATATGGCACTAGGTGACCCTCTTGTTCACTTTGCTTTACTTGGCAACATCTAAGCAAGCCTCCATGAAATGAAAACTAGCACATTAGAAATATATGTAAATTGAGGGTATAACATGTAAATCACAAAGAAATCATTACTACAGGTTAATGTCCAGGAAAATAGCCTATCAAGATTTTAAAAAGGAATTAGAGACTCAAATAAGGAAAGTCATCCATAGCTATGTGATCTTTGTTGAAAATCAGAATGATTCTGGAAGAATTTCTGTTAAATACAAACTGAGTAAAAAAAGAGCAAAAATGTGTTAGATGCCCTGGTTGTAACCATTGGCAGGGTAAAGAGTATCATTTAGAAAGCGATCCTGGGGGTGCCTGGGTGGCTCAGCCAACTAAGCGTCCAACTTCGGCTCAGGTCATGATCTCACAGTCCTGAGTTTGAGCCCCGTGTTGGGCTCTGTGCTGACAGCTAGGAGCCTGGAGGCTGCTTTGCATTCTGTGTCTCCCTGTCTCTGCCTCTCCTCTCCTCTCCTCTCTCTCTCTCTCTCTCTCTCTCTCTCTCTCAAAAATAGTAAATAAATATTAAAAGTTTGTTTAAAAAAAGAAAATGATTATGGATGAAGACATCATTTCATTTTCTAAAATGGTTATAGATAAAATAGCAAACTTCTGGTTGAATTTCATTACTGGTCTCCAAACTTCTAGCTGCTTTCTTGATCTGCAGAAACGTATTTTGAAGGTTCTGCCAAAGAGGTCATTTTGATCCTGACTGAGCAATATAATGACTTGAGAGATGAAAAGCCTTGATTCTGAGCTTCCTTTGGTGAGCAAACATTTTAGTACTAAGCATGTTATGGGTTTTTGATCAGAGACACCTGGATTCTAACTCTTTATATCACATTATCTTTGCGATATGTCATATTGGTTAATGTTTTCCAACCTTTGTTTCCATAGCTCTAAAATGAACATAATAATAATGCGCACATAGGTTTGTATGCAAAATAATAGTTAATAATTTAAGTAAAATGCTTATAAATATGCCTGGCACAGAGTAAGTGCTCAAAAGTTTCTAATTATCATTATGGGAGACGACACATAACTTATTTAAGGACTATGTATCTTTTAAAATATCCTGCTGTGATGAAGTGGATGAGGAGTAACTTTTTGATAACCATTGCCAGAGTCAATGGACATCACAGGAAATCAAATGAGTCTGAACATAAACCTCATACTTTTTGTAAAATTTAACTAAAAATAGATCATGGACTTCAATCTAAACCATAAAACACTAACATGTCTAGGGGGAAAAATACAAGAAAGTCTTCAGGACCCAGGAGTAAGCAAAAAGTGCTTAGACTTGATGTCAAAAGAACAGTGAATGCAAGGAAAAACTGAGAAAGTGGACCTGGTCAAAATTAAAAACTTCTGCTCAGCAAAAAGAGGATTTTGCTCCGCAAAAGAGCATTAAGGAGATGAAAAGACAGATTAGGGGCTGAAAGAAACTATTTGCCAATCACATATATGATAACAGGCATAAACTACAATAGATCAAGTTCCCCTCAAACTCAACATTAGAAAACGAACACTGGAACTAGAAAATGAATAAATGACATGACAGTTCACTGGAGAGGATATACCTACGGCAACTAAGCACATGAAAAGATGTTCAACATCATTAGCCATTAGGGAAATGCAAATTAAAACCACAATAAGGTATCATTGAACACCTAACAGAATCGCTACAATAAAAAATAGTCGTCAGATCAAATGCTGGTGAGGATTCAGCGGAACTGCATCCCTCACACATTACTATTGGAATATAAAATGGTACAGCCACTCTAGAAAATAGCTTGGCAGTTGCATTAAAAACTAAAAAAGGAATTACCACATACGATCCAGAAATCGCACAATCGGTTATTTTCTGCAGAGAAATGAAAAATTATTCTCCTTAGAATGTGCATGGCATCTTTACTCACAATACCCAATACCCTGAAACTACACAAATGTTCTTCAGACGGTAAATGGTTACACAAACTGCGGCGTATCTCTATCGTGGAAGATTACGTGGCAATAAAAATGAGTGGACTCTGGATACACCTAGCACTCTGGAAAAACCACAAGGAAGTTGTACCGAATGAAAAACATCCCTCTTGAAAAGTTACATACTGCATGATTCCACATATGTTGTATTTGTGGACTAGTGGAATCATAGAATGGTGAACAGATTAGCGGTCGTGAGCTGCCAGAAATGGGAGAAACACATGGGTGTGGCTATAAAGGGTTTGCACAAAGCAGCCTTGTGATAACAGTAAATCAAGTATCTTCATTGCCGTGGTGGTCCGTGAAGCTACACATGTGATGAGACTGCACAGATATAGGCGTGCTCACATATATGCACACACGCACACACGCATGCACATGAGTGTAGGCCTCAACTGGCGAAATGCGAATTCGCTCGGTGAGTTGGACCAGCGTCTATTCCCTGGCATTGCCATGGTACTTTAATTGCACACCAGGTTAACGCTGGGGAAGCCACTGAGTGAAGGGTGCGACAGAGGACCCCCAAACCATACATTTGGTCACAACTTCTTTGGAATCTGTGATTATTTCACAATACAAAGTTACAAAAACTATGCTGATTTCAGGATTTTAGGTAAGCACTTGCAAAGCCTTGCACTTTAGGAAAAATTCCACTGTGACATCGAAGCTCACGGGTACCCGTGCTGTTCGGGAGAGAGAATAATTTAAAATGCTTCCTAGGAAATTAGAGATGGAAAACAGCATTTATTTCATCATACTTTCTCCACTGCACATGCACACACATCTCACATCGCTCCTTGAGAATCCCCATATGCTAAGTGTTGCATACAACACATACAGCAATAAGTTTTATACAGTCCGCATCAAATTTTACAGTTTATGTAACGATATGTGCCTGCACTTAATTCTGACCAGTCACACTGAAATAGGAGAAAGAAATCACATTTTTGGTCCTATAACTAAATTTGTGATGTTAGCAAATCAACTCTCTAAATTGTTTTTAATATGGTGATTAAACTAGGTGATATTAAAGATTCCAGCTATAATTAAATAACACCTTATAACTAGGAGCAAAAATTCATTAGGTACAAGTCCTGGAGATGTACTATACTTAACGTACAGTAAAACCTCATTAATTTAGATTCCATTAATTCATAACTTGTAATAACTTAGACTGCTTTACGTATCTTTATTTTAATATTTAAGAAAAAGAGGAATTTGCCATATAAACAAACTGCAAAGAAGTGTCTAAGAATATTTAAACAGAGCCAACTTATTAAAGGAACAGTGAGTACTCTAGAAATTCTTGTGTATGTGCAAGAACGGAGGGGTTTATTAGAAATGCTTCCTATCTATTGCTTCATACAGATGCTTGAGATACGGGATGGACAGGGACTAGACCTTCCCAAGAGACTCCCCTAAACTCATTCATGCCAAAAGAACTCCCCCCAGCTTCCAGTTGGTACCCTAAATGGCATCCAGCTTGCCAACCTAATAACCCAGCCTCAGGCTGTATCACTGCACAGACAGAACAAGTGGTCAGGCCAAAATCCAGGGCTATTAGGATTAAAACAAACAAACAAACCAACAAAAATTACAATTAACATGACAAAGGGGCAAAACAAAATCTCTGGTTCCAAAATTTTATTTCTAAAATTTAAAAATGGTATCCACATTTTCAGTACTCAGATAATTTGCTAAGCTGCCGGATTTTCCAATGGCCATTTTTTAAAAAATATCTTTCTCATACCCTATGCTTCCTGTGGGTCTTGCTTTTGGCCCTGGATCCAAGATTAATGCATTTTTGGGGAGTCTGGGTTCTGCTGGGAAGGAAAAAAAATAAAACCTTGGTATCAAGCAATAAATTGTGTGTAATGCACATGTGTCTGTCACACCCTTTCCTCTGCCCATTCATTTATTCACTGAGCTGTTGACCACCCCCCCCACCCCCCACCCCAACTGGCCTGCGAGAGGTCTAAAGTTGGGTCTGGTACCGGAACAGAGCCATGAGGAAGTTTAAGTATCAGACGAAATTAAGATACAACAACGTCTGACCCCAATCCATTATAGGAAAAGCATTATTATATCCTTGGAAAAATACATCTATTTGGAGTTTAGAGTCATTTTCTGGGTCTCACTCTAAAGTTCTATTTCTTTCTGGCATTAATTCATTTACAAGCTGAAAAAAATTCTTTAAAAGTCATGAAGAGATGGACATCTTAACATTATTTCTCCCATTAATACACTCTGAGTCCAGAAAGCCTTAAAAAAAATCTCATAGAATCATAATATTTGTCCAAAAATATCCCTATAATTATGCCATCTCACGGTATCAGAAAAAAAAAAACACACACACAAAAGATCACCAAGTAATTGTTGTATTCTTTTACTTCTATTTAAATCTGTAATAAAGAGACTTTACCAATTTTGTGTTCTAAAAGGCCAAGTAGCAAAACTTTTTATATGAAATAACTATTCTAATGAGCAATTTTATGAAAAATATAAGGATCATTTTGCAATGCCAACATTTTCTTTACTCCTCTCAGAAGTGACCTAATCATGGTGAAGACATAAAATTTCTTATTATAATTTCCGATAGGCAAACCAGAAATATTGTGATGGTTTATATCTGAGGAGATCTGTATCCCCCCCTCTCAAAGAAAGATATGAGAATATCCACACCAGAGATGATTTTAGTGCCTCAAAGCTTTCTTTGGCAGAGATAAATATGGTCAAAACACAGACTTCTTTAGTATTTCTTACAATTCTGTACTTATGGCTGAGTTGCTTTCTGTCTTTGGGCAACAAAGCCTAGACTGAGGAAGAGAAGCATATCTACTCCCCCTCGCCCCCAACTGGTAGTCCAAATCAGTAAGAGACTGTCCATGAGTTCTTTGGAGAAAGTTCTTTATAAAATGCAAAGCAGTTTCAGAAGGCATATTGAACTCTAACACAATGTTAGAACCAAGATTTTGCCTCTCTTTATCCCTGTCTATCTTGCTTACCAGAGGAGAGTAATACATATTCAATGCATCAAATTCTAGGACATACTATGTCTATGTCACAGAATGGTCCCTGTTTACCAGTGGGCAAGGTTGCTGTGTAGTAAAAGGTCATACGAATGTGACACAGTGTGAAGGTACTGCTTCTCTCTGTGCAGCTGGAGTGATAACAAAAAGAGGAAGGTTTTGGTGATGTTCTTAATCATACATCTTCTGGCACTCTCTCTGCTTCGCTTTCTGGTGTCCCATGTAGCGGACCAATCACAATAGTCTGAAACTTGCCTTTGTGTTTAAAAGAGAGGGAAAAATCCCTAAGGTGCCCTTAATTGTTAAGACTTCTGGCTTGCTATTTTGCACATGCTCACCTGCACACGAAGTGCTATTGTGTTCTGAAGCAACTTTCCTGTTCATCTGTCTCTTGAAGGGACACCATAAAGTGGGGTGGACTACTTGAGGATAAGATAGGAGTATTCCTAGATCGTTTGGCATAAAATATCCAAGAGCAACCCATTCCCTCCATCGTTTCTAAAAGTGTAGTAGAGCGAGCACCGAACTGGCAGTCAAAAGACAGTAAGTTCTAATCCTGGCTCAGCCACGAACTTGGGCAATCGCTTCACCTCCTTAATTCTCTGTTGCCTCCTTTGTAAAATCACTCATTTTACAAAAGAGCTGCTGGGCGCATCAGATTTCAGAATGCACAAGAAAGCCCTTTAGTGGTAAAGCACTATTTATTTATAAGGTGCTATTATATATTTAAAAGGCAAGTTCATTTCCAACAAAACCATCTGTCTTCTAATCTATGAACGTGTCAATGAGGTTTCATGAGGACACAGGGGCTGCAAATGGTTCTAATTGTCTGAGGGATTCAGTGATCAGTTGGCTGTTTGCTCTAAATGCCACAAAAGAAGCAGATGGACTGCTTCCTTCCCCTCGACTAAAGCTGCTAATTGTTTTGGCAACTAAGCCTCCGAGAGATTAGAAGTTACACTAAACACTACTTACACCCTTCTACGTGTGCCTTGAGAACTCTCTGAAAGGCTTGGACCCATCTTTAAATACTGGCAACATCATCATCAGGGTTAATGTTTTTATTTGGAGCTAGAGTGGGGTAGGGGGTGTAACTCACACAGAATTTCAAGTGCCTCTCCTGGGTAAAGAGTGACAAACAGGAAAAAAAAATATCCTCTTCCCAAACATTAGGGAAGAAAGGATGGTAACTGTTCTACCAGAAATTGGAAATTTAAGACAGCTAATTAAGAAACAAATCCAAGCACTTAACTGTAAGCAACTATGTGAGTTTAGACTGAAGACTCCTGAGTGCTAACATCTTATTGACAAGCCTTCTAACATTTGCTTAAACGATACTAATTTTTTGGCCCCTACTCTCTTCTTCATGATACTTCTCAATACCGCATTCTTGACAAATGGAAAGTGGGGTAAAGGAAGAAGAATGGAAAACTAAGAGGATTTCCTTACTTCCCATTTAACTGAGTTATCTATAAAAGTTTGTTTTGGCACAAATAAGTATAAATACACATTCTTAGGGTGGTTCCAGTCTATGCCTCATAAAATCAGTCTCCAGCAAAAATTTAATATGAAAAAGGCTATATTTAGCTCAAGAACTTCCATTTGGGAAAACTTCTTAGAAATCAGCCTAAATAAAAAAGTGGGATACGTTTTAAAGGTGTGACCCCAAAAGAGCTCCATAGACCATTAATTTTCACATGTTTCAAACTTAAGTATCTGTTGAAAGAAACTAGTCTTAAGCTATGGATTTAAATACTCACTAATAAGGTAACGTTTTCCTTCAGGGAAGGATTTCCCCTATAAAATTACATACGTATTGACTGGGGCCATGGAGAGAAGAGAGACCAAAAAATGGATTTAATATCATGGTTGTCTGCAGTGTCCATGTTTCCATTAAGATATTACAAAATATTGAATCGTCAACCATCAACTTGGCAAAGGAAAGAATTCAGAAAACAATTCCACTCTTCCTTTGGTATTTAGTCACTTTCTGCCAGCGTTTGATTAAAGTCTCACTCAACCCCCTACCAAGTTGTCATTGTCATAAAAGTGAAATTTTCAAAAATTAGCTGCATTAATGGGTCATAGACAAGCATTATACATATGAAAATTAAAGCTTTTATCCTGGACAATTCACCTGAAGGAAACACATAACCAGACCTGGCATTGAGTTGCCAGTCCCTCTTCATCGCAAACCCTGAATTTCTCCTCTAACCAGTGCATGTAACCAATAGGAAAAATTAGCTGGTAAAATTTAGACGGTTCATGAAACCCAACAAGGTCTAGATCTCAGCCTGGGGGAGGAAGGTTCTCCAAGGGTTCTCTGTCTCAGCACTAAGGGTAGTGAATGTTCATTATATCTCCTATTCTAATTATATTTAGGGTTTCTTTAAATCTTAGTAGCCAATCCCATGGTACTCCAATTCCCTATTGCAGACGATAAATCTTTATGTTAAATTTCTGTTCCAGTTACTGTGTGGTTTCTCTTTTATGCTTGGACCCTAATCCAGCATCTTTTGAAAGAGTTTTATTTATTTATTTATTTACAATGAGTAAGGAATATATTTGTAGTTGAAAACAAACAACAAAGAGAAATTTTAAATTAAAAACAACAAAAAAAAAAAAGAGGGGTACCTGGGTGGCTCAGTCGGTAAAGCCCTGGACTTTTGATTTCAGCTCACAGTTCTGAGATCGAGGCCCACATTGGACTCTGCACTGGGTGTGGAGTCTGCTTAGGATTCTCTCTCTCTCCCTCCCTCCCTCCCTCCCTCTGCTCCTCCCCCATGCACACACGTGTTCTCTGTCTCTCAAAAACAATTAATTTAAAAAAGCTAAGAAAAACATAGATTATGTATTTATTATGATATAATCTGCCTCAAAGATATGTTATTCCCAGAATGTCACGGACTGCATTGATGAATACCTGAATTCATATATACATGCCTAATTATCCATTAGCACTTGATGTGTGGGTAGCATTTAAAATAAACCAACTGACAGCCTATTAGCTACTTGAGGATCAATAGTCTACGCTGTGCATCGTGTCTTACAATGCTAACATATGCTTGTGAAATTATTCAGTGGTTTACTGTTTAGTGAACACAACCTAATTTTGATTAGAGCAGCTAATTCATCTCTGAGATTCCTGTTGAAGCCACATTAATTCCAGCACACGTTTTATGAGCTCCTATTGATGCGCCATCAATATCCCTCCACAAATAATTCCACAATCATGATATCATGAGAAGGTACTGCCTCTCCCAACACAACTCAGCCAGGAGGTTCACTGAAGTGGTTTCAGTGGAGATGTCATTTCACGAAGCCATTTTTATGTGACCCAACAGAAGCCATTTTATGTGACCCAACAGAGACGTTCTAATTGACACTTAGTTTCAGGAATAATTAAAATCCACTTTAAGATGAACAATTTCTCATGAATAATATTAACTCACTGTGAATATAAGAGACTGTAACTGAACTATCTGGTGCAATAGAGGTGTTTTAAACAACTCCACCCCGTAATTATTTGTTCCCATTGTGTACTTGGTTATTATCTGCCTCCTAAGTTGGGGCCATAAATATCTCCTTTTAGCACATCTTATTTTTATTATCCCAGTCACAAAGTCCATTAACAAATAATGAAAGGGAGTGAATTTAACTGGTCTTAGCCCAGTTTTTCGCCTACATAGGAATGCCATTTCCTAATTCCAGAAATGGTAGTAATTTGTGTTTTTTTTTAATGTTTTTATTTATTTTGGAGAGAGAGAGAGAGAGATAGACAGTAGTGAGCAGGGGTGGCGTAGAGAGAGAGGGGAATAGAGGATCCCAAGTGGGCCCTGTGCTGATAGCAGAGAGCCCGATGCAGGGGTCGAACTCACAAACCTTAAGATCATGACCTGAGCCGAAGTCAGATGCTTAAATGACTGAACCACACAGGCAAAATGGTAGTGATTTGTAATTTCATTCTGAAGGATCTAGTATGTGGAAATATATTTTTCAAAGTATGAATTATTGAAATAAACGTATAACTAAAACAATCTCACTGATGTGTGTGTGTGTATGTGTGTGTATGTTTTAAAACACTTTTATTTTTTTAACGTTTATTTTTGAGACAGGGAGAGACAGAGCATGAACTGGGGAGGGTCAGAGAGAGGGAGACACAGAATCTGAAGCAGGCTCCAGGCTCTGAGCCGTCAGCATAGAGCCCGACACGGGGCTCGAACTCACGGACCGCGAGATCATGACCCGAGCTGAAGTCGGCCGCCCAACCGACTGAGCCACCCAAGTGCCCCTGTGTGTGTATGTTTTAAACAAAAAGCTTAGAAAATTAGTCAGTATGCCCTGAGAAATTAGACATATGAATAATTAGATGGTTCAGAATTACCATTTTTATTTTTTTAATTAATATTTATTTTGAAAGAGAAGGGGAGAGAGAAAGAGGAGGGGGGTGGCAAAGAGCAGGGAGAGAGAATCCCATGCAGGCTCCATCTGCCAGCTCAGAGCCCACATGGAGCTTGATCTTGCAAACCTCAAGACAATGACGTGAGCCAAAACCAAGAGTCAGATGCTCAACCAATTGAGCCACTCAGGCATGTCCCTCCCCCCAAGTTTTTTTATAATGCGATCCTTTCCCTTGGCTCTACTGAACTATGAACTGTCACATGTTCAGCCTTTATTTATTTATTTAAAAAAATTTTTTTAATGTTTGTTTATTTTTGAGACAGAGAGAGGCAGAGCATGAATGGGGGAGGGTCAGAGAAAGAGGGAGACACAGAATCCGAAGCAGGCTCCAGGCTCTGAGCGGTCAGCACAGAGGCCGATGCGGGCCTCGGACTCACGGACCGTGAGATCATGACCTGAGCCGACGTCGGAAGCTCAACCGACTGAGCCACCCAGGCGCCCCAAGTTCAGCCTTTACTGAGCATCAACCTGTACAACAGATTGGCAGAGGAGGGCAATATCGTGGTGGTTTTACTACTGACAAGTACAAGAGTACATTAATCAAGACTCCCAACTGCAGTTGCCAAAACACCCAACTCAAACCAACTTAAACAAATGGAAGTCTTTGAACAGTTCTAGTTTCAGAGGTAGCTCTAAGATGGTCAACCCATGTGGCAAGAACTCCCTATTTCTATTTCTCTTTGCCCTATCTCAGCTCCACTTTTCTCTGCTTTAACCTCACTCTCAAGACATTTCAATGTAGGGGCACCTGGGTGGCTCAGTCAGTTAAGCATTTGACCCTTGATTTCGGATCAAGTCATGATCTCACAGCTGTGGGATCAAGCCCTGTGTTGGACTCCACACTGAGCATGGAAACTGCTTGAGATTCTCTCTCTCCTTCTCTCTCTCTACTCCCCTTGACACACACACACTCTCTCTCTCTTCAAATAAATAAGCATTTAAAACAAGTTAAAAAAAAAAAAAAGAAATTTCGATGTGCGTGGTGGTTCTTGGGAGCTCCAGATTTATACCCCCCCAGCTTAATTCCAGCTGAAAGGCAGTTTCTCTTTGCCAACATGTACATGAGCATCCCAGCTCTGAGTCTCAATGGACTACCGGGGTCACAGGAAGCTTTCATTGGCCAGATTCACAGAAGATGGGTGTGTTCAGCACCAACTACATCACAAGGACTCCCTAGACTCTCTAGGAAAAATGGAAAGAGGTGTTGGACAGACATCAACAAAAGTTCTACATTTCCAGCATGCACTATTTATTTTGGCTAAGTACCAACCTATAAGCCAATACTTAACCCTCCTGATACACCTATTTCTTTGAATCATTACATGTGATTTACAGATGAGACAGTGGGTGCTCAAAGAAATGAATTAACATGCCCAGGATTTCATCATTGGTAGGTGTTAGAGCTGCTATCAATATAATAGAGACAAAGTAATTACTCCTGAAGAGCCCCAGTCTGTAAGGGGATGATCTCCAAAATGCTTTCCATGACTAATGTGGCAAGATGTAGGAGGAAGAAGTGTTTAACTCAAAATAATACACTTATTTGGATTTGGGTAACATTTCTACTTCAAGAGCGGAACTCAAAGTCTCTCTAGAAAACAGCAATATTAGAGGCAGAATACTTACGATCCTTACAGAAGCAGCAACTAGCTCCTTCACCTTGAACTGAAATGAAAATGCAATTGCCCTTTTAGGGCAAGACCTTCAAAACTCCAGGGAAGGTGTATATGTGCACACACACACGTGTATGCACACGCGGGGGCGGAGCAGAAAGTCCGGTCTGTGAGAAATTCAAGGCCAGCTGCACCAAAGAGACAACGCAAGCTACAATGCTTGAAATAAAAGTGACCTGCTCTGTCACTTTGCCCTCAACCATTTGCTTTGCAGGGACTGAATCATCGGAGGAAATCTAAGTACATTGACTGCAAGCGCCAATGACACTGTGTTTGTTGGTTTTACTTTTTGTTTTGGTTTTGTTTTGGTTTGGTTTCCCAGAACTATAAAATGTGGGAGACATTAACCTCTTGGAGAAAACCTAAGCGGGGAAGACTCGGTCTTAGAAGGCCAAGCAGAACTTCGATGGGCCAGGTGAAAGCCAGGAAAAAAGAACCCAGAACAGTGTCACTTGTGAATGGGTCTGGGGCCAACCGTTTTGGAAACAGAAAAATGGGAACCGTAGCTGTACAACGTGTTGGAAGCACTGGTGCTTTTTTATACTTCAATTGCACTCAGATGTGACCACCCTCAAATCGTCCCCATTGGGTTGGCAGTGACAATTTTACCCCGAAAGGAAAGATGCCCCACGTGTGAGGGAGGCATTCCAGTTGCCCGCTCCCCACCCTTCTATATCCTCAGGGGATTTTAATGTCAAAGAAACCTCAATCTGTTTGCTTGGAAACCTGCCACAGAAGCGACTTCCCTCTGAGAACGCCTTCGACTTCCCTCCTCACCCACGAAGTCAGCATCTAACTCCTTCCTGTAGGAGGCCAATTCCAAAGGCAGTTTCCAAACACCTGCCATTGCTGTTGTCGGGTTGCACGCTCAAATGCCATGGTGGGGGATCTGTTCGAGCAATTACCACCCTAGCTGATAACCCACAGAAACATCAGCTGCTGGGTAATCTGTGCATTCCCCCATCTAGGGATCTTCCATGCAGGTACAGAGATATTCAGCAAAGCGAGCCTCAAAGCAGTCAGCAAAATGATGAACAGCCTGGGTCTCCGGGTTTTCTGGCCACTTTCAGTCTTTCCTCCTTCTCCTCTTTCTTGCCTCATTTGTATCTGTAAAATGGGAATGATTTCGTGCTCTAGGTATAAGGAATTGAAGGGAGCAGAAAGATAACAATAATTATAGGGACATATTTTTTTGTGTCATATAAACTCTGCCTCATGAAAAAAAATAATCAGGTCTCTCTGGTCTTGGACAGTCTTGTCAAAATCTTTGTAGTCCTGGGAACCAAAATATAGGAGCACCCCATGAATCCATGCTATGTTGGTTAAAACTTATGCCCTTTCAAATCTATTGAGACAGAAAACAGACTGGAAGTTGCCTGGGGCTGAACGTAAGAAGAGGGAGTAACTGTCAACAGATATGAGGCATCTTTTACAAGATGATGGAAATGTTCTCGAATTGGAGTATGGCGATGGTTATACACTCTACCAGTTTACTAAAAATCGTTTAATTGTGTGTTTTGAAACAAGTGGACTTTCAGGCATATAAATCACATCTCAATAAAACTGTTAGCAAAAATAAAATGGATTCCAGAACAAATGGATCTGTTGATATACGATAAATATAAAATGTTAACTGTGCAAGCTGGATGTTGGCAACGAGTGTTTATTGTTCAATTTTCCTGTTTCTGGATATTGAAATGGTCATAATGAAATGCTAGGTAAAATACATGTGTACAAAAGTTGGTATCTCCAGGCCTGGCGGAAAGCATGGAATCTTCCTCTTAGTGTAGTTCTGTGTAAATCCACAAACACAAATGCATATATTTAAGTAAAAAATATAAACAAATGACCCCCTTCCGTCCTTGAGAAAAATACACAAAATATGCTAAGATTCTTGTGGTTAGAGATGGCTCTCAGTAAATAATGAATGAATGATATTCAAACAATTACTTATTAAGCCACCGCCATATCTGCTGTGTGCTGCCTAAGGACTTTACATACATTATCACATTTAGTTTTTATAAATAGCTGTGTGAGGCATGTGCTATAAATACCTCTCTTATACAGATGAAAAAGCTAAGGCCTAAAGGGTTTTAAAATGCACATGTAAGTGGAAGAGTTCGAACATGAAACAGATCCAACGTGAAGGAAAGCCCATCTATATTCCGGTCTAACAAATGTACCTTGGGAGCAACTCACATGACAAATGATCACAATTTTAGGAGTCTCCTTCCACCTGTGGGGAAAAAGTCAACTGTCTAGGTGACAATTAGTCTGGCCATGCTGTACTTCTAGCCTATGTTTCTACATTTTCTACCCTAGGAAAGCATTTTGCAGCATTTGGGGAAAAAACAAAAACAAAAAAGATATTTCGTGCTATTACTTTGGTTACTTTGGGGTATTTGCCCCAAGGCAACCACAAACCACAAAAATTGTTGAGAGATGATATTTCAGACGGTAGAACAGCAGGTGTTTTTTCTGTTTTAGAATAAGATACCCCGGCAAGAACTTAACATTTTTTTCAGCTAGCATATAAGAATTTCTTACACATGTTTATTTCACATAGATCAAACTGTTGCTCTTGAGCACTGAAAAAAAAATTAGAACGAGCAACAGGAAATCTGAGTTACCTTCTCAGTGAAGAAAACCAGTAAGGAAACATTCAGAATGACTTTCAAATCTACTGTAACACAAAATGTTGCCAACACTATTGTGCTTATTTGGTTCAAAGAGGTAAAGCCAGTGGCCAAGATTTCTAGAATTGATGAACATCAAGTCACCTGTTTTTGAACAGTTGTGATAGATGCCATATTTGGAGGGGGCAGTGAGCAGGGGGCCACAGGATAGAGGAGGAAAAGTGTCCTGTGCCAAACGCACTCTTTGGGGCAATCCGTTCACTTTTATCCTCATAGTGTCCCTTTTCCATTCTCTTTTCCCCAAATCTCCTCCTTTCTTCAACCTTCACTTATCCTTAGATCTATGGGTAGGACTCAGCTTATTTGGAGGAGGGGTAGGTACCATCCTGGTCTGTGTCCCTTTCCAGTGTAACATCACATTAGATGGTTTTATTCAGGTTTTGACTTATTTCCCAAAGCATGACTTATTAAGAAGCTGCTTTTAAATCAAGTAAACTTGTATATACGGACATAGTTACTTACCATGGCAGCCAGAGAAAATTAAGTAAGTACAGAGCCATATGGTATTGCTATAAAGAAAAGAAAATATATCGGGGCGCCTGGGTGGCGCAGTCGGTTAAGCGTCCGACTTCAGCCAGGTCACGATCTCGTGCTCCGTGAGTTCGAGCCCCGCGTCGGGCTCTGGGCTGATGGCTCAGAGCCTGGAGCCTGCTTCCAATTCTGTGTCTCCCTCTCTCTCTGCCCCTCCCCCATTCATGCTCTGTCTCTCTCTGTCCCAAAAATAAATAAATGTTGAAAAAAAAAATTTAAAAAAAAAAAAGAAAAGAAAATATATAATAGTAATAATAATGTGTTTTCTATAGACATGTTTTTGAGTCTGGTTATCAGGCAACCTTGACGTAGTACAAGTTAATATTTATCGAGGGCTGACAACACATCAGGTGATGAGATTATGCTTTACGTGCATGATCTCCTTTTATCTTCATAATTATCCAGTCAGGTCACTATTATTTTCTCCATTTTTACAGATGAGCCAACCTCAAATACACCTGCTGGATGAGGGTGTGTTTATCTTTCCATCCAGGAGGTCCAGCTGCAAGCTGGATGCTTCTGCACCTGTCAGCCTGTCTCCAAGTTCAACCCTTTGCTGCTTTCTCTGCAAGGCAGTGTCCAAAATAAAGCATGTGTTCAACTCTAAGTTACAGCTGGTGATAAAAGATTTCCTTTTGGGGAATCACTTTTCACTTACAATGTACAGACCTTGGTCCATGGAGCATCTGTGGTGGGAAAAAAGGAATCATTTTAATAAAATGAAAAGCCCCAGATGCTCCCAATATTGAGTGATAAATTCACACCCTGTTTGGGAATTCACTAAGGATTTGAGACAGATCTGTAGAGAGAAAGTTAATATCTCTGACAGAGTTGGAAAAGAACCACATCACTTTTTTCTCTAATACAGAGGTGATCACTATTTTTTTTTTTCCATTTCCATCCAGCCTTCCTCTTAATTTTTCCCCCCTTGCATTTGGTGGTCTTCTTTGATGCACTCTTTCCACCGCCCCCCTCCACCAGTACTGCTGTGTGGAGTCCAGCTATGTGGGACGTGGCATTCTGAGTTTGAAGTACTCATGTTCCAAGTTCACCTGGAGATAGGCGGTCTCCAACTTGGCCAGGCTTGAAAGGACTTGGCTGAACGCCAGCCCCCGTAACTATGTTCTAATCTGTCTTGATTCCCTCTCCTCATTTTTCATGTAATGTTCTTAACACAGCTCCAACCACAATTTCATTGCTTTCTAGCAGGAAGGGAAATTAATGGACGTACTGTGAGGTTATCTAAGGACATATGATTTATTTTTAGTTCACTCCAGTTAGATGATACCTAAACAGAGAGTGCTAGGATACGAGCTAATCCACAGTTTTCAAAGTATCTATTTTCTATATGAAACATGCCAAATTTGCATATTTTAGCTGTATTACATGCAATCGTATGATATATGCAATATTTGCATATATAAGCTAGACATAGTGGAAATATTTGCCTCCTGTGAAAAAATTTTTGTGTGTGAAACACTTAAAGGCTAAGTTTTACCAGTAACAATAACTAGTTGACTCCAGGCTTGCAACCCCACCTATGCATCTTGGTTCCCCATAATAATAAATGTTCTCTAAGTGACAGAGGCCAGATCAGCCGCTCTTCATGTGCCCTGCAGCACCTAAGGACAAAGCTGGGTACCCTTGGCCCCTCCAAACGTCAAGTCTGCTTCCTGATGGTGCTCACTGGCAGTCACTGCCTTTGCCAAGAATGGTTTTCCCAAGTGTTTGCGTGGCGGGTGGGGCGGAATGAGGAAGCATTAGGATCAGGCATTCACATAAACATGGCCGTATGGCCTTGCATTCTACTTTAAATGCTGAACTTAACATAAAGCAGGGTGAGACCCAGACAGCTCTGATCAATCAGTGATTTCAGTCTAAAACTGCTAACAACTTTAGGTGTGGCATGAATTACATTTGCCCTGACCAGCATTTGTCATGGCTCTGGGTAAATAACATTCCTGATAAAATAACAGCCATTTGTCTAAACTTCTTCATCCCATGAACAAGCAAGGAGAAAACTCTTAGAGGGCTAAATATTTGGGATATCACCTAGGGAACTTGGGAGGGTCTTTCAAGAATTGCAGGCTATCCATCCGTTTGTAGGTAAAATTCTGCAGACTTAGGTTTTTATTACAGAGGCATGGCAATGATAAGAAACGTGTATAAGAGACTTTTGTGCATCTACATATAACTCACACACACTCACTGGAGAAAATTAGCAAGCGTCTTAAGTGCTTTATTTCTAAAGCTCAGTCACCTTGGTTGTAAATACTGGATGACACTACTGAATAACATAATACATACAAAGCACTTAGCACGATGTCTAAGACATAGCAAGTACTCATTAATTGAAAAAACAAACAAACAACAACAACAAAACTTTGAGTAGAAACTCTAGATTGTTTATGGGCAGAGATTTCCCTCCAAGGGTGTGGGGAAAGAGAGAGAGGCTTGGTAACTTATCTCACCCTTAAGTACTTTGAAACGGCCTTAAAAATCATTTAATAGGCCCTTAAGGAAAGCACACTGATTATCTTCACCAGAAAGAGAACCATTCATCCTGATCCGCCCCCAACTCGGCCACCAAACGCGGGTTTCAAAGACTTGCTTTCTTTCAAAAGGGAAATGAAATCGCAAAGGATGAGAAAAATGTCATAATTAAGGGCGTTCAATAGATTGTGATTTCTGTTTTAAAAAATGATAGGCCCTCTCAAAAAAATCCTATAAAAAACTGTTTTAATGTTTACTCATTTTTGAGAGAGAGAGAGAGAGACAGAGATGGAGACAGAGCGTGAGCGGGGGAAGGACAGAGAGTGAGGGAGACACAGAATCCAAAGGCAGGCTCCAGGCTCCAAGCTCTGAGCTATCAGCACCGAGTCCGACCCGGGGTCTGAACCCAAGAACTATGAGATCACGACCTGAGCTGAAGTCGGACACTCAACCAACTGAGCCACCCAGATGCCCCATTTAAAAAAAAAAAAAAAGAATTCTTAAGTCACGACTCATAACAATGATTCCTCCATTGGAATGAGCACTCAATCTGCTGCACGGAGAGGGAACAAAGATCCTGCACAAATAAACTCCAGGAAGCTAATTCTACCAAATTAACTGATCAAATAGATATTGAATCCCCTCCAGGTGGAAAAAGATAAAAAAAAAAACAAAAACAAAAATTAGGCTAGGAACTGGAAGGGTGAAAGGGTATGGAAATGGAGCAAAACAGCCCCACTCTTCCTAGAACTCAGAAGCTGTCAGCCAGAGAGGCAAACAGGTAAGAGACCAACTCTAATTGCCTTACTTTAAACCCTGCGAATAAAGATGGACCAGAAAAGGAGATGCAAAGGACAACACAGTGCTTCCCTATCTGGCATGAAATTTATCTTGTGAAAAGAACAATTATCTACAGGCCGACTTCTTCCTCCATGACATCAGATCAAGTTTGCTGGAAAGGGCAAGAGAAACCACATCAACCTTTATTCCTTAGCTGTGCTGTGGTTCTAAAAGACACATGGCATTGCACCTGTAAATCAGAGCCACAAACTTTAAATGAGCCAGGCTTTCTTCTGATCCCTCTCACTCTCATTCAGACCACGAAAGTAAAATGAAAAAGCGGATTTCGGGTTTGCTCAAGACCAGCAGCTATTCATCTTGAGGAATCAACTCTCCATAGCTGGCCCCAAAGCACTGTCCAGGTGTCATTCTCTATTATATTTCAATGTTCAACAACTACACTCTGAGTTCTTGTTCTACCACACATATTAGGTAACATTTTTGTGTGTGTTCAAATTATACTGCAAATATTATGATTTTTAATGGCGTATCAGAAGGGATGAAAGAAAATAGCATGATCACATCATGTTTTTGTGTATCATATTCATTAAGAATCTCCCCACGGTATATTTGCTCTTTCTTTTCTACCTACCTACTCTGCTGATTAAATTACCAACTAAACTTTGAAATGAGTTTCAAAACCATTAAGGTGCTTTTCATGGACTCTTTCTTACTTTTACCTCATTGTTCCAGTATATTCACCAGTTTTGCTGTAGAAGAGGATGGGTATTAGGAAGGTAGGAATAGGAGCGCCTGGGTGGCTCAGTCAGTTAAGCATCTGACTCATGACTCAGGTCATGATCTCACAGTTTTTGAGTTCAAGCCCCATGTTGGGTTCCACATGGACAGTGTAGAGCCTGCTTGGGTCTCTCTCTCTCTCTCTCTCTCTCTCTCTCTCTCTTTCTCTCTCTCTCTCCTCTCTCTCCATCTCTCTCTGCCTCTCCCCGCCTCAAGAATAAATAAATTTTTAAAAAGTTAAAAAAAATAAATGTAGGAACAGAAGCAGGACAAGGAGAAAGGTAATTTTCCTTCTGGAACTTAAAAAAAAAATCAAGGTTGTTGTAAAACAATTGCTTTACAAGCCATGCTATTTACTTGAGAAAATATAATCAAAATTATTTTATTCCTCATTTAACATATCAAAAGGCAATCTAGTCTCTTTATGTTACAGTTTCATATAAGGAAGACTCAGACAGGAATAGGGATAAACCCCTTGTTTTAAGGCCCAAGGAAATAATGGAAAGGAGAAAAAGAAGAGGGGAGTAAAATTCGGTCCGGATTTTCTTCACTCTAGGCCAAAGCCCAGTGAGTGGAGTTGACTAGATGGGCAAATGAAAAAGGGCACTTGGTGCTAGAACATGATGGTTTTCTAAGCCATTTCCCACGTCAGTTTGAGGACACAGTGTGTCACAAGAGCATGGAGACAGAAGTCCCGAGGCTTAGCATTCCTGAGCCAACTCTTGTTTCTGGTGTGATAGACCTAAGACTAGAATTTGCTGAGGGTATGACTGGAAGGCTTCCAACAGAGGCACTATAGCAGGAGGAAGGCAGCTTTGTTACTAGGGCTATAAGCAAATCACTGAAGCCAGGTCTTGATGGAGGGCACAGGTAGTCTGCAGAGGTCACAGGCATCTCTCCCAGCGGAGATGACTTAAGTCTAAGTCTGCTGTGAGCACCACTAACTCCAGTGAAGCCAAAACAGACCTAGTCAACAATACCACCAGCCACACCCAAAGCCAGCAGTATAAGCTAAAGAGAGAGAAAGAAGGGATATTACTCAGGAGACAGGAGACAGAGAATTCCATGACCTAAGGACCTCAAAATCTTCTCCACCAAGAGACAGAGAAAGCCATTCCTCTTCACCCACACACCCAGATGCCATATTGGAGGATATCTCAGGGGTAGTGGTACAAATCAGAGGCTGAACACCTTTTTTCCAGCACATTCTTGAATAAGAGACTGAACACTTCCTAAAGAGACTGTGTGAACTGAAAGATCAGACAGACCTGTTATCTTGACTGGAAATTCACCCATAGTTATATTTTTTCCTTCACTAATTACAGGGTAAAGGACTTGGGAAGAAGAGCGTATTAGTTATAGATTATTTAAAGAAATGACATCTTTTCTGCACATTCAGGTTGTATCAAGAGTTAAATGCCTTACCCTGCTCTGCTCCAAGCCTCAGTGCAATTCTTTATCTGTGAGAATTAACTGAGTTTGAATTAATCATTTCTTCATCTAACATCTGCCAGATCTCACTTTACTTGAGCATGGACTTTTTTCAGATTTGTACTGCAGACAAGATTTGTATAACAATGTCCCAAACCTACAAACTCTCTGAGGGTATCCTTTCCAGTGATCCTGTAATATTTTGTCTTATTGACTAAATAAACAAACTGAATTTAGAAGCTAAATGGCATTTTTTTCTAATTAAAAATGTTTTGTTTCTAAGGTCTAATTTGTGCTCTACTATAGTTCATATTGTGACTCACCTAATTAAGTGGGTCTATGTAAAACTTGTAAACTGGTTTATGATTTTTTAAGTTTATGTATTTATTTTGAGAGACAGCCAGAGAGACAGAGAGTGAGCGAGAGGGACAGAGAGAGCGCAGGGGAAGGGTAGAGAGAGGGACAGACAGAATCCCAAGCAGGTTTGGCGCTGTCAGCAAGAAGCCCGACACGGGGCTGGAACCCACGAACTGTGACATCATAACCTGATCTGAGATCAAGAGTCAGATGCTTACATACAGAGAAAGACAGATACCATATGGTTTCACTCTTATGTGGATCCTGAGAAACTTAACAGAAACCCATGGGGGAGGGGAAGGAAAAACAAAAAAAGAGGTTAGAGTGGAAGAGAACCAAAGCATAAGAGACTCTTAAAAACTGAGAACAAACTGAGGGTTGATGGGGAAGTGGGAGGGAGGGGACGGTGGGTGATGGGTATTGAGGAGGGCACCTTTTGGGATGAGCACTGGGTGTTGTATGGAAACCAATTTGACAATAAACTTCATATATTGAAAAAAAAAAGAGTCAGATGCTTAATTGACTGAGCCTCCCAGCCAACCCTAAACTGGTTTATGATATTAAATCTACAAATGATGGTGGAGGACAAAAACTTCATGCTTTGATGACTATAGTAGCTCTCCTATCTGTTGCCCAGTACGCACAAGGTCTCGTATTGTGGTAACAAATCCACAGAACTCAAAACCAATGGTAAGCCAAAACTGTTACCATCTGCGACAGGCAGAATTGAAGATGGCCCCCAAGATTCCCACACTCTGATGTAGGCACCCTGTGGTTCTCCTCACTTTGGTGTGAGCAGGACCAGTGACCCCGACAGAATAGTTTTCCCTTGCTTAGGTTACCAATCAGTTGACTTTAAGTTAACCATAAAGGAGATTCTGGATGAACCTGACCAAATCGGGTGGGCCATTTAAAAGGTGAAGCATCGGTGATGGGCTCTCTGGAAGGCCTGGAGAAAGCAAACACCCGTGTGTGAGAACAGAGGGGCTCCTGAGAGTGACTCCTGGTAGATAGCCAGCAAGAAAGCTAATGGCATGGACCTGGGGTTAGAGGCAGTGCAACGGTGAGGTGTTACAAAGACACCTGTATTTGCACGCAGTTGCATTTGGTAGATCTGAAAAGGAAGAGGGACAGAGGGCTAGAAAGTCACTACTTTCTAAATACTGTGCATTCCCAACTATGTTTTGATGTTCAATGATGTCTGCATTAGTAAACTACATTCACAGGTGGATTTAACTCCTCTGGGTTTTATTTCACTACAGTTTTGTCAAATTAAAATACTTTTTAAAATGTCTTTGCGTTATAAGAAAACCTGTTCTGGAGAGGAATGTAAATTCATTTCTCACTGTCAGGCTATGCCTAAGATTTATTTTTTTAAGACATAATAGCTGCAGCCATATTTCCCTAGTGATAAAAAGAAATCCCCTTAGTAATCCCTACAAAATCCTAAAGGGCTAAAATGCAATGAAGAGGGTTTCTAATGGTAAGTTATAAATCCTTTTAGAGAACATCTTGGTTTAAAATAATTTCAAAAAAAAAAAAAAAGAATGCTTAGGAATGGAGTAGTACTATTTAGAAATCCTTCAGCATTATCAAGGACACTCAAAAGGATTTCACATTCAGAGCTGAGAAGATGAAGTTCTATTTGTGACGGTCAGAGGCGGTAAGAAACTAAAAGGTACCAAAGAAACACATCTGTACACTCTCAAATCTTGACAGAAATCCAGGGGGCCATTCATTCCATCCACCCCAAATTCAGACACTCCTCTACGGCAAGGATCACAGCCAGAGATCTAACCATCTCACAAGCCAACATATTCCTCCGGTGAATTCAAGAGAAATTTAGCTCAGTGTAAATGTTAACCTTTATATAAATTTTACTTTCTGGCACTCCAGAGAATAAGTTCTCTCTCTTCTATCTGGATGTACTTCCAACATTTGATGGTAGCTGCTAGTATTACTAACTGTCATAAAATGGATACCAATCGGGCCGGGCATGAAACTTAAAGACATAAAGATCTAAGATGTAAAACTTCAAGACAATGGGAGTGATAAGCACCAGTGCAGACTCCAACATCAAGGTCTGCACTGACAGAGGCAGCGTCGTTCCCCAGAAACGTGTGGTAATTTGGGAAATAATCACCACAAACCAGGGATCTGGACTATCAAGAATAAAATCCTCCCCTCTAAAAAGTGTCATGAATTAACCTGGATATTAAGAAGTCACATTTGATCCCCCTAAATATATAGTTATACTGAAACACACTTTCAGCTGGCATTTTATACTATTAGTATTTTAAACCACTATTAGTATTTTAAAACTATCTGTCATTCAATGTTGAGAAGATACCCGGAAAGCTACATCTACGTAATTAAATAGAAATGGAAATCTTGAGACCCTTCATTGAGTTTCTACAGTTGGGGCCTGAAAGGCTTGAACGTTTTACAGTGAGTTTTGCATTGCTGGAAAATGCAAACAACAACTATTGAGGGATGCAGATTACATCTCCAGGGAACATAGTGTGTAAAGATCCATCTGCCGTAATGACCGGAAGACATGGTAGGTGCTTTGGGTACTGTTCCTAGAAAGCCATACAAGTACATAGCATTTGCCTTATCATTTCTGAGCTTCATCTACCACTTTGAAAGATATTCATTGTCTTCAAGTCTAAATAACCTTCGAAATAAAAATGATAATGATAATAAAAGCTAATGCAAATGAAGTGATGCAAAGGGTTATGGTGAACATTACAAGAGATAGATGCACTTATCAAAGAGTTGTAAGAATGAACTAAATTAATACACATAAAATGTGTGAACTATATACATGATCTTAACTTTTACCAACTCTCCAGTTTTAAAACAAAAATTTTTTTGAACAGTATTAGACATACAGAAAATCTATGAAGATAATATAGAGCTCCTACTGACTCCACACCCAGTTTCCCCTATTACGAATATTCTACATTACTTGCCTTAATTACGGATTCCATACTGACATATTATGATTAACTAAAGCCCTAGTTTATTTACATTTCCTTAGTGTTTTCCTAATGTCCTTTTTCTGTTCTAGCATACCACCCAGGATACATTATATTTGATCATCTTAACTTCTTACGTTCTTTTTGGCTGCGACACTTGGTCAGACTTGCCTTGTTTTTGATGACCTTGACAGTTTTGAGGAGTACTGGTCATATAATTTGTAGAACACCACTCAATTTAGATTTATCTCATGTCTTTCTCATAATTAGACTGAGATTATGGGTTTCAAAGAGGATGACCACAGAGCCCAAGTGTCATTTTTTTTTAAGTTTATTTATTTGAGAGAGACAGACACACAGACAGAGAGAATCCTAAGCAGTCTGTGCACTGTCAGCACCGAACCCAATGTGGAATTCGATCCTGTGAAACTTAAGATCATGACCTGAGTCGAAACCAAGAGTCATACGCTCAAATGACTAAGTCACCAGTTTTCCCCCAGTGTCATTTTCATCTTATTACATCAAAGGCACATACTATCGAAATGGCATCACTGATCATGTTAACCTTAATCACCTGGCTGAGGTGCTGTCCGTCAAATTTACCACTTTCAAGTCACCCTTCCCTCCCATCCCCCGTTGTCATATTGTTCATTTTAGAAGGAAGTCACTACTCACAACCTACACGTAGACTAGTTGAGTTGTGTCCTAGATCCTTGAAGGGAGAGCATCTAAACAAATTATTTGGAAGTTTTCTACAGGGTAGATCTATTATTTCCCATGTATTTGTGGGTTTAATTATTTGTTTAAATCATTATGAACTCATGGGTATTTATCTTAAACTTTGGGTTATAACCCACAACCACTTTATTTTGTTTTTCTGGTTTTGTTTGCTGGGAGCTCTCTCCGTTGGTGCCTGTGTCCCTTTGACTCTATTAGTGTGGGGTGTTTACTTCGTGTGTGCACATCCTTGCTTTCAGGCATTATAAGATGCCCCGGGCTCATCTTGTATATTTTCTGCCTTAGTCCTTGAATTAGCCACTTCTGCAAGGAGTCCTGGATCTTTTTATTAGATAATACTATTAGCAACCAAGATCTGGATGCTAAGTGTGCTCATTGTTACAGCAAGGGCATTTGTGTGTCTTTATCAACCCAAATATATACACATTTAACCCATATGTGTTGATACACCTTTATCAACTACAGTGCATGTTTATGTGCAATTTCTTTTACCTCTGGTTGTACAAACTCCATGCATTTCCAAGACTACTTGTCAGTGTTGTTTTTCTCTATTCCTTTCAATGAGGTTGTTTCCTATATTTTAATAAGATTCTTTTTGGTTGTTGTTGTTCTTTTCCTAGTCTACATTCATCTGGGATTCCCTTGACCTCTAAAGGATTTTTTTATTTGCATACATTAAAGTTTATTCTTTTTCTGTAAATTTTAATAGGTTTTGACAAATGCATAGTGTCATGTACCCATAATAACAGTATCACACATCATAGTTTCACTGCCTTAAACAAATCCACTGCTCTTGATCTATTCAATCCTGCTCCATTCTGAATATCTGGCCACAGATGATCTAGAATACCACACAGTAGGAATCATGCATCACGTAGCCTTTCCATAATGGTTTCTTTTGCTTAGCAATATGCATTTAAGTTTGCTCCGTGTCTTTTCATGACTAGAAAGCTCACTCCTTTTTGTGCCGCACAATATTCCACTGTCTGGGTATGCCATAGTTTGTTTATGCATTCACATACTGAAGCTGTTAAAAACATTTACCTGCAGGTTTCCATGTGGACATCAACTTTTGTATCAGTTGGGTAAATACCTAGGAGAATAATGGCTAGATCGTATGGTAAGATTATGTTTAACTTTGTAAGAAAGTGTTGAATGGTCTTGGAAAGTGGTTGTACCAATTTTTACTCCCACCAGCAACAAATGAGAATCCTATTTGCTTCACATCCTTGCCAGCAACTGCTCTTGGAAGTTTTTTTTAGTATTTAAGCCATTCTAATGGCTTGCTATACCTCACTGGGTGTTTGTTTTCCATTCATTTTCTCCCAGAGTCTGTGGTTTTGTCTTTCCATATTCTTAAAATCTGTCACAGAGCAAAAATTCTATTTTTAATAAAGTCTAATTTATCAGTATCTTCTTTGGAGGCTCATGTTTTAGCACTGTATCTTAAAACTTATCATCAAACCCAACTCAACCTAGATTTTCTCCAACCGTCCAATTTTTAAGAATTATATACTCTTTTTTTTATGGCAGAATTGGGAGTGAAATATAACTGGGCCAAGTTCACATAGCTTGTATGTCAACTCAGGTTGTCTGACGCCCCCCACCCCCATTTTATGATTTTTCAGAACTATGTCATTTGTGTGAAGATTAAATGAGATAATGCATAGAAAGTACTCTGGGCATGTTGGATACAACCTGTTTTTCCATTTATTATTGTTACTTTGTTTTTGCTACTATTAATATTCCTCTTGGACATGCTTATTACCTAAAGTTTTTTTTTTTAAGTTTATTTATTTATTTTAAGGGGTGGGAGAAGACGGGCAGAGAGAAAGGGAGGCAGAGAATCCCAAGCAGGCTCCTCACCGTCAGCACAGAGCCCAAGGTGGGGCTCGAACTCACAAACCTGAGCTGAGATCAAGAGCTTGATGCCTAACCAGTTGAGCCACCCAAGCGCCCCAACTACCTTGGGTTTTGATTTCAGTTATAACCACACTAACTCATGGTGAAACCTCTCTGGCATACTGGCCTAAAAATGTAGCACTGAATTTAAAGGAGCTTTATGGAGCTTTATGTTGCTATGATTAAATAATGCAGAAATCTGAGTACCCTTCATTTCACAGATCAGCAATAGATACATGTAACCTCTAAGCAAAACTATCACTTTCTTCCTTATTGAGACACTTGAGCTAAGATTGTAGAGAAGTCCCCACTTGCTCTTTGGGGTCTCTCTTTCCTTATCACCTTCAAAAGCAAACATTCGGCATTTATTATTTAAAAGACAGGTGCAAAGAATTCTCTTATGAGTGCAATGAATCACCAAAGATAGTTCGTATATGGGGGGACTGGGAATAGCCTGCAAAGCATGTCATAAGGGGACAGGGAAGCTGCTGGTAACTTTAAACATTTTTTGATCTCTTGATGTGTGTTAGACACAGTAACAAGAACTGAACACGTATTACATTACTTAACCTCAGTTACTCTATTATATTTGAAAACCAGGAAATGGAGACCCAAATAAATGAACTAATTTGCCCAGGGTCACACAGTGAGGCAGAATGGCATCAGGATTTGAATTTGGGTCTCTCTGAACCCAGAACCTTTGCTCTGAAGCACAATGCCCTTCTACCCAATGGAAATCATGCAGTTAGAAGGCCAGACCTTCTAACATGCCAAATTTCTTGCAAAGGGAAAGATCTCATAGCACCTAAGGTTTGGATGGGAGGATTTTGGAAGACTACTCAAAAGGCTGTACTTACCCTATGTGGCCAGGAGAGTGACCAAACATCATAGCTTCTATTTACAGAGCTCGGTTCCTCATCAGTTTAGTAACTAAGCTACGTTGCTCCAAAATGTTTGACTGTATTCTATAAATAACTAGAAGGAATGAGAAGGAGAGACAAAAGCATCTGGACCATATTGAATGCTGAGCTGTCAATGTATGCCAAGGAAAAGACCAATAGCTTAGGTGATCTGTTCTTTCTAACAAGCTAATCCAAGAAATCAATGCTATTATGTTTGACTTGGATAGTCAGAATCAACTGAGAAACAGCTTCAGGACATCCCACTGGTATAGCAGAGTAGACACATACATACACAACTGATAGTGGGAACAACATGAACTACTTTGAAGTTAACTCTTTTTTTATATATAATCATATGTTTTGTGTATAATAATACCCATCTGAGGCAAGGATGGACAAAAGTCCAGTACTTTTTTATTGAAGTCAAGGTTGAATTGATTCAATATTGGAAGAATGTGCTAAGGGCTCTTCTAGGTTTAAGCAAAACTTTCTGGTTGACTCCAATGGTAAGAATATTTAAGCTAGACATACCCTCACACATTAACCATGGGTATAATTCTTAAACTGGAGATTATTATGCAGAAATACGTGGCATATGACTTTTCATAATTTACTGATCAAATAACCCTGAACGTGTAAGTTGGGCCTCTTTCTGGCTGGGTGTGAGATTGGTAGAATCCACAGGATCAATTTCCCCTAAGATTTAATATCTCTCATACATCAATATCCTCCCTTGCCTCACCCTGTAGGGAGTCTGGAGGCAGAGGAAGAGAAAGCAAAGTATCACTTGTAGTAAAGACACCATGATTTCCTTTTGGAATATTACTTCTTCCAAGTACACAGTGTCGAACTACAATGAGCTTTCAAAATTTTTAAAGTTAAGAAGAATGAAGCAAAAAGGAAAATAACAAAAGTGGTGAAATCCATTCATTATGGAAGTGAAAACCTGAAGAAAGTGTGAACTAGATCCTATATCTTAAATCATGGCCAGCTAATGACTTCTTTGGGGTTTTGTTGTTGGTTTTTTTCCCTAAAAATTGTTTTTCCAACATTCCCTTCAATTTACCTAGTCTCCTGGTGGTCATCCAATAAATTTATTTTCTACTTACATTAGCTGAGTTGCCTTTTAGTTAACTGACGACAAAGTTTTATAACTGATCATATCACCTAAAAGAATCAGGTACCAAGCGGTACTGAAGTGCAAAGAAAATGGTGGCATCTCTAGGTTTATGTTTTATTTTTTCCTCTGTCTAAAATCGTTTTTATAAATACCACCATTTGGAAGTTATGTCTGTCAAACCCTGAGAAAGTTTCCTGAAAGAGACTATAGCATATGCTGAGAGCTTCTCAAGATGACAGCTTCCTCTTTGACCGGAATAGTGGGCTGCAACCCATCTAGAGGCTCCGTGTTTACTTCAGCCGTGGGGCTGAGTGTGCACACGCAGAACCAACAAAAGAAAACAAAAAGAAGAATGACAATAATAGCAGGTGAAACTGTCCATCCATTTTCTACCCAGTGGCAAGATTGGTCAACCTAAAACCTAAAGAACATCATGTTGCTTCTCTACTAAAAACCTGTCATTGGCTCAATGGCTGCCATTGCATTTAGAAAGGACCCACAAGGCACCTGTTATTTGGCCTTTTTTTCCCCCTTCCAATCTCATCTCATGCTCCTCTCCTCCCCACTCACTGTGCTTTAGCTACACTGATCTGTTTTTCAGGCTTGTGACAGCCTGGTTTTCCTGAGTTGAGTCAAGCTACTTGTGACAAAGCCTTCTAAGTTAGTTTCACTTTCTTCAACTTCTGGTAACAGAATCACATTTCTAAGGTAAAACAAATGGAATGTGTTAAATAATAGAAATTTCTTCAAAAATAGGACTTGATAGTAATAGGAGAGATCGTTGCAATTATTTTCTCCCTTTCTTTTTCTCTCAAAACACAAGCCCTCTACAGATCCGGGGCAGCAAAATGAAAAACAAAACAGATGTGTGATGAACTTTGATGCTTTCAAGGACGCACTTAAGACAAAAATTAAAACTGAGGTACGCGAGTTTAAAAGAGAGGCCCAGAATTTCAGTCACTAAAGGTTTCATCATGCCTATTACTTGGGACTATGTAGTCCTGCATTTCAACCTGATGATACACTAGGTATCAATTTCGGTGGCTCTCACACTTTTTGTTAGAGCTGTATCTGTATTATAAAACCGAAATAGTCAGTTCTCCAATATAGCACTCATGAACAACAGAGACAAAAAAAAAAAAAAACACCTTAGGGATGTTGCAGTATTTATTGATTCAATGAAAATATTTCGGCGATTTCGAAAAGAAAACATACTACAGCAATTCTGAATCTATGTGCCAACACCCTGGAAGCCAAAAACCCAGGAAGTCCATGGGCAGAGACCACACATATGATAGAATAGTGCATGTGGGAGACAGCAGAACAACTGGTTAAGAAGCCAGAAGGGACAATAACAACAATGATATGCCAGCCTCTTAACTGTCGGTGAGAATCACAGCATTTCTGTGCTGCTTTCCGTTTGCTATGAAACCACATGTTCCAGTTTTTGTCTAACAGTTCTCGGCAATTACCACTACGTGGTGGAGTATTCCGGATGGAGGGCTAAATGTGTTCCAGGCTCTGTTTGTGTTCCATTGCCACCTAACGCCTTTCCATAGAGTTGGCGGTCTCCAACAACGTAAATTCATCATCTCACAGTGTCTGTGTGTCGGGAGGCTGGCACGTTACAGCTGGGTCCTCTGCTCAGGGTCTCTGACAGCTGAAATCAAGGCATTGGCTGCCTGTGTCCTCATTTGGGAGCTGGACTAGGCAAAGATCTGATGCCACGCACCCTCAAGTTGGTGGAATTCATTTCCTAGCAGCTGTATGACTGGGGTTCCCCATTTTTTTTCTAGATGCTGGTTGAGGACCTCAGCACCCAGAGCTCTCTCTCAGGCCCTATCCATTCAACAGCATAAAAAGGAGGAGGTGAGCCTACAGTTTTGCATTTCTCAGGTTTTTCTGACTGATCATTAGGCTCGCTTTTAAAGGTAACTCCCAGTCACACTCAAGAGCAGGGGTTCTTCGGGGCCCGGACACCAGGAAGGGAGGGTCTTGGGAGTCACCTTCTAACTTTGGTTACAACAAAGGCATACAGGTTCGTGAGAATTTTGCACAGAAGGCCAGCATGGGCATAGGCACATGCCTGCCACCAGGAGAGCTGCCTTGCTTCTTTTTTTCTGCAGGGAGAGGAACTGCCTGGGCCACTAAATGATGGTGGTTATGGTATCATTCCAAGAGAACTGAAACAGCTTTATTCTGAGGACAAGAATGTGGCCTTGCTGGGGCTGAGTTCATCCCAAGAGCCAGCCATTCCCTAAGTGAAAGCATTCAAATTATTTGAGTAGGTTCTCCTGACCAGTGACTTAACAGTGACTACTAAAGGCGGGGTGCAGAAAGGATTCAGGTATTTTCTCGAATCTGGCAGGACCCCACCTGCACAGAAAGTCTTCTCTGGAAGTGTGTACCCAGAGAGGCCTCAGGGTCAAGAGCAAAGTGTGCCCACATATACTGCATAGATTCTGCTTGCAGTAACAACCTGGCTGGCTATACCACTGAGCCAACCCACAGGGTGGGCTCCGACATTTAAATGCATGAGGGGCTCTACTGATGCCAGAAGGCACTGAAATGGAATGGCGAGGTTTGTACTGGTGCACGGGTCCCAGGCAGACAGAAGGGATAGCTTACAACATGCACATCCTCTCCACAGCGGTGACTGGCAAATCGTGTCCTACCGTGGACAACGCTGTAAGATTAAAACTAACAATAGTAACTTTCCCTTTTCTTTTTCCATACAACTAAAAATAAAAAAAACAAGCCGGGTTGATATTCAAAGGAATATGAAGCCTATTGTTATTCCATTGATACCTGAAGAAAGCACCTTTCCAAGTGCCAAAGTGACAGAATGAGATGGAAAGGTGAGAAAATGAGAGTGTTGCTATTTAGAGGTATGGCTTTGAAGAGACACTTTTTTTTCCCTCTCCATTTTCTATAAAATGGGACTCATAAAAGCACCTAATTGGAGAGAGATGCTCACCAAATGAGACGTGCATTATGCCTCGGATACGGTTAAGAGATTAGCAATTACTTCCACTATGGCAAGGGTTAGTACTGTTGGAACAAAAACTTTTCATGGAATTGTTGTTACAAAACCGTGCCGACAAATCGCTTGCTGCTTTCGCGGTTGGTAGTTCTTAAGCCTTAGTGTGCATCAGCATCTAGATGCACATAGATGATGCAACTAAAGAGAGACTACTGGGACCCAGTGTCACAGTTGTGGATCCCAAGCCTGGAGTGGGGCCCCAAGAATTGGCATGACATGCTCATGACCACGGTCTACTCTGTGAAGTTGGCCACTTCCGGAGGGCAACAGGAAAAAGAAGCAATCCAAGCGGTAACGATGTTCTCCTGCACAGTCAACCCTTTAGCACGTGGGCATATTTTTCACTTTTATGAGTTTTTCACACGGTTTACAGAAATAGTACCTGTTTTAATTAACTGTGCCATTTTACCATCATTTAATTTGGAAAACCCCAAGAAAGCACGATGTGTAGGATCTTGGACCCCTGCCTTAAGATTAGGAAAGTTTTAGACAACCATAAATGTATGGATCTTGATCACCAAGAAGTCACCCGGTATTCGTCAACAGTGAGAAGCATCCTCATTTTTTGCTAATATGGGGCTGAAAACTACCGGTTTTGTAAAAACCATTATTCAGGCAGGTTGGTAACACTCAGGGTAGTCCTTACCAAAGGTAAGGTCCTTGGCCTTAAACCTATGACCTATGCATACTATGTACATAACATTTATGGATTTTATTGATGTTAAAGTATGACTGACATAGCCCAGTTTGAAACCACTTGAAAAAAAGAAGTTTTCTTAGGCTCAAAGTAATTAAGGTGACAGAATGTAAAGCAGGAACTGGGGGTTGGGGTAGGTCTCTTGTCTTCACACAGAAAGACCTTACCAGACAACAATACCAACTCAGAGAACAGCAGAGCTTAGGAAGAGGAGCATGATTAATGGTGATGTTGAACAATTGGACCCAACTATGCCTGAAACATATTATTTTTTTCCAGATATATGAATCAATAAATCCTTTTTTTTTTTGTTTAAGCCAATTTAAGTTGATTTTTCTATGTGAGACTGAAAGAGTGCTGGAAATTGTTCTATTTTTATAAAACATGAGTAACTTATTATCAACACATATTTTATAGCATTTCATGACAAATCACAGACATAGAAAAGAGAAGAAGCCCTAACATTTATTTTAAGACTGCCAACTAGCTTTAATCTGTCATTGGTTGTCATACTACATTTTTTCTAAGAAAATATCATATTCTCTACGTTGATAGGGAAGTAAATTCAAACCAGCCATTATGCTACTCCCTTAATAAACACATACTGTATCTCTTTATTATCTCATAACGTTAGACATAATTTAAAACCTGCTCTAAATTTCTTTACTAGTCAAAGATGGCTGGTTACATCTGTGTACATCTGCAGTTTTAAAATAAAACACAGAACAAAGATTGAAACCACTTAAAATCATCCCAATCTCCATGTGACATGGGGATTGATAAGGAAATTTTAGACCATGCCCTTAGTCATATGGTTGCTGTATCAGGGTGACTATCTTCTTAATTCCACTGCAAAAGGATTCCAGTGCATTGTAACCACGCAATGTTTTTGCATGTTTCCAGAAAGCTCGATTTAACCGAAGAGAAAATCTGAACACCACCTAACTTTTCCCCTTTCTCCAGGTTAGTACTTTGCTACCGAACATATTCTTGTTAGTGTGAGCAGGACCAATTCTAGGAATAATTGCTCTTTTTGTCTTTATTCATGCTTAGGTAAACAGTAATTTTATTTTTTCTGGGGCACAGCTTATGATAATTTGTATTTCACTTATGATCTGTTCCTTTGGAAATTCACATCAGTTACAAATAAATATAGTGGTTTGAAGAAAAGATTATCTAGGGACACTGTCCCGTCTCCATGAGTCTAGTGTCAGGCTAAGTTCACCTTTGCCCTCTTATAGCAACGTACCTGCTGGTTACTGATGGACCTGCCTAGTATGTGATCTCTAAATATCCACCTCTTAACCCATACAGAAAGTGGGACTTGGAGGGGCGCCTGGGTGGCTCAGTTGGTTGAGCGTCCGGCTTCAGCTCAGGTCACGATCTCTCCGTCTGTGAGTTTGAGCCCGCGTCGGGCTCTGTGCTGACAGCTCAGAGCCTGGAGCCTGCTTCGGATTCTCTGTCCCCCTCGCTCTCTGCCCCTCCCCCACTCATGCTCTGTCTCTCTCTGTCTCAGAAATAAATAAACATTAAAAAATTAAAAAAAAAAAAAAAGAAAGAAAGTGGGACTTGGAGATTGTGTGCCTTGTCCTAAGTCAGAAAGCCCTGTTGGACTCCAAGCCCTATGTTCTTTTCCATTTCCTACAGTCCCTTATGGTCATTTACCTCTTCTCAAGGCTTTGAGGCCGAGTCTAGCATATCGCAGTGGCTACTAGCTGTGTAAAGAGCGGCTGTGAAATGAACACAGCCAGAGTCCCGATCCTTGCAATGATTTCCATTGGGTTTATCGACTAAGAGTTTCAGCTCATAAAGCACAAACTCCTGTTATTGAACTGATTTTAATCATCTCAGGAAGAATGTGATGTCTAAAAATCACACCTATCTTACAGAATAAGTTAAAAATCCTCCTTCACATAATTCTCACACTGCAATGTTATTAAGTCATGGTTCATTTTCTTGGGCTTACCCAAGTTATGGAATCCCTACACATTACATACAAGGTCAGTTTCATCCTGTATGTGCAACTGCAATTGGCCAATCTACTTTATAATTCTATAATAGGATACGATTTACTAAATGGGAAAAGTTATGCTTGAAGTGAAAGGAAAAAAAGGAAGTAGGTTTATAGGGCATCTGGGAAGCCAAATGATACAGTGGGAACAGGCTCTCAACCAGGCAACTGTAGATCTTAGTTATCTCATAGATGAGTCATTAACTCACTGGATGACCTTGAGCAAATCACATTTGCCCGAGCATTTCAGTTTACTCATAAGGGAGTTGGGAAAGTTTACCACTGAAAGCAAACTCTATACAGAAAACCTCAAAGAGAAAACTCTATACAGGCCATCTGTCCTGAACTGCTCTGGGATTGTTGCTTTTATTTGGTCCTTATTTGCGGGATCTACCTCTTTTTCTCTTCATGTTAGTCCCAGAGGCTGCCAATCCCACTTGTGCATTTCCTGCCCTGTGATGGTGCATGATTTAAGTTCTTCTATCAGGGTATCTCTGCCTCGAGACACAGTTACTGGTTCAGAAATGAGCAGTATCATGAAAGAGAGATAATCAGAATCACTTATTAATTCATATGGATGTAGGGGGATGGAAAAATGGACTCATTTTCTGGGATCTCTAACCATAAGGCCAGGTGAAACTTGGCCTTCTCATGACCATCTTTGCTATGAGATGTATAAGAATTATGCCAAACCAGGGGTGCCTGGTGGCTCAGTCAGTTAAGTGTCCCACTTCGGCTGAGGACATGATCTCACGGTTTGTGGGTTCGAGCCCTGCGTTTGGCTCTGTGCTGACAGCTCGGAACCTGTAGCCTGCTTCGGATTCTGTGTCTTCTTCGCTCTCTGCCCCTCCCCTACTTGTGCTCTGTCTCTCTCTCTCTCTCTCTCTCTATCAAAAATAAATACATGTAAAAAAAAAAAAAAGAATTATGCCATCCCAGATGAAAGTAGAGATGAAAATATAACCAGAGAGACAGAATCCAGGTTTTATCATTAGGACTTCTGGATCCAGCTATAACTGAGGTCATATTTACTTTCGTGGACTTTCCAAAACATAATCCAGTAAATTTCCTTTCTTCACTTAAGATAATTTGAATAGTTACTGATTGAATTCTGATTAGTATCTCCAGAAATTGTTATTTAATCTCTAGAACTGAACACTATGCTGTAATTAAGTAGGTGCTCATTACATATGTGTTGATAAAGTGTGTGTTATGAAGCGTTCTAGGAAATCTATGCCCAGTATTAAGGTCTACATTGGGAGGATTTTTAAAGACTAATCACTATTCATTCATTTGTTGAATATTTATTAGACAACTTTTACATGCTAAGCGAGCCCTGAGGATACAGTACTGAACAAAACAGACAAAAACTCCTGTACCCACTGAGCTAACATTCTAGCAGAACTTGAGTTACATTGTATTCAGTCACATGTAACTCAAGTTTCAAAAGCATTCAAGCCACTATATTCAGGAACAATTAAACCAAAAATGAAAAACGAAAATATTTAACAGATCTCAGTTCTCCAAGTACTTTTCTTTCACGGTACAGTGAGTTTGCAACAAAGTTTACCATCGAAGCCTGAAGGTACAGTTATTTGTTAAGTTTTTAAACAAGAGCTCTTACCTGCAGTTTTGACAAAGATATATTTATGCCTTGTCTGATTGTACATTTGTGTAAAATAATTTGGAATAGTTCCTGTCAACCGAAGTTAGATTTAATAACAACCACCTTGCCAGCAATTAAGAAAAAAAGGCACTGACATTTCCTTTTGTATAATTAGATGTTGCCACTGATATGGAGAACAGACACCATGGTCTTGAATTTTGATTGTTGCCTGATCCAATGCTCACCGCGTTCCCCTAACCTCAAAGGAGCTTGTCCTTCTGACTGAACGGTCATAAAATGTGCTAGGGAAAAGTCAGGTAATTCCAAAAGATATACCTGATCTGATGAAAGCATACAATCCATACCATACCCACTTAGTTCTCCTAAATTTTACCTTTTTTTTTGTTGTTGTTAAGAAAAGCCATACAGTATGCAGTCGGAAACATTTTAGCAAGCATAAATGTTCTATTTATGGGCTATGGAATTTTTCATGCTCTGTGCTGGCAAACCATTCTAAAGAAACCAGAGCGCTGGCAACACCTAACATAGTAAATTATCACACATTTTCTTCAGTTGGTGCTTATATATATTCGCCAATTACAGCTGGGGCATAAAGCTTGATTCTAGCCCTTGTAGAAGAAAAAGAGAGGCAACACTTGGTGAATCTGTGATAGGATATCTGATATACTGGGCGTCCGCTATGCTTTCTTGTCTAGCAGTTCTTTCTACACGTTCTCCTAGCTATGAACTCCTTTGGTCTCTGAAATCCAGTCCATGCCATTGGCTGGAGTTTTCTCTACCTCCCCCAGCCACAGATTTGGTCCTATGGTTGGGATCAACCTGTATGGCCAGAGTGATGGGTTCAGATGCTGGCAAATGACCCACACTGAACCAATCAAAGTTCTTCCTAGGAAGGTTCTCAAGAAGATTCCAGGCATGATTGCTCAGCAGGGACTGACGGTGGCCTTCTGGACCATCTGTAAGATGGACAGAGACACAGTGCTGACAGTAGCAATTGGAACGCCTGGTTCCAATCATACGGGAAATGTAACACAGGAAAACAGAAGGAGGAGGAAAGACAAAAGATGGAAATCTGATCATATCATTTTTGCTCCCCATAGGCAACTACATTCTAGGTCTGTCAAAGTATCTGAGGGAATAAATCTCCCTTTGTTTTTTCCCTTACAGTAACATGACCTGCATTTCCTCAGCTAAAAGAATGGTGACTATACATTGGGAAACAGATGAGTCAATGCAAATGCAGACCCACAGAAGTATCATCCAAACTGACTGATTGATTTATACACTGATTGCCTCCAAGATTCATTCACCTGTTCAAATGCGTGCAAGGTACCTACTGTGTTCCAGGCACTGGAGGGAACAAAAATAAATAAGACCAAGCCTTTAGGAGTTCGCTGTTGAGAGGGAAAGGTATGTACCAAAAAGCTATTCTGATACAATGTAATGATAGCTTTAGTTGCAGTGTGCAGAGAGAATTGAGGGTCTGATGAAAGCATTCTTGGATGCTAAGAAAATTAGGGAATGGCTCCACGAGGCCTCAAGCACAGAACAATGAACTAAACTCAAGTTACCCATTGATATGTGAAATGGGTATTTTGAGGGCCTAGGGGTAAGTACTAAGTTACAGAGAACAGAGCAATGTGGGCCTGGCGAGAGCTGCTCACCCATGGATGAGAAGGGCAGGGCCAGGTCCCTCATTCTTGACCAGCTTCCACCTTGCCCTTGTTGGAGGATCGTTTTTTTCCCCCAGACCTCAGCTCTTTGACGCATGACCCAGCTTCTAAGAATCATAATGTTTCTGAAATCCTATGCAATTCTGGTGCTATTTGAATGACAGGAAGAAAGAAAATATATTTTTTCATCCCAAGTGGCAGAGTCACTTGGGTGCAAGACAGCAGACTCCATCAAAAAACATTTATTGAGCATCTACTACTTCCCAGGAGCAGTGCTAGGAGCTCAAGGCAACACCAAAACAAGCTATGGAGAGCCAGAGGGGGGAATAATCAAGTATTATATGGTAATGACCTCACTGCAAAGTAGAAATCTCTCAGGTTTGAGACAGTCAAATACAATGTGATCATCCCGGGCATGGTTTGGAGCCAGGTTTCTCAGTCTTGGCACTGACATCTGGGACCTGAGGATTTACTGGTGTGTGGGGCTTGCGCAACGAAAGATGTTGTATACCATCTCTGGCCTCCACGCACAACTTCCAGTAGTATCCTCCCTTATGACAACCAAAAATGCCTCCAGACATTGTCAAATCTTCCCTGGGGGGTAAATCACCTCTGGTTGAGGACCCCTGGCCTAAATGGACTGAAGTTGAAAAACGGAAAGATCTTGGGGCACCTGGTGGCTCAGTCAGTTGAGCGTCCGACTTTGGCTCAGGTCATGATCTCGCGGTCTGTGAGTTCGAGCCCCGCGTAGGGCTCTGTGTTGACAGCTAGGAGCCTGGGGCCTGCTTCGAATTCTGCCTCCATCTCTCTCTGCCCCTCTCCCACTCATGTTCTCTCTCTCTCTCTCTCTCTCTCTCTCTCTCTCTGTCAAAAATAAACATTAAAAGAAATATTTTTAATGGGTAGATCTTATCTGAAATTCCAGCTAAGACACAGTAATAAGCATCTGTACATAAGAAATTCTCAAACTCTAATTAAAAGTTGATAAGTCCACATGTTTGTAGTAGTATGCTGGGACTAGGGGGACTAAATGGGAACAAGAAGCCTTATGTTGTATCCTCTCAGGGCATAAACTTTCCCCTGGAGAATTTAGAAATAAAGTAAGCAATGTAGTAGTAATTCAAAGCACCCATATTTATATTTAAGCAAATGCACATGAATTCGGTAGAAGCTCAAAAGAACATTTTCTTTTCTTTTTTTTTTTTTTTCAACGTTTATTTATTTTTGGGACAGAGAGAGACAGAGCATGAACGGGGGAGGGGCAGAGAGAGAGGGAGACACAGAATCGGAAACAGGCTCCAGGCTCCGAGCCATCAGCCCAGAGCCCGACGCAGGGCTCGAACTCACAGACCGCGAGATCGTGACCTGGCTGAAGTCAGACGCTTAACCGACTGCGCCACCCAGGCGCCCCACAAAAGAACATTTTCAAATGCTATGGGCTATTTCAGTCTACAGCCCCAATCCCTTCAAACACACCCTCGACCTCCTCTGCCATTTTTTTTTTGGGCGGGGGACACAAGAAACCTAGCCCCAGAAAGTAAATTTGTTTTAAATGTTGCTTCATAATGACCTTTGCCATCAAGATAACATTAAAAAAAGCACATGAAAGCCAGACATAGATTAGCATACAGGGAACACATCCACTTTAAGCAGGATTATAGAACATGGAATGGCTGGACTCAAGGAGTGACTACTACTGAGAAATCTGGAAGAAAACAATCACCCCTATTTGGTGATGATGTCGATGACAACCCCACCCCTGCAATGAATACGTCATATATGCAAGTCTCTGTATTATGCACTTTCCACGTAAGACCTTACACCCTACGGGACAGCTACTGCTGTCACTGTCATTTTAAAGCAGAGGAAATGAAGTTTTCATACACTGAAGTACTCTGCCCCGAGCTGTATACCTAGCATATTAGTTTCCTGGGGTTGCCGTAACAAAAGACCACATACGAGGTGACTTAACACAACAAATTCATTCTCTCATAGTTCCAGAAGCTAGACGTTGCAATCAACTTGTTGGTAGGACCGTGCTCCTTCTGAAGCTCTTTCTAGCTTCTGGCGGTCGCCAACAAGCCTTGTCGTTCCCTGGCTTGTAGCTGCATCACTCTACTTTCTGTCTTCTGGCCTTCTTCCTCATATGTGTGTGTCTAACTCCAACTTATCTTCTCCTTATGATACTCTTTACTCAATAAAATCCAGTATGTCCTCGTCTTAATTTGATTTCATCTGCAAAGACTCTATTTCCTAATAAGATCTCACTTAACCGATCCTGGGAGTTAGGACTTCAATGTGTCTTTTTGGGGTGCGGGGTCACAATTCAACGCACTGCCCCAAGGGAAGGACGTAAGCATGTCTCCCACTCAGGATCCATGTACATCCTCTACCTAAAGACCCCTGTTATGTAATAAGCACTTATTTATTAAGAGACACTGTGTGCTAGACAATTTTCTACGTGTGTTCTAGGCATTCATTGTGTCAATTCTCCTAAGAGCCCTGAGACCCTAATGCTATTATTATCCCTACTGTACATAAAAGGTATCTGAGGCACAGAGAGTTACAAAACTTAACTGAGGCTTCCAAAGTCTGGCTCTTACTTCCTCTGCCATCCTGACTTTCCCTTTTGCACAATGAATTGTAAATTATAATCAGAACCTCTGGGCCATGATTGGAGGTCACTGCACATAAATAATGTAGCTGCAAAATGCAATAAAGGGATGTCTAGGTATATGAGATACATGGCTGACACCCAACAAAACTTACCCTTTTTATTTTGTTTTCGGTTTTGTTTTTTAGCTTTATTAACACAGAAGATGACTCTTAGTTCTAATCACCTTGTTACCATTTTTAAAAGCAGTATTACTTTCTTAAAGAGAACTTGAAGAGTAAATGTATTGAGTACTACTAAAATCTACTCATGTTTTCCCATTCAAAAGTAATACTTTTGAATTGTTTATTATTCTGTCTTCTTACTCTGTTTTTATTACTTTATTACTTCCAACTCAACCTCAATCCTGCTTTAAAAAACTATCTCTATTAGCTAAAAATGACAAGCTTGTTTCTTGAAACAGCTTTCATTTCTAATTTTACAATATCTAACTGATTTACTGCATACAAATGTCCTTTATCCCTGAAGAACATCTTAAGTGGATATTATGTGGCAAAAAAAAAAAAAAATCATACTGCTTGGTCGTATGATCTGATTTTTTTGAATGCAGTTTATCTTTGATAATGATAGCACAGCATTTACTGTTTAATCAACTGACACCAAGTCTGCCATTAGAGTATCTGTAGAGATAATTCTTTGGTTAGTCAAATCTTCCCCCCCCCCCCGCCCCCAGAGTGGTTAAAGAGTTCCAATTTGCACAATGGCATAGTCTAAGTGGAGAAAACAAAGGAGACTCCCATTTAATGATACTTTAGCCACCATGGTAGGCTTGATTCTTGCTCCCAATGTTTCACTTCCTCTCTCTGATAGAACTGTACACGCCCTTTGCACATAACTTGGCAGACAGTCCCCTTACTGGAAGCAGAACATGCATCTCTAACTTACTGACTTTGAGCTTGACCATTTCACTTGCTTTACAGTGGGCACAAGTGATAATATTTCAATTCTAACCCATGGTTTTAAGAGGCATTGCAAGATTCCACCAGCCCCATGAGCTTTAGCCCTCTGCCACAGGAAGAACATACCCCAGATAGACAACAATCTTTCCTAAGCCTCAGAACGAATATACACAAAGCCAATGTGAATCTGAAACAAAGCCTGAAGTATAGCCCATCCCATCCAAATTCAGCCAAGACCAGCTAAATCACACTGAAAGGCAAACCCATGAACCTATATATAAATATATACAGTCCTAAGAAACTGGGATTCAGATGATTTCTTGTTACACAGCATAAGAACAGAAATCTAATACAGCTACCATATATCACAGATACAGAGGAGATCTATTCTATTTTTTTGCAACCCAGCTCTAAAGCCTAGGTAAGCTGACAAACTTGGGGAAAACAGAATTTGTGTAAGGAAAATCATATTTTCCTATTGACTCACATAATCATTTCAGAGATGTTTTTGCCTGGGGAAAAATGTTGGCTTCCAAATGATAATGAAAGCCACACTCTCAAGAATGCAGCAGACTCAACAAATAAAACTCTGCCTAAGTCCCTGTCCTTGACAATGCAAGCAACTGTTGAGTATCAATTCATGCTGAGGGAAGAAGGCTCATCGGAAGAAGACATAGTCTGGCTTTTTGTTTTCTTGATGTTTGGTTAAGCTTCAATGGTAAATGTTCTGGTCAACTTTTCTTTCTAGAATACTATTTAACTTGCTGTTCCCTTTATTGACATTTTTAGTAAAATACTTAAGGTAGGACATAATGTTTTGCTATTTCTTTAACTTGACATCTTTAAAAAAACCTTTTTTTCCCTTGTTAATTTTTTTTAAGTTTTTAAAATTTACATCCAAATTATTTAGCATATAGTGCAACAATAATTTCAGGAGTATATTCCTTAATGCCCCTTACCCATTTAGCCCACCCCCCCTCCCGCAACACCTCCAGTAACCCTCTGTTCCTCAACAAGTACAAAAAGATTGAGATCATACCATGCACATTTTCAGACCACAACGCTATGAAACTCAAAATCAACCACAAGAAAAAATTTGGAAAGGTAACAAATACTTGGAGACTAAAGAACATCCTACTAAAGAATGAATGGCCTAACCAAGAAGTTAAAGAGGAAATTAAAAAGTTCATGGAAGCCAATGAAAATGCTAACACCACAACCCAAAACCTCTGGGATGCAGGACAGGCGGTCATAAGAGGAAAGTATATAGCAATCCAGTTCTTCCTAAAGAAGGAAGAAAAGTCTCAGATACACACACTAACCTTACACCTTAAAGAGCTAGAAAAAGAACAGCAAATAAAACCTCAAACCAGCAGAAGACAGGAAATAATAAAGATTAGAGCAGAAATCAATGCTATCGAAACTAAAAAAAAAACTTTTAATACAAAAATAACTTATGTTTGAATAATAGGGAAGTACCTAAATAAAAATAAGGTATCTCTCTCTTACCAGATCCTACCTCTCTAGGACTGTAGTTAAGCATGATACATAAAAGGTGCCCGGGTGGCTCAGTCCATTAAGTGCCCAACTTTGGCTCGGGTCATGAGCTCACTGTCCGTGAGTTCAAGCTCCACATCAGGCTCTGTGCTGACAGCTCAGAGCCTGGAGCCTGCTTCAGTTTCTTTGTGTACCTCTCTCTCTGCCCCTCCCCCACTCATGCTCGGACTCTCTCCCAAAAATAAACAAACATTAAAAAATCTTTTAAAAAAATAGCATGGTATGTAGAATGAAGGCTTTTCCAGATCCACTCTTATCCTGACATACACTAACATTTATCTTTTTCTCAGGAGTAAGACATAGGTCTTGTGGCTGATTCCTCATACTTACAACATTTCATTGGCTTCTCACTCCCCCCTGGCGTAAAGCTCAGCATCTTTAATGAGGCTTAAGGAGCCCTGAATGGTATACCCCCACCTACCATCTAGGCTCATATTCTCTACTGTATTTTGTCCTGTTTGATTTACAGTCATCCTGGACCTCTCTGGGCACATTTCTATACTCTACTCCCTCTGCTCAACTATACCATAGGCCCCACCATCCCTGAGTTAACTTCCTTGTCAAGCTTCAGGTCTCACATGATCCATTATGCCCTTCAGGACCACATCTTTTACTTCTTTAGATGAGATAAAGCCCAGGACTATACACTTTTAGAGTCTCCTTTACGTTCTTACTAAAATCTTCATTATAATTTTAGTCACATTTGTTTACTTTTTTCCAGCTTTATCGGAGTATAACTGATAAATAAAACTGCAATGTATTTGAAGTGCACAAAGTGATGATGTGATATATGTGGACACTGTAAAATGATTCCCACAATCAAGTTATTTAACACATCCATCACCTCACAAAGTTACTTTGTTCTTTCTTTTGATAAGAATGCTTTAGATATACTCTCAGAACATTTCAAGTATACAATATGGTGTTATTAACGATAGCCATTGTGCTGTATATTAGATCATCAGAACTTACTCATCTCATAACTAAAAGGTGTTTGTCTACTTTTAGTTGTAGTGATCTCCATGAGAATAGAAGCTGTGTTGCTTATTCCCTTATAGCCCCCGCATAGGGCACAGAGTAGTCGCTCAAAAGTTGTCGGACTAGAGCAACACAATTCTCATAGCTCAGAAGACAAGTACTTAAGAATTAAAGCTAATGACACATTTATGCAAGGCTCTGGAAACAAAAAGGAGAAACCTAAAACGTGGAAGGAAGCCCTGCAATGAGAATTCACCTAATAGTTGAATCAGGAGGAAGCAGGTAATTCATTCACTATGACTGAGAAGATCACTCCAATACCATCAGGTCAGGTCCTAGATAATGACTACATCAATCAGGACCCCCAAATTGCCCATGGTGAAAACCAATTGCCCATTATCATCTGACTTAGGGACCTAGGAGTATTTGCCTCAAAGCTGCACGGCCTAAAGTTTACCTGTCATGTTGGGACCTTAAGCCAAGTAGGCTTTGGTAGGCTTTCATTCTACGGCCTTCGCTGTAATAAAAAAAAATTTAATTAAAAAAAAAAAAAACCTGTGGCAACTACAGAATTAGGCTGAGCTGACGAATCAAGTCCAACTTACTAATATGGAACTTGACCTAACTATAGCATTCCCTCAAATACTTTTGCTCTGTCAGTTCTACAAGTAACAACACCAAAGCCAAATGAACAAACACGCAAAGACAAGAATAACTGGGTACAATTTCAGCTTTGCCTCTTTAGTGAAGCCACAAGTTTCAACTTCAATTTACCCGTGAATGTAATTCACTCTCTTTTGACAATAACCATGGTTTTTCACTGCTTGAATAGGATTAATAAATACTTCCATGATGACAGTCCTAGGTGTCTTGGGGAAATGCTTTTAAGGTCTAAATTAATGACACATGCTACCTTGACTATGTACTCAGCTCTTTGTCGAGTTGTTGGCGATTCCGTAGGAAGGACATTAAACGAGAAAGTACATCATATGGATTAAAAGTGTTGTACTGTGTTTGCCACTGAGTTTAACAAAACAACAGAACAGAACAAAACAAACAAGATAGACATGCTATATATTAGTCATAAAACATTCACTAGCCTTTTCTCTAAATGTAGTGTCAAGACCACTTACGTGCGATTTCCTCTAGGGCATATTTGAAGTTCACATCTCAGACTGGCTGAATCCAAATTTCTGAATTCAACCTGCTATGCAAATGAGCATTTAAGACCTCAAAAACACGAGGATTGCAATATGGGGGCAACACCTACAAGTACTAGGATGTCAATATGAAGTGAGAGGTGTTTGCTAAAATTGTGTCTTGGGACAGACACTGTATTTATTGTATTTGAACTCTGGTCTCTCCAAGTTCATACTACCTTGTTTGAGGAAGCCCCAGATACATATTATATTAGGAATAAGTAAAAAGTTTATATTTCTCTGGTTCAAAAAGATACATCAAAAATATCTATTCACAGCTCCCGTGGTGAATTTCCTATTCTGTTCTCACTAACCCCTTCCAACTCACTTAGGGTGACAGACTTTAAGCGCATGCTTTTCCCACCTCACTATTTTGTCTTCAGGAAAAAAAACCCTCCTACATATCAAGTTGAGATGCCTGAGTGGCAGAATCTTCAGGAAATATTTGCAAATGTCTTTCCTAATGACATGCGGGTATCACTGAAAGCTTATCCAAAGGAAGGCCAGCCTCCCCCTATCAGAAAGACTGCCAAGCTGTAATGTAGTGAATCTCAGATAAGCTATGATCTAATTAATCATTTCTTTCACTCCAGTACAATGTAGCCATAAAAGAAGCTTTTGGTGACCGACAATGAATAATAAAGGGGGAAAAAATGACAAACATTAGAATTTGTTAGTATCTCTCTGACACCATTCAAAGGAGAGAGCAGGCTGATTCCACATAATAGCAGTTCTTTTGACAGAATGTCCTTCAAGTAGAGGAAGAATTCTTCCAGTCCCTGGACCCTGATATAAACATCTATGAACTTCACCAGCTTCCTTTGTTCTAATTCTTTCTCACCGAGCAATCTTCTCCTCTGTAAATGGGTCTCCAAAGTCCACTCACATGCCAGGAGAAACTCCCACAGCAGATGACCAAGAACACCAATGATGCCATTAAGAATTACAGAATTGACAAAAACAAGAGCTAGGGCAACTCCCTTTGTGCCAGGCCCTTGTCCTACAGTGTCTCATTTCATATTCAAAGCTTCTCTATGAGGGAGGTCTCATTACTGCTCTCATTTTAGATATGAAGCAACTGAGGCTTAGAGAGATCAAACAATTTGAATGAAGGGAACAGCTACATAATAATTAACTGGACAAGACATCATTGAGGCTCTTTTTATCCGAATATAAAACATAGCTTCTATAATTTTGTTTTCTTTCTCTTAATAGAGCACCTTTTGTTGGCTTAATTTGTGAACTTCTAAAGGGTGAGTGCTAGAAGTGAGAAGCTCTCACTGAGGCCTTGGAATCAGAGTTTGGGGCAAGGCTGTGAGTGGGCAGCCATATTTAAATATACAAAAGGCTAACTGAAATGGGTTGCCAACCCAGAGTTGATATTTAAACTGGGAGTATAAAGCCCAGAATGTATGAAGTAGAGTTAACAAGAACAGGTGCAGGGGTGATGATATTAAAGGTCATTGTGAAGCAATATTTAAAACAAATTTACTTTCTGGGGCTAGACTCCTTACCCTCACCCCGCCCAAAATAGCATATGGGTGAGAATGCTAAATTAAAAGAGCCAAGGATCAGACAGTGCTAGTTACTTTCTAGTACATAATTCTTCTTTCACTGAAGCATCTTTTACTGAGCACCTACCGTGTGCCTAGCCATATGAATACAATGATGAACAAGACACAGATCCCACCTTCATGCAACTTGCATTCCACAGTTTTACATTCGAAGAGTTTAGGTCATGCTCCATGGATTTCAACTGGTGCAAACAAGCCCCTGAGAATATAATCACTCATGGTGATCCAACTTGAGAGTCCGACTGTCCAAAATTGATGACCACAGCCTAGATCTAGAAAGACTTGAACATGGTCATAAGCCCTCCTTATTCCATGGCACACACCTGGTCCCTCATCTATTAAGGAAATAGAAATGGCAGGCCAGAAAGAATATACTTCATCAAAATTGCACTGATTAATAAAAATTAACCGAAACAAGCATCATTTAAAATGGTGGTCAGTGTCAAAATGTCATCTTTCCTTACTCATCCGTGGTTCTATCCTCAGTGCCAAGAAGAATGGAATTAAGAGTTAAGAAAAGCTACTGTCCTTTCTCTCTAAAGCACTTAATACTTCATGGAAACACAAAGACTTCACTGAAAGAGCCAGTGTTGCTTCTGTAAACATTAACACAGATATGACAGATACTAGTTTCCAATAGAAAAATATTTAGAGCAATTCCAATCCATTAAAAATTACGCCTTAAAGCCAAATGACTATATAAAATAATTAACTGAGCACTGATAGGGGAAATCACATTGCAAACTTGCTCTTACCAATGTTCAGGAAAATTGGGCAGCATGGAATTTTGTAGGTTGTTACTGAGGATTTTTCAACAAGCAAAAAAGTAGACTTGACTGCAGTAAAGGTAAAATTTTCTGTTAAGTTTATAACCAAGCAAGCAAACACCCGTAAGACAATGAGAAAGCAATCTACAGAATAGACTATGCAACACAGATGAGAAAAGTCTTATATGCAGAATATAAAATGACTGCTCTCAATCAATAAGATGAAGCTAGACAATACGGTAGAAAATGGGCAAGAAATGTGAACAGAAAACAGCAAGCTCACAAAACAGAATATCCCAAAGGCCAATAACTCATGAACAAGAGTTCCACTTCATTAGGAATTAATGAAATGCAATTAAAGGCAAAACGCCACCGCACCACTCACCAAAATGGCAAAAGAAAAAAAAAAAAAAAAAAGACTGGCAGAACCCAGAATGAAATGCTGGCAAGAATGCCCGGCCCAAAGGGTTATATGCTGCTCCTGGCATAAATATAAATGTGTCTAACATGTTGAAAAACTGACTGGTATTTTCTATTAAAGCTAAACAAATGCTTTGCATAGAATGACCCCAAAATCCCACACCTAAGTATGTACCCAATGGCAATACGTGCTTCCAGAACACAAAAAGTTCATGGCATCATTACTTATAATGGCTCCACACTGAAATTCACTACTACAGAGGATTTATAAAAATGGTCCTGCAATTCTACCCTGCCGTGATGAACTATACCACGTAACGTAGTTAATTTCACAAACATACTACGGCACAAATAGGACCACAGAGTAGCAGTCCATCACCAGAAGTTCACAAATGGACAAAACCAGTCTGTAGGGTTGTAAGTGAGAATCGTACCTTCAGTCGGAAGTAGAGGTAAATAGGAGGGGCATGAGAAAGGCTCCTCCTGAGTCACTGATAATGTTTTACTTAAGGCTCTAACGTGTTCATTTGGTGACGATACATCAAGCTCTACACGGATAATTTGCACACTTCTTTGTGTGTGATACTTCTATAAATAAAAATTTTAAAGATACTTTGAAGAGCTGCTTATTATACACAGAAAAGGATTTCAAATTATTTGGGAAAGTAGACAAAGAAGCAATGCTCATGTTTTATTTTTTATCCACACTCAAAAATGAGAAGTGAGATGAATTGAGCATGCGACTCAGGGCTTCATTATTGCACAGATATTCCTAATTTCCATAAAAGTTTGGCCTGAAACAGAGTGATAACCTAATGATGGGATGGGTATCTAGGAAAACTGGCCTGAGTCATTGTCTGAACAAGTTCCACATGTTTTCAAAAATCTGTTCATTACCCACAGAGGAAAGAAAGATCATTTTTAGGAGTGTATTTTATGGACTAGACATACTGGTCATTTTAAGGGGCCAATTCCTAGCAAGATGGGAAATTAGCATGCCATTCCCCAAAGTTTGAGCTTTCCCAGCAGCTTAATGCAATTCAATATATCCTGAGCACTTAGTAAAAACTCTGGCACACACTACATTTGATAAATGAATTAATGAACTGGAGACAGCAGGAAAGACAAGGAGGGAAGTAGGGAAAAAGGGAAGGGGAAAGAGAGGGAGAAGGGGAAGGGGGGGGGGGAGAGGGAAGGAAAGAGCCCAGGCAGATTAAGTGTCTGCATGAAGAAGGGTTAATAGAAGGGTAGAGTCACCAACAGAGGAACCAACAATCCTTCCTAGCTCCAAGTGGGGACAAGACAAGGATTCGTCTCAGCAATGGAGATCTGACTCAGAGTACAATATGTAAAATATACAACCTGAATTGCATTGGTTAAATGGAGTAATGGGAATGCAGAACTCTGCTCTCTTAGTAACTGATGCCACCAGACTTCCTAGAAGCATAGCTGAAACATGGAAATATCAATCAATTGCCAATTCAAAAGCATATTTTCCTTCAGTAAGAGAAAGAAATAAATGCATTAAGTGTATGATTTTTAACTGTAAAAATGCATGTGTTGGAGGCCACTAGATGCCACACTACAAACACCAGGAATTTGTCCACTTACTAACATACATTTATGGTGCACTACTATGTGCCCGTCCCTATGGCAGGGATGAGGGGTAGGACAGTGAAAGAAAGTAAACAAAAGCTTAGGATCTGCACTCACATCCCAGTCAAAGAGGCTTTACCCCAACGGTCTATTATTATAATGAGAGGCGGCTGCATTATGCCGGAGAGCGCAAAATCACACTTGAATATTGAAAACAGAACACGAGAACTCAAAGGCATTTTCAACTTGCTGCTTTGGCTTCGGGCTTTTCTGGATACTCGGTGGACAAGTTAGGGAAGCATACCATGAACTCTTTAAAAGCCCTCCAACAGTTTCTAATTGCTCTTAGGACAGAATTCAAAATCTTTATGATTTAAAATAACTATTCCCAAAGAGTGGGAAATGTATTATAGAAGACTCTCAAGATGATTGTGGATAGTACTCCAAAGGGGCGGTACATGGCTGAGGCACTAAATAACCATGACTGCACGATGAGAAAGTTTATCAATTTTCTTATAAGAAGAAAGTTTCATACTGGCGCTAGGCTAGCTTTACCTCCTTCCTAAGACCGGCTCCCCTCCCTTTTTGACAAAGAACAGGCTTAGTATCTTCAGAGGGCAGCAATTCTGACTTCGCATTTAACAATCTAATTTTGTTTCAGTTTGGTTCATTTAGAAAGTGGCCTCCTAAATATGTTAGATAGCAGTGTGAAGTCTTTCTTTAAAACAAAGGCATTTGATTGTATGTATGTATGTATGTATGTATGTATTTATTTATTTATTTATTTATTTATAATCTTTACTTATTTTTGAAAGAGAGACATAGGGGCGCCTGGGTGGCGCAGTCGGTTAAGCATCCGACTTCAGCCAGGTCACGATCTCGCACTCCGTGAGTTCGAGCCCCGCGTCGGGCTCTGGGCTGATGGCTCAGAGCCTGGAGCCTGTTTCCGATTCTGTGTCTCCCTCTCTCTCTGCCCCTCCCCCGTTCATGCTCTGTCTCTCTCTGTCCCAAAAATAAATAAACGTTGAAAAAAAAAATTAAAAAAAAAAAGAAAGAGAGACAGTGTGAGCAGGGGAGGAGCGGAGAGAGAGGGAGACACAGCATCGGAAGCAGGCTCCAGGCTCTGAGCTGTCAGCACGGAGCCGGACGTGGGGCTTGAACTCACGAACCGCGAGATCATGACCAGAGCTGAAGTCAGATGCTCAACCATCTGAGCCACCCAGGCGTCCCGAAAACAAATGCATTTAAGGAAAGAAATGAATAGATGCAGAGCCTCATATTCAGGAATTAACAGTACTAGCGTACTCAAGTGGAACAAAATCATAAAAGCGGTATCAGAGTACTGAAGACGGCTGAGCCCAAGTTTATACTGTCCTGTAGTTTCCACCTTCATCCAGCCCCTTCTATGCCACAGTCCTCCATTACATTTTCCAGCCATTAACGCTTTCTGTGTTTCAAATCCACCCTGTTTTATTGACTCCGGGCCCACACATAGGATTGTCTCCATTTGCTAGTCTCCCATCTCTGTATCTTCCCTTCCTTGCCTGCCCTTGGCTGGCTCCTATACAGCCTTCAAGGCCCTTCAAATGCTACGTCTTCAGGGGTGCCCTTCCTGCTGCTCCAACACAGATTAGTTTAAGTGCATGTGTGCTGTGTATTCAGTTGTCTGTGATCCCTAACAGCCTGGCAGCTATGCGACAAAGTGTTTGGGCCAAGTTCCTATCACATATTGTAGTTAAATATTTATCAAGTTGATGAGTGGGGGGGGAAGAAGCATCCCAAACAGGAAATTGAATTTATACCACTGGTTATTTAAATGAAGATTGCAGAATGATTTCCTGGGCGCTGGTGTAAAACACACTTCCCCAGGCTTCCACCTTTGAGAATCTGCTGCATCACACTAGGTTGAGGAACCAACATTTTTTACAAGTAAAATAGTTGTCCATACATTACTTTGAGAAAGATTAAGTGTGTACGTATGACAGGCAATATCCTTTGGACCCATTATCTTTCTTTTGCTAGAACAATTCCACACGAGTGAGTAGTTTATCTTTGCTCATTTACTCAAACCCAATATTTATTCAACACCTGCTTTGTCGAGATCATCAATAGTACCCATTTAGAGACAGAAGCAAAGACATCCCCCAAATACATTTGAAACATTTCAGCTTATTTTATTGCGGTGTGATTTTTATGCACACGCTCACACACACACACATGTGTGTGCACAGAGCTTATCTTAAATGTGAAAAATATGTTGGTATACCTTCTAGCCACAGCGTTTCCAAAACAGGAGTTCTAATAATTTCCTAAGCCTCCAACCCCGCAAGGCCATCAAATCTGTTATTTGCTTTTGTGTAGGATTTAGGCTGAGATTGCTGTCATGTTATCTTGTAGAAGTGATTTATTTCATCACCATATCCATCTTCTGTCAATCATCTGAGTTATAAATGTTAGCATCAACTCAGTCATTTGATTCCTTATTCACAGAAATTCATAGAAAAGTTCAAGGAGAACATGGTACAGGAGGTACTTTTTGCTGTCCAGGTCCCTTCTGAGGCATACAAATGTAAAATGCCACATTGACATCCTGGAGACAAGGAGCTTAATGTTCGTGTTTGGATAAGACGTTTGAGTTTATTGTTCAGGTTACGGATTAGGAGCAATTACATTAAACTGTGATGAAGGACAGTATCTTTTTGAGTATATTAGCTCTGCATTACAGAAGACCAGGGTTAGCTCATTATCCCTCATTGTGGTTATCTCTGAAGCACACGGAATTATATTACACATTTGTGTATTCATTCTCCCTGACATGTTAACTACAGTTATGACTGTTCAGTATGCATGGATTCCCATTCTCTGAGCAAAACGAAAACTAGAGAACTGACTCCGATCTACATAAAATGTGCTTAGTAGCAAATATGCTATCTTAATCCCTTGTATTACCAAAGTGGGTTTGGAATCACCACAGAGGAAATGAAATAATGGCCAGTACTTACATTCAAAAGTGATGCATGATTAAAAAGCTATGTTTTAAGTGGACTGCCTAAGTGCTGGAATGATCAAACAACCTTGTCTCTCGTGGCTGAGGGCAGCTAATAAATAGTCACTAAACATAAACAGGATCCAATAGACTCTTCCCGAATCGTAACAGTTCCAATCTGAAAGTCTTCATTATATCGAAACTATAGTTCATTCTCAAAATGGGAACTTGACCAAGCTATTAATATGCACCTCACTTTATACCTCACTTGAGACAATGTATCTGAGACATAATAAGTTGCTGGAGTGTTCTAATGCATGATAATGCATGTCTTCTAGTTCATTATTTCCTGATGTTATGACATTGCTGTCCAATCCTGGAACATAATGAGGAGCTGGAGATCTTATATTATCACTTAATGAAGCCCAATTAAGCATCATTAACCTTTGACCTACTTTGCATGCTTAATGGACAATGAGTGGTCCCGGGAAAACTTTAAAAGGTGAACTTGGGCAAGATTAGTCAATGGACTTTTTGAAGAGTGAAAGCTGTCTCAGACTACCATTTTCACCAAAAGCAAGGGCCAGGTGATGCTACTGATTGATAATAAAACTACATACACATTCTTCAGGTCAAATGTATTGAATACAGCAAGGATTTTATAATGGGATAATTATTTAGGAGAGTTTATTAATACAAGAGGTAACAGAAATGTGATTTTGATGATTTGCATTATTAACATGTTATCTATTAACTGCTTGAACCTAGATACAAATTATATTTATTTTTATTTTCAACTAAATCTAAGTGATATTTATCACCATCAGATGCGTAAAATGAAAATGTTTGTAAAACATGATTTATTATCAAGTAAGAAAATATATTGGCCCACACTGCTAATAAATGTATATAATGCATAAAGTACTATGTTTTATGTAAGGTTCACAGGAGTGCAAGGTTTATACCAAGAAATGGTATAAGGGCTACAAGAGATTACATTACAACACACAGTGAAGTATGTGTGTGTGAGTATCATTAAGCCCTTTATAAGGATGTTTCAGGTTCATCTGAAAAATTCAGTATGATACAGAAGTAGGAGAATTAAGACATGACAGGGGTACAAGTTGGAGCAACAACATAGCATTCATCATTCCAAATTCTCAGGTCTGTATTTGAGTATGTTAACCCATCAAAATAGTTTTGAATAAAATACTACTGCACTGTTTGTAGCCCTTAAAACCTAAATATTATAATCTCAGAAGCTAAAGGTACCATGCATTGCACTCCATGTCTTATCAACTTTTATCTCAAAACGGAACACAATTACTGGTCCCATCTGGAGGCTTTTACAAAGCTTCTGAATACAGAAATGCACAGAATCCTGTTTTCCAACTGACAAAGAGGAACCCACTACGGGTTATACAGTGACACTGAGTAACCCACTAAGCGTTATAAAGCTTATTATCAAAGAATCATATTCTGATTAGTGAGTACAAGATCTTTGCCCTGTCCTGCTTCTTTTTTAACTTAGATTTCATCCTACTCTACAGATGAGGGAGTTGTAACCACTGCTCTTCACCCCACGCTTACTGAGAGGAGCCCATCCACGTGTCTGGAGTTTCATAGAGTCTCCTGTAGGAGTCTGATATTCTGAGAACTTAGTATAGTCAATAGTATTCAACCTTTTTGAATTCGAGACATACAGAATATTCGAGATAATCAGAATATTTGGAAGAACATTTGAAGGGGCTTCAGAGAAAATCTACTCAATACTGATGTAATATTATACAAGTGACATTTCTGTGTAACAGTCTCATGGGACAGTTAACTTACCATTGGCAACCTTTATTTCATAGCAACTGAGTACTTCTAATGTCAGTCATTATGCTAAAACTATAGTTATGAGATTAAAAAAAAATCACTGGTTTGATTTTTATCATCACAAGGAGATTTTCTTTAATATTATTTTTGAGAGAGAGAAAAAGTACAAGCAGGGGTGAGGAGTAGAGTGAGAGGGAGAAAGACAATCTTTTTTTTTTTTTTTACGTTTATTACTTTTTTGACAGAGAGAGACACACATAGAAAACAAGTGGGAGAAGGGCAAAGGGCAAAGAGAGAGATAGACAGACATACAATCTGAAGCTGGATCTGTGCTGACAGCACAGAGCCCGACATGGGGCTCCAACACCTGAACCGCGAGATCGTAATCTGTGCCAAAGTCAGACACTTAGCCAACTGAGTCACTCAGATGCCCCATGAGAGATAGAGAATCTTAAGCAGACTTCATGCTCAGCACGAAGCCTGGAAGGGGCTCAATCCCACAATCCTTGGATCATGACCTGAGTTGCAATCAACCAACATGCTCAACCAACTGAGCCATCCAGGTGCCCCCAAGATAAGTTTCTTGTAGGGGTTACTCAAAGCACCATTTTTCTCTGAAGTAATATATTATTTATCTATTGCTGCTTAACACATCACTCTGAATGTCAGCAGCTTAACACAGCATAGTTTCTGGAGGTCAGGAATCTGGGTATAGCATATCAGGTCCTCTGTTTCAGGGTGTCTCAGGCTACAACCAAGGGATCAGCCAGGGTTGTGGCTTTATCTTAAGGCTCAACCAGTGAAGGATCTGCTTCCACACTCACCAGTGTGGTTGCTGGCAGGATTCAGTTCCTTATGGGGCATTGGACTGAGGGCCTTAATTCTTAACTGGCTCTTGGCCACAGGTCACTCTTGCTTCCCTACTCAGTGTACCTCATCACGCCGGCAGCTTGCTTCATGCAAGTAAGCAGGCTAAGAAGGCAAGACAGAAAATTCCAGCAAGATGGAGGTCATATCCTTTAATAACCTACCTCAGAAGATCCCATCAATTTTGTAAAATTTGTGTGTGTGTGTGTGTGTGTGTGTGTGTGTTTCAGAAGACAATCACTAGCTCCAGCCCACCACAAAGGGAGGGGATCACACAAAGTCCTAACAACTAGGAGCAGGCTATCATTGGGGGGTCATTTAAAAGCTGCCTACCACATAGGTGATGTTAGTGTTCTTTCTTTTTTCTTTTAATGTTTATGTATTTTTGAGAGAGAGAGAGTGCCAACAGCAGGAGGGGCAAAGAGACAGAGATTCAGAATACTAAGCAGGCTCCAGGCTGAGCTGTCATCACAGAGCCCATCGCGGGGCTTGAACTCACGGAACATGAGATCATGACCTGAGCTGAAGTCAGTCACCCAACCAACAGAGACACCTAGGCGCCCCAGGGATGTTAGTGTTCCAATGATCACGCACTTGAAAGGCTACAGGGATCCAGCAAGGACTGTAAGCAACTAAAGCATGTCAGATGCTAAGAGAAATAATGCAGAGATCCTGGAAAACCAGGGGCATGTGCCTCCTCTTTGAAGGGGAAAAAAACACCATAGCTCGTGCTGATTTGGGCCAAGCAGGAATGAAGGCCCCCTTTTGCCAACTGACTAATTTTTCAAGGGACACTGTGAGTTCTAGTTTCTGTCTTAAATTATCTGAATTTCAAGTATTGCGACAACACAGGTTGGCCAAAGAAAACTTGCTTATAGATTCTTGCTCAGTATCCTAGCCATCTCTTACATGGCTCCTCTGCCATTTCGACTTACAACCTGCCTAGCTCAAAGTGAGGCTCAGAGTGATAATTAAAACACTCTATGTTCTCCATTCTAGGCAGGAACAAATCTTAACCAGGTATCAAAATGTGATGTGCACTAGCTGACTTGCCTATATTGCTTATCCATGGTTGATGATTTATTGCATTCACATAAACATATAAATGAATGGGTGGGGTAGATGAGGGGCATACAGAAGGCTGTCCTCCCAAATGTGAAGAGTATGTATTTAAGCCGGATTGCCTTACTTGACTTAAAACACAATTTAAGAGAAATGATGTTCTACTTTACAGATATATATCATCCAACTCATTTAGTTGATAACTAATGCATGAAAAAAAAAAAACTCCAGCATTGTTGGGGTACAGCAAGAAGAGAAAGATTAGTTGGTGTTACTTTGGAAACTTTACAGAGAAAACATTTTCAGTGTTCTCCAGGGACAGAGTTGCAAATAAGAAGTCCTTGAATAGAGTACTAGATAAGTGCCTGTTATTACATTATTATTTAATAATTCAGCAACACATGGAGTGCAAAAAAAGAAAGCCCTCAATTCAATTTTTACAACTTCAATTTCTCTAGAAACACCTGCCAAACTAAAATGAGGAGAAAAGAGGGATGAACCAAAAAAGCAGAAAAACCATAGTGTGAAACAAAAAATCGAATGAGACTCCCACATTCAGTCTGTGATCCTTATGCACTCAAATTAAATTATGAAGGTCATGTAGTAGTATCATATTGTATGATGCTTAAAAATATTTTCCACCTAGAGAGGAGAAAAATCAAAGAAATAGGCTGATCTGGTACATGTCCTGGAATTTTAAATTTTTTAAAATACCCAAAGTGGTGTTTTTGTGCAAAGAAAATAAGGAGATGGAAACTATAGTTTTTCTGGAAGTAAGTTACGACCTAACGAAAATATGAATGATGAGGTGAGTTTCAAAACAACAGTAAATGCAATCGTGAGTGGTTCTGCTATAAAAAGCTACTCTTATTTACCAAGTAAGTGCCTTCTGAGCACTCCTTCCCCACTCCCTGATCCATGGACAATGAAAACATCTAACATCCCAAAGTGTATCAGCTACAAAATAGCCCCAGATAGGGAAGTTTGGAAATTTCCCCTATGATCAGTAAGGAGGAAGCCTGGGGAGACACTGGTGATTTTCTTCAAGCCATACTTGATAGGGCAACTTGAAGCACCTCCTTAAATCTCAACCTTACGACACGATGTTTTCTAGAGCTCCTGTCTACATTCTAAAGGGAATCTAAAATTCTCACAAGGGTTACCAAGCCCAGTACTACCTAGCTTTTGTTTTCTTCTTTAAGCTCATCTAATGATTCTACCTCATCTTCCTTATGGTCCAGCCACCGGCCTTCTTTCAGATCCTCATGCGTACCAAGCTGTTTCTACATCAAGGCATACACAGCTGCTGCTTCTCCAATAGGAATACTTTTCCCTGAGCTGGTCTTCCAAATACTCCTTGTTCCTCAGTTATTAGGTTCGTAAACAATGCTTGCTAGAAACCTTCCCTGAATGCTCTGAAATTAACTATCATGCCCCTCTCCCCATTGCTGATTTCCAACCTCAACTTTGGCTTGCTTCTTTCCGAACACCTCTTATAATTCATGATCATGTATCTGATTGCATATCCTTTCCACCAGAGGGTTAACTAAATGACCAAGAGACTCTACCTATTCTGGTCACCATTGTACCGTTTTCAGCACATGAAAACAATTGACAGGTGTGACATAGGAGTGAGTGAATGAATAAATAAGTGACAAATTGAAAAGCCTTTCTGGTTAGGCCACCGCATTGCTTAGCCATAGTAATTACCACATACCAGACACTGTGCTTTGCAGGATTATCTTTTTGATTTTTATAATAATCCTCTGAAGTAGCTACTATAATCACCGTGATATTTTAGGAAGAGAAACAGAAGCTCAAAAGTCTGAAGTTATTTGCCCAAAGCCCAGACAGATAGTAAAGGGAGCGGTAACAGTGTTTGAATCCAGTTCTGTCTGACCCAGGAGTTCCAGCTTGTAACTATTACACACACCATTAATATTAAATCCCTTGTTGAAAATCAGGAGTTCCTAATTATTTATACGGGGACTACATTTTAGATAACGGCCTAAAACCACATTTAAATGTGTACCCAAGATGACAATGTATCTAATCACAAATTGACTATAATAGGAGTTCGGTCTTATTATATTCTTGATTACTACGGCTACAAGTCTCAGGATGGCAAGTTTCTCTCTTCCAAAGAGCAACGTGACCGTAAAGCAGCTGGAAGAGCAGACAACTCCAGGATTGTTTTACTTAGTAAGGCTTCCCTTCAGCCACTAGCTCTGCAGCACATCTACCAGAAGTCAAATGTGAATGTTCGTTTTCTGAAAGAGTCAGATCTAAACTTTTCTAAACATCAACATTGATTTACCACTTAAGCATCCCAGAGAAATTCACAGGAGCACGCTTTGGTGTCTCCCTGGTCGAAATATACAGGCAACCTAGGAATCCACTGCAACCTCCTTCAGTGAAATATGTGACCATTTCTGCCTAATTAGAATTACTCCTTTTCCCTTTTAATGGCTTTCTTATGCATATTTGTCCCCATTTGTGTAATATAAACAGTGGCACCTTCTGAGTGACTGCAATATTTACAGTTTGAGTAAGGTCTAGGAAGACGTGAGTGAAAATACCAGTTCTCCATCATCACCAGTCCATAAAACATCTTAATCCAAATGCCACCAAGAATCAGATGAGCAGTAATAGTGATTCACAAACAATGAAATCAATTTTCCTCCACATTCCTCCCAGATCCAGCAAACAATCTACTCCCAGGTTGAGCTTTTGTGCTGACTTTCATCCCAGAGCACAACTTTACAGCAGAGTTATAAACCCCTAAATTGCTGATACAGCCTTAATTATCGCTATGCTGGTGACATCGTTGTAATGAACCCTTGGCTATTTTATGTAGCCTGGGAATCCCAGAAGGAGCATTGTCTAAATGTACAAACGCACTGGTCAGGCTTTAGGGGGATATTTTTGGAATGGATTATTAGTAGATGTGTGTATGAGTGTGTGTGTGTGTGTGTGAGTGTGTGTGTGTGTGTGTGAGAGAGAGAGAGAGAGAGAGAAGCTTTTAGCGCAAATATGAATTATGTAAATTTTAATGTGTGTGAAATCACAATGGTGATAGCATTTGCTATTAGCGAAGACACTTGAAATACTGTAAATCTTCCCAATTTAAAAATTTATCAAGATTAAAAAGGAGAAAAAATTATCTGTCAACTGTATTTATGTTTACATTATTTCCTCTATTATCATGAACAAGCAATAATTCGATTCGCAAACTAAAATAGCAGCTACCATTTTCAGTTCCATGAAAATCGGTGCCTCTCAAAGTATAATGTGCTTATGCAGTGCAATCCACTGAAAATTCAGATTGTGATTTGGTATATCTGGAGTGGGGCCTTGGATCGTGCATTTCTCCCAAGCTGCTGGTCCATATTACTATTTATTTGGAATAGAATTTCTAAAAGAGATTTGGGTTACCACTGTACTCTTTTTATAACATTCAAAATCACTTTGAAAATATGTTGGGTAACAGATTCACACCCAGAAAGATGTGTTTCCTTACAAGTTGAAGATACGATTTTTAAAAAATTAAAAAATCCTTTAACTTGTTATCTAAACATTCTTTATTCATTCTAGCACTGGTTTTAAAAAAAAAATCAGAAAGCCTCTGAAAAATCAGTGACTTTGGAACTGAAGGGAGTAGCTTAAAAATACCACAACAAACGACAAATACCACATTTCATATTGGTAACTTAGGGAAAGAATACTTAGACATAAAGTTAATGAAAGGAAGACAAAAAAGGAGCATGAACACCAACCTTTGTAGATTTACATCTATTCTTTCAATGTATTCTTATAGGAAAGGGAGACTTGAATCCCACAATTTTCTTAAGTGTTTGATGATTTCAGAATATACTTTCTGCATAAATCTATGGACCAATGTGTATTTAAAATCTAGGTAAAGATAAAACAAGGAACCTCACATTATACTATTTCCCTGGTTCTCTTCGTTTCAAGCTTGATGTCTTAAGATGACCAACTGCTCTTTTGCAACATGAGGATATAGCATTCCCATTAAGGAAAACCTAAGGAGGAGAGTTAGCTCAAAAGCTATAGTCCTCAAAGTCCATATAAAAAAGCACCACAAAGGAAACAGGCCACATTGTGTGATGACAGATTCCAATTCCTACTCCGAAACAAAACAAAACAAAACCATAGACACATAAGACTGCTATTACACTTAGAGGATTTACTCAAAATATTCACCTTTATTCCAATGTACTGGGAAATTCAAACATTTATCAACACAGGAAAGTGAAGAGGCCACTTAAGTGCCCTATAGAAATGAATATACATTCTGGTATATTCATTGTATGAATTACATCTCCAAGTTGAGAAAACGCATACATTTCTATGTGTGAGCTGCCACTCAAGTATTTGCAAATTGGTTCTTGAATGACTTGTGTGATTCACAACTCTGACATATTACATGAAATGTTAATAATACAGCAACACAGAGGCATGGGGAAGATGGTTGAGTAGGAAATCCAAAGTTCACCTCGTCCCATGGACACACTTAGAAAACAGCCACATCAGTGCAATCAACCCAGAAAATGATCCCTGGACAGGTGGAAGAGACTTTCCTCAGTTAATCATGGAGAGGAGGACATACTGAAAAGTGTAGGAAGGGCCGAGATGCAGACGGGAACCAAGGTTCCAGTAAGACTAAAATGACAAATGGGATGGACATCACATGCACAGAGAACGGACAAGAGCATACCATACACCAAGCATCCCAGACATAGAGAGCCTCAACTGAGAAAACAATTTCCCTTAACATTTGGTTTTGAAAAACAATGGGGCTTAACCTCATCACTTTTTCTAGACGGTGGGGCTTAACTCCAGGTACTTTCAAAATCAGTGGGTTTAGCTCTGGGAGAGCTAGAGGGCAGTAGGAAACTGAGTCACCACCTTAAACATGCATAACAACAATGAGATACAGCATAGAAATGGTTTAAAAAGTGCCTGTGGGGGGCACCTGGGTGGCTCAGTTGGTTGAGTGTCCGGCTCAATTTCAGCCCAGGTCATGATCACAGGGTTATGGATGCATCCCTGCATCAGCTCTGCACTGAGTGCAAGGCCTGTTTAAGCTTCTTTCTCTCTCCCCCTCTCCTCCACTCCCCGCTTCACACGTACTCTCGCTCTAAAAAAAAGGAAAGAAAATTGCCTTGCGCTTACATAAAGGAGATTTATTTACACATGTTAGGATATATGCTGGAGGAGCAGGGATTTTTATAAGACTTGTCCAAGAACAAAAGAGCTGCTGGGCACCATATCTCTCCCACACTCCCCAGCCTAGATACTCAGACACGTGCAGGAACCAGCGAGAACATTCACCACCTTTCTTACTAACAATGCATGCCCCCATCCTGTATTCTCTTGTTGATGGTCTCATCCAATCCATCCCACTCAGGAGTCCATCCAAACTGGCTCCTGCCTATTCTTACCCTATAAGCAGCCCTGGCAGGGACTGCTGCCACTCCCAAGTGACTCCTGCCCTGAGGAGAAGGTAATATAACCACACACACCAGTACACTCGCAGTCTCAGCAGCTGAAGATTATAACTGGCAATACAGAGAGAGTACCCTGCCAACTAGTGCATTTGAAATCCTGGCAGGCATCTGGCCTGGCTGCTGTCTCTTTTCACCAACAAAAGCCTCTCAAGGGACAAAGCAAAGGAAGATACCCCATTGGTTAGTGATACTGCAGTCCCAAAAAACACACCGGGGGCAGACATCTAGTTTCTCTGCAGGCCCCACCCACCAACAAAAGCCTCTCAGGCGACAATGCAGGGAGAGCACCCTGAGGTTCAGTGGACCTACAACACCAGGAAACAGACTGAGAGCAGGCATCTGGTCCAGTGCCCAACTATGAGTCCATCATGGCCCCAGACTATTCCTTTAACAACAAAGGGACCAAACCCAGGCCACAATAGGCAAAGGAGTCATCGCATCCAAACAGACAGAAGGCTAATGTGGCTCAGCCACAATAGCAGGGCACATTCAACCTGCAAAGGAGACACCTTTGAAGTGCTCGCTTCTGGCGGGCAGGGAACATTGCACTACAGGGCACCAAAGAACTTCTTCTCCATAGGGCTATTACTTTCAAGATCAGGGGACGTAAATGACTTTCCTGATACATAAAAATGAACACAGAGAATTAGACAAAATGAGGAGAAAGAGAAATATGTCCCAAATGAAAGAATTGGACCAAATCACAGCTAAAGAGCTAACGAAATGGAGATGAGCAATATACCTCATCAAATATTCAAAGTAATGGGCATAAAGATACTTCCTGGACTTGAGAAAAGAGTGGGGGACCTCTGACCTTCAAAAAGGAGAAAGAAAATATACAAATGAACCAATCAGAGATAAAGAACTCAATAAGCAAAATTAAAAATACACTAGGGGACGGGGCGCCTGGGTGGCGCAGTCGGTTAAGCGTCCGACTTCAGCCAGGTCATGATCTCGCGGTCCGGGAGTTCGAGCCCCGCGTCAGGCTCTGGGCTGATGGCTCAGAGCCTGGAGCCTGTTTCCGATTCTGTGTCTCCCTCTCTCTCTGCCCCTCCCCCGTTCATGCTCTGTCTCTCTCTGTCCCAAAAATAAATAAACGTTTGAAAAAAAAAATTAAAAAAAAATACGCTAGGGGAATCAGTAGAATAGAAGAGGCAGAAGATTAGATCAGCAGGTTGGAAGACAGATTAATGGAAAACAACCAAACTGAACAGCAAAAAGAAAAAAAAAATGAAAGTGAGAATGGGTTAAGGGAACTCAACAACATCATCAAGCATAATATCATTATAGAGATCCCAGAGAGAAGAGAGAAAAGGGGGGCAGAAAATTAATCTCAAGAAATAATAACCGAAAACTTCCCTAATCTGGTGAAGAAAACACACCTTCAGATCCAGGAGGCTGAGAGAGCTCTCAACAAAATCAACACAAGAAGGTCCCCACCAAGATACATAACAATTAAAATGGCAAAAAGTCGTGATGAAAAATTTTTAAGAAAGCAAGAGAAAAGAAAACAAGGGAAACCTCTTAAGGGTATCAGCTGATTTTTCCTCAAAAAACTTTGCAGGCCAGAACAGAGTGGCATAATATATTCAAAGTGCTGAAAGGAAAAAAAAAACCTGCAACCAATAATACTCTATCCAGCAAGACTATCATTCCAAATAGAAGTAGAGATAAAGAGTTTTTCAGACAAACAGAAGCTAAAGAAGTTCATCACCATTAAACCAGCCTTACAAGGAGTAGTCAAGAAATTTCTCTGAGTGAAAAGAAAGGCTACAATCAGGAGTAAGGAAAAGAAAAAAAAAAAGAAAAGGGAAAACAATATGTACACCTACATATAAACGTGAAAATTAGATTTATCACTTACAAAACCAGTACAGAGATCAAAACACAGAAGCAGTAAAATCAACTTTATAAAAATCAGTCAAGGGGTTCAAAAAATAAAGGGATATAAAATAGAATATTATATACATAAAATGTGGGTGAGAAGGAGTAAAAAATTAGTAATTTTATGTTGGGCTCAAACTTAAGTGACCATCAACTTAATATAGACAGCTGCATGCATAAGATGTTATACATGATCCTAATGGTAATCACAAATCAAAATATGTAATAGATATGCAAAAAATAAAGAGAAAGTGGGGCGCCTGGGTGGCGCAGTCGGTTAAGCGTCCGACTTCAGCCAGGTCACGATCTCGCGGTCCGTGAGTTCGAGCCCCGCGTCAGGCTCTGGGCTGATGGCTCAGAGCCTGGAGCCTGTTTCCGATTCTGTGTCTCCCTCTCTCTCTGCCCCTCCCCCGTTCATGCTCTGTCTCTCTCTGTCCCAGAAATAAATAAACGTTGAAAAAAAAATTTTTTTTTAAATAAAAAAATAAATAAATAAAGAGAAAGGAATCCAAGCATACCACTAAAGAAAGCAAACAAACCGCAAGATAAGGGCAAGGGAAGAAAGTAGCAGAGAAAAACTATAAAAACAACCATAAATAAGTAACAAAACGGCAATAGGTACATACCTGCCAGTAATTACTTTAAATGTAAATGGACTAAACGTTCCAATCAAAACATAAAGGGTGGTGGAATAGATAAAAAAGCAAGACCCATATATATGCTGCCTACAAGAGACTCACATTACAGCTAAAAACACAGGCAGATTGAAAGTGAAGCGATGGAAAAACATTTATCATGCAAATGGAAGAAAAAAGCTGTACCAGACAAAATAGACTTTAAAGCAGAGATTGTAATAAGAGACAAAGAAGGACCCTACCTAACGATAAAGGCAACAATCAAACAAGAGAAAATAACAACTACATACACTTATGCACCCAGGATGGGAACACCCAAATACACAAAGCAACTATTAAGAGACATAAAGGAAGAAATTGACAGTAATACAATAATAGTAGGGACTTTAACACCCCACTACATCAATGAATAGATCTTTCAGACAGAAAAAATGAGCAAGGAAACAGTGTTTTTGAATGACACACTGGAGATGTGGTCGAGATGTACCCAACAGATATATTCAGAACATTCCAACCTAAAAGAGCAAAATACTCAAGTGTACATAGAACATTCTCTAGCATTAGATCACGTTAGGATACAAAGGAAGTCTCAATTTCAAAAAGACAAATCATATCACGAATCATTTTTTACCCCAACAGTATAAAACTGGAAGCCAATTATAGGACAAAATCTGCAAAGAACACAAATACATGGGGGCTAAATAACATGCTACTAAATGATGAACTGATCAATCAAGAACATGGAAACAAATATAAACAAAAATACAAAATGTGTAAAATCTTTGGGATGCATCAAAAAGTGTTCTACAAGGCAAGATTATAGCAAGACAGACCTACATCAAGAAGAAAATTATCAAATAAAAAAACCTAATTTTAAACCCAAAGAAGCTAGAAAATGAAGAATAAGCAAAGCTCAAACCAATAGAAGTAACAATATAAAGATTATGGCAGAAATAAATTAGAGACTAAAAAGCAATAGATCAATGAAATCAGGAGCTGATTCTTTGAAAGATCAACAAAACTGTTAAGTCTTCAGCCAAACTCATCATAAAAGAAGATAAAAAACTAATGGGGCACCTGGGTGACTCAGTCAGTTAAGTGTCCAGCTTCAGCTCAGGTCATGATCTCGCAGTCTGTGGGTTTGAGCCCCACGTTGGGCTCTGTGCTGACAGCTCAGAGCCTGGAGCCTGCTTCAGATTCTGTGTCTCCCTCTCCCCCACCCCAACACACATTCTGTCTCTCTCTCAAAATTATGAATTAAAACACTTGTTTAATTAGAAAAAAAAGATAAAAAACTGAAAATCAAAGTGGAGGGGAAATAACCAGCATCCCAGAAATACAAATGAATGAGATATTATAAAAATTATATGCCAACAAATTGGACAACATAGAAGAAATAGATAAATTCTAGAAACATATAACCTTATAAAACCAGATCAGGAAAAAATAAAAAATGGGAACAGACTGATTACTAGCAATGAAATTGATTTAGTAATAAAATAACTCCCAACAAACAAAACTCCAGGACTAAACAGTTTCACAGGTGAATTCTACTAAACCTTTCAAGAAGCTAGAACAAGCAATCCTAAAATTCATATGGAACCACAAAAGGCCCTGAATAGCCAAAGTAATTTTGAAGAAGAAGACCAAAGTGGGAGGCATCACAATCCCAGACTTCAGCCTCTACTACAAAGCTGTCATCATCAAGACAGCATGGTATTGGCACAAAAACAGACACATAGACCAATGGAATAGAATAGAAACCCCAGAACTAGACCCACAAACGTATGGCCAACTCATCTTTGACAAAGCAGGAAAGAACATCCAATGGAAAAAAAGACAGTCTCTTTAACAAATGGTGCTGGGAGAGCTGGACAGCAACATGCAGAAGGTTGAAACTAGACCACTTTCTCACACCATTCACAAAAATAAACTCAAAATGGACAAAGGACCTGAATGTGAGACAGGAAACCATCCAAACCCTAGAGGAGAAAGCAGGAAAAGACCTCTCTGACCTCAGCCGTAGCAATTTCTTACTTGACACATCCCCAAAGGCAAGGGAATTAAAAGCAAAAATGAACTACTGAGTCCTTATGAAGATAAAAAGCTTCTGCACAGCAAAGGAAACAACCAACAAAACTAAAAGGCAACCAACGGAATGGGAAAAGATATTTGCAAATGACATATCGGACAAAGGGCTAGTATCCAAAATCTATAAAGAGCTCACCAAACTCCACACCCAAAAAACAAATTACCCAGTGAAGAAATGGGCAGAAAACATGAATAGACACTTCTCTAAAGAAGACATCCGGATGGCCAACAGGCACATGAAAACATGCTCAATGTTGCTCCTCATCAGGGAAATACAAATCAAAACCACACTCAGATATCCCCTCACGCCAGTCAGAGTGGACAAAATGAACAAATCAGGAGACTATAGATGCTGGCGAGGATGTGGAGAAACGGGAACCCTCTTGCACTGTTGGTGCGAAAGCAAATAGGTGCAGCCACTCTGGAAAACAGTGTGGAGGTTCCTCAAAAAATTAAAAATAGACCTACCCTATGACCCAGCAGTAGCACTGCTAGGAATTTACCCAAGGGAGACAGGAGTACTGATGCATAGGGGCACTTGTACCCCAATGTTTATAGCAGCACTCTCAACAAGAGCCAAATTATGGAAAGAGCCTAAATGTCCATCAACTGATGAATGGATAAAGAAATTGTGGTTTACATACACAATGGAGTACTACGTGGCCATGAGAAAGAATGAAATATGGCCCTTTGTAGCAACATGGATGGAACTGGAGAGTGTTAGGCTAAGTGAAATAAGCCATACAGAGAAAGACAGATACCATATGGTTTCACTCTTATGTGGATCCTGAGAAACTTAACAGAAACCCATGGGGGAGGGGAAGGGAAAAAAAAGAGGTTAAAGTGGGAGAAAGCCAAAGCATAAGAGACTCTTAAAAACTGAGAACAAACTGAGGGTTGATAGGGGGTGGGAGGGAGAGGAGGGTGGGTGATGGGTATTGAGGAGGGCACCTTTCGGGATGAGCACTGGGTGTTGTATGGAAACCAATTTGACAATAAATTTCATATATTGGGAAAAAATAAAGAAGAGTTAATACCTATTCTTCAACTACTCAAAAAAAAAAATAGAATATGAAGGAAAAGCTTAAAATTCTTTCCAACAGGCCAGCAACCTTGATACCAAAACAGAAAAAGACAGTATGAAAAAGAGAACTATAGGCCAGTATCTCTGATGAACATAGATGTAAAACTACTCAACAAAGTATTAGCATATCAAATCCAACAACACATTAAAAAATCATTTCCCACCATCAAGTGTGAGTTTATCCCAGAAACAGAAGGGCAATTCAAGGTTCACAAATCTATCAATATGATGTATTACACTAACAAAAGAAAGGATAAAAGTTCTATGATCATCTCAGTAGATTCTTAAAAATGAATTTGACAAAGTACCTTTATTCATGACAAAAACAGTCAACAAAGTAGGGGTAGAGGGAACATACCTCAATGTAATATAGTCCATATATGAAAAAGCCACAGCTAACATCATACTCAATGGTGAAAAACTGAGAGCTTTTCTTCTCAGATCCGACATAAGACATGGATGTCCACTCTCACCACTTTTATTCAACGTAGTACTGCAAGTCCTAGCCACAGTAATCACAAGAATTAAAAGGTGTCCAAGTTGGTAAAGAAGAAGTAAAACTTTCACTATTTACAGATGACATGGCACTACTATATATAAAAAACCCCTTGGGGCAGCTGGTTGGCTCAGTCAGTAGAACTGGTGACTCTTGATCTCAGGGATGTAAGTCTGAGCCCCACATTGGGGGTAGAGTTTACTTAAAAAAAAAGAATATTAAAAAAAAATCCTGAAGACTCCACCCAAAACTACTAGAGTTGATACATGAACTGAGTAAAATCATAGGATACAAAATTAATAAACAAATCTGTTGTGTTTCTATACAGTAATAATAAAGTAGTGAAAGGAAAATTAGGAAACAATCTCATTTACAATTGTACCAAAAAATCCTAAGATACTGAGGAATTAATTTAACCGAAGAGGTAAAAGATCTGTTACTCTGAAATCTATTAAAACATTAATGACAGAAGTCACTTTCATGGTCAATTAATGAGGAAAGGTATACAATAGGAAAAAGCCAGTATCTTCAACAAATGGTACTGGGAAGACTGGACAGCAACATGCGAAATGATGACAATGAATCATGTTCTTACACCATACACAAAATAAACTCAAAATGGATTAAATTGGAGACCTGAAACTGTAAAATTCCTGGCAGAAAACATAGGTAGTCATCTCTTTGACATCAGCCACAGGAACAGTTTTCTGGATATGTCTCCTTTGGCAAGGGAAACAAAAGCAAAATTGAACTGTTGGGACTATAATGAAATAAAAAATCCTGCACAGTGAAGACAACCATCCCCAAACCAAAAAGGCAACCTACTGAATGGGAGAGGTAGTTGTAAATGATACATCTTACAAAAGGTTAATATCCAAAATATATGAAAAACTGAAAGAAGTCAATACCTAAATAAATAAATAAATAATCTGATTAAAAATGGGCAAAGAATCTGAATACACGTTTTTCCAAAGAAGACATACAGATGACCAAGACACTGAAATGATGCTCATCATCACTTATCCTCAGAGGAATGCAAATTAAAACCATAATGAAATATCACATTACACATATCAGAGTAGCTACAATCAAAAACACAAGAAATAGCAGGTGTTGTCAATGATGTGGAGAAAAAGGAATTCTCTTAACACTGTTGGTGGAAATGCAAACTGGTGTAACCACTGTGGAAAACAGCATACAGGTTAGTCAAAAAAATTACAAATAGAATTACCATATAAACCAGTATTTCCACTACTAGATATTTACCCAAAGAAAACAAAAACACAAGTTCAATAAGGAACATATACCCCTATGTTTATTATAGCATTATTTATAGTAGCCAAGATATCGAAGCAACTCAAGTGTCTATCAATAGATGAATGGATAAAAATGTGGTACACACACACACACACGCACACAGTGCAGTTTTACTCAGCCATAGAAATGAATGAAATCTTGCCATTTGTAACAACACGGATGGACCTAGAAAGTATAATACTGAGTGAAATAAGTCTGTCAGAAAAGACAGATTCTATGTGATGTCAATCATATGTGCAATTTAAGAAACAACAACAAAAAAGAACAAAAAAAAGAGAACAAAAAGCAGTATCTTAATACAGGGAACTGTTGGTCACCAGAAGGGAAGTGGTGAGAGGAGAGGTGAAATATACAAAGGAGATTAAGAGTTTGTTTGTTTGTTTGTTTGAGAATGACTCGGGGAGGGGCAGAGGGGGAAAGAAACAGAGAATCTTAAGCACCCAGTGTGGAGCCTGAGGCAGGGCTTGATCTCAAGACAGCTTGATCATGACCTGAACCTAAATTAAGAGTTGGAGGCTTAGGGGCACCTGGTTGGCTCAGTCAGTCACCTGACTCTTGATTTCGATCTCACAGTTTGTGAGATCAAGCCCCACATCAGGTTCTGTGCTAACAATGTGGAGCCTCCTTGGGATTCTCTTTCCCTCTCTCTCTGCCACTCCCCTACTTGTGCTCGCTCTCTCGCTCTCTCTCTCTCTCTCTCTCTTTCAAAATGAATTAAAAAAAAAAAAGAGTTGGACGCTTAACCAACTGAGTCACCCAGCATCCCTATAATACATTTATCTTGATAAGCACTAAGAAATGAATAGAACTATTGAACCATTATATTGTATACCTGAAACTATTTTAACCCTGCATGTGAACTATACTTGAATAAAACAAACCATATAGCACACACACAGTCTAACTGGAACTGCATGCATTCAAAGTCTGTGGTACCTCAGAGAGTTTATCCTCTACCTGTCAGGGACAGTGCAATTTTATTGTGGAAGGGAAGAGTGCAAGGGTTTCAGGGAAAGTATGGAAAAGAGATGGGGACCGTATTTAAATAGAAATTCCTATCAGAGCCTATGGAGTGACACAGCTTAAAAACACTTCCACAACATCTAGCCTGGGGACTTGTGAACTTTTCACCAAGCAAAACAACGTACAATGTATAAAGCAGATGAAGAAGGATTTGCTCTGGTTTGGGTCCCTCTGCTCTCCTAGCCTCTCTCAGTTCCTCCACCAGGCGCTACCCTTTACCATTTCCAAAGACAGCGCCCTGAGGGAGACTGTTCCACCTAGGGTCTAACTCAAACTCCACATCTTACTCCACAACTATAAAATTACTTGTCAAATAGTGCGCGCACGCGCGCGCGCGCGCGCACACACACACACACACACACACACACACACACTTGCAGTCGGAAACCTGAACTAGAATTCCAGCTAGGTTCTCCTTATTCCTAGTCCACAGCCGAGTGCCACCATGATACTGTGCTGCCCAAATTGATAACTATCTCTACTACTATAATCTGAACCATCTCTACTGAGAGTTTTACGTGAAGCACGTTTCTCAATACACACACTGAGGACAAGGATTTCCTAGCTTTTGTTCTGGTTCCTGAATTAACACTGCTTCCGTAACCTCAATTACTATAGTTTTAACGACATGTTACTTAATTTAAAAGCTTCTTCTTTTTTATATATTACAGCTTTACTAAGATATAATTCAATACCATAAAATTCACACTTTTGATTTCACTATTCAGCAGTATTTAGTATATTCACAGGGTTGTGCAAACATCACTGTTATCTAATTCTAGAACATGTCACCATCTCAGTAAAAAAAAAAACCATAACAATTAGCAGTCACCCCTTACTCTTCCCTACCTCAAGGCCTTAGAAAGTACTAATCTATTTTCTGTCTCTATGGATTTGTCTATTCTGGCCATTTCATAAAATTGAATACTGTATTATATGGCATTTTTGACTGGCTATGTTCATTTAACATATTATTTTCAAGGTTTATACATTTCTAGCATTTATCAGCACTCCATTCCTTTTTATAGTCAAATAATATTCCGTTCTATAAACCACATTATACTTACACATTTGGCAGTTGATGGACATTTCAGCTGTTTCTGCTTTTGGCTACCATGCATAATGGTGCTATCAATGGTTGTGTACTGGATTTTTCAGAGGATGTGCTTTCAGTTCTCTTAGGTATACAACTTGGAGTGGAATTGCCGGGTCACACAGGAACACTATGTTTAACATGTCAGAGGCCAAGTCTAAGAAGGTGAGGTAGGATTACCCTGAACTCATCTCCTCCCACAAACACACCTAATTTAAACCTACATATAGAACAATTGACCCTGAAGAACAAGTGACAGTGATTTCAACAACTTCTGCGCAACAAATGGCAGAGGGTTCACATAGTGAAGGGTAGGACAGATGGAGGCATGGTAACAGGAACCCTACCTCCATTGCAACAACCTAGAGTAGGGAGGGGTATCACTGAGGGGCCTGTATGCAGACTTATCCACCCTAGGGAATGGGCTGGGGGGGGGAAGCATTTTAAAGGGCAACTAGACTGTAAGTGAAAGAAATCTATTTACCAACCTCAGAACATGTGCCAGAGACCAGGTAACTGCTGGAACTTTGTCTGGGGTCAGAGGCACTGAGAAGCATCAGTTTTTATATCCACTCCCCCCCCCCAACTATACCTCCAAAGTGGCCTGATACGGCAGCCCCCTGGGACCCTCCCATCCATGGCTACAGCAGCCCCAGCTGTCTCACTGGGGCAGCCACAAAACACACACCTCAGGAAACCTCTGGCTCATGCCCACTTCAGGCCCATCCATCCTGGAAAGGCAGCCCTGGTATGGCATATCCCAAGACCTCCTGCAGCCAAAGCCCACTATAGTTTCAGCCATCCAGTTAAGATAACCCTAGCAAAGTATGCCTGATCAAGCGACCCCACCAAGGCAGCCCCAGTGCAGCATGCCCAGAGACCCCACCAGGCTGTGCCCACTCCAGCTTCAGCTGTTCTACAAAGTTGACTCCAGCAAAGTATGCTTCAGGTGCACCTTGGACCATGCCCATTCCAGTTCCAGCTATCTCATGAGGGTGGCTCCAGCAAATAGAGACCCGAGAACCCTAGTCTGTGCCCTCTTCAGTTCCGGCTGTCCTCATAGTGTGGCCCTGGAATGGCACACTCTGGAACCCCTGGATAGCACCTGTACCAGCCCCGGCTGACCCGCCAGGGCGGCCCCAATGCAATGCATCCTGGGACCTCCCCAGGCTACACCCACTCTAGCTCCAGCCAGCTCCCAGAACCTCTAGGATCACACAGTTTACAGAGAGGATGCTCCCAAACAAGGCCCCTCCTTCAAGACTGGGAGAGGTAGCTGATCTATTTCATTCACAGAAACAAACACAGGAAGTCAAAAAGAATGAGGAGACAGCGGAATATGTTCTACACGAAACAACAAGATAAAACCTCACGGGTGGGAAGAAACTACAGAAATGAACATAAGAGTTGAAAGTAATAAAGATGCTCACTGAACTTGGGAAAAGAATGGTAAGAACACAGAACTTCACCAAAGTTAGAAAATTCAAAAATGAATCAACCAGAATACAATTACTGAAATGAAAAATACACAAGAGGGAATCAACAGCAGATTAGAGAAGACAGAAAAATGGATCAGCAATCTGGAAGAAAAATTAATGGAAATAACTCAATCAGAACAGCAAAAGGAAAAACCAATTTTTGAAACTGAGGATAGTTTAAGAAACCTCTCAGACAACATCTAGCATACTAACAATCACATTACAAGGGGTCTAGAAGGAGAAAAGAAAGACAAAGAGGCAGAAAATTTATCTGAAGGAATAAGAGCTGAAATGACCCTAAACTTGAGAAGGAAACAGTCATCCAGATCCAGAAAGCAGAGAGTATCTCAAACAAATGAACCCTAAGAGATCCACACCAAGATATGATTTTTTAAAAAAACGCAAAAGTTAAAAATAAAAGAGAATCTGAAAGGCAGCAAGAGAAAAACCAAGAGTTGTATACAAGGGAAGCCCCATCAGATTATCAGCTGATTTTCCAGCAGAACTTTGTAAGATTAGAATAAAGTGGCAGGATAGATCTGAAGTGTCAGAAAGGAAAAACTTATATCCAAGAATATTTTACCCAGCAAGATTATCATTCAGAACTGAAGGACAGATACAGAGTTTCCCAGATAAAAACTAAAGAAGCTCATCACCACTAAACTGGCACTGTAAGAAATGTTCAAGGGTCGTCTTTAGGTGAAAAAACAAAGACCAAAACTAGAAATAAGGAAATATATGAAAGAAAAAAAAATCTCACTACTGAAGGTAAATATAAGTAAAATATAAGTGTCCTAAGTGAAAGGGTATTTTCCTACTAAAGGTAGTGGATTAGCTACTTAAAAAGCTAGTGCGAAGATTAAAAGACAAAAATAGTAAAATCAACTAAAACTACATTAAGCGATTTAGGAATACACAAAACAACCAGATGTAAAACTTGACATCAATAATATGAAAGTGTGTGTGTGTGTGTGTGTGTGTGTGTAGAAAGTAAAAATGTAGTGCTTTTAGAACGTATTTGAACCTAAGTGACTATAATCTTAAAATAGACTGTTTTATATAAATATGTTGTATATATGTTATATATATGTGTTACATATATGTTATACATATGTTATATATACATTATATATATGTTATATATATGTTATATAAATGTTATATATGTTATATATATATGTTATATATATGTATCATATATATACACACCTCATTGTTACCACAAGCCAAAAATCTACAATAGAAACAAAAATTAACAGAAGGAACTTAAATAGAACACTATAGATAACCACCAAACCACATAGGAAGAGACCAAGAGAAAAAAGTAGCAGAGAAGAGCTACAAAAGCAACCAGAAAACAAGTCCAAAATACTACCTACCTATTCATAGTTATACATACCTATTCATAGTTACTTTAAATGTAAATGGACTGACTGCTCTCAAAGATTAGCTGAATGGAAAAAAAAAAAAAAACAAGACCAACTATATGTGGTCTACCAGAGACTCCCTTCAAATCTAAAGAACACACAGACTGAAAGTGAAGAGATGGATAAAGACATTCCATGTGAAGAGAAATATAAAAAAGCTGGAGTTGCAATACTCGTATCAGATCAAATCAGACATTGAAACCAAGACTGTGACAAAAGACAAAAGAAGACATAGCAAATGATAAAGGAGTCATATAAAGAAAAGGACATTTGTAGATATTTGTGCACCCAATATATAAACACCTAAATATATAAGGTGTATATTAACAGACATTAAGTAAAAATTACAATAATACAATAATAGTAGTGGATTTTAATACCCCACTTATCATCAGTGGATAGATTACCCAGACAGAAAATGAGTAAGAAAACATTGGCCTTGGGGCACCTGGGTGGCTCGGTTGGTTAAGCGTCCAACTTCGGCTCAGGTCATGATCTCACGGTTCATGGGTTCAAGCCCTGTGTCGGGCTCTGTGCTGACAGCTCAGAGCCTGGAGCCTGCCTCGGATTCTGCGTCTCCCTCTCTCTCTGTTCCTCCCCTGCTCTCACTCTGTCTCTCTCTCTCAAAAAGAAAGAAAGATTAAAAAAAATTTTAAAAAGGGGCCCCTGGGTGACTCAGTCGGTTGAGCGTCTGGCTTCAGCTCAAGTCATGATCTGAGCCCCACATCAGGCTCTGCGCTGATGGCTCAGGACCTGGAGCCTGCTTCGAATTCTGTCTCTCTCTCTCTCTCTCTCTCTCTCTCTCTGCTCCTCCCCCACTCATGCTCTGTCTCTCTCTTTCAAAAATAAATAAAAACATTACAAAAATTCAAAAAAAGAATCAGTGTATGTCTATGAAAACCTTTAAAAAACAAACAAAAAAAAAGAAAACATTAGCCTTAACACATCAGACCAGATGGACTAAACAGATATACACAGTACATTTCATCCAAAAAACTGAAGAATACACATTTCTTTCAAGTATACGTGTAACATTCTCCAGGACAGATCACACCTTAGGCTACAAAACAAGTCAATAAATTAAAGAAAACTGAATCTTATCAAGCATCCTTTCCAACCATAATGGCATAAAAGTAGACATCAATTACAAGAAGAAAACTGGAAAAAAATAAATGCATGGGGACTAAACAACATGCTACTAAACCAGGTGAATGAATATAGCAGAGTAAATCACAAAGTACCTTGAGACCAATAAAAATGAAAACACAACTTTCCAAAATCTATGGGATGCAGGACTCTGAAAACTCTGAGACTTTGATGAAAGAACAACAACACAAATGAAAAAATACACCATACTCATGAACTGGAAGAATATTTTTAAAATGTACATATTACCTAAAGCATCCTGCATATTCTATGCCATTATTTTCAAAATACCATGACATTTTTAACAGACCTAGAACTATTATAAAATTTGTATGGAACAACAAATGACCCTGAATAAGCCAAAGCAATCTTGAGAAACAACAAAGCTGGAGGCATCATGCCCCCTGATTTCAGTCTATATTACAAAGCTATAGTAATCAAAACAGCATGGTACTGATATGAAAAACAGACACATAGATCAATGGAAGAGACAGCCCAGAAATAAACACACTGGACAACTACATGCAAAAGCATGAAATTGGACCACTATCTTACACCATATACAAAAATAAATTCAAATGGTATTAAAGACTTGAAACCATACCTGAAATCATAAAATTCCTTTAAGAAAACATGGGCAGGAAGTTTGTTTTAAAGAAATTCATCCAAGGATTTTATTTTCACCTAATACAGGCAGAAAGCTCTTGGACATCAGCCTTAGCGCTATATATATATATATATATATATATATATATGTGTATATATATATATATATATATATATATATATTTGGACCCTTTCCTCAGGCAAGTGCAACAAAAGCTAATATAAACAAATGGGATTATATGTAACTAAAAAGCAACTTCACACCCAAGAAAACTATCAACAAAACAAAAAGGCAACATAGTGAATGGGAGAAGATATTTGTAAACCATACATCAAATAAGAGGTTAATATTCAAAATACATATAGAAGTTATACAACTTAATAACAAAAACACAAATAATAAAATAAATATACATACAAATTAAAAAAATTTTTTTAAATTAAATAAAATACAGAATAAAATATGGACAGAGGACTTGAACATACAGTTTTCCAAAGACATGCAGATTGGCCAATGCATACATGAAAACATGCTCAGTATCACTAATCATCAATGAAATGCAAATCAAAGCTACAACATAATATTAGGCCATGCCCATCAGATGGTCTATTATCAAAAAGAAAAAAAAAATAATATGTTAGCAATGATGTAATTAAAAGGGAATTCTCATCCACCATTGGTAGGAATGTTTAATAGGTGCAGGCACTATGGAGGAAAATAAGATTCTTCAAAAAATTAAAAACAGAACTATAATATGATTTACCAATTCCGATTATGGTTTTTTTAATCCAAAGAAAACAAAAAAAAAATCTATCTCAAGAGATATATACACCACTGTGTTCATTACAGAACTATTTATAATAGCCAAGATATGCAAACAACCTAAGTGTACATTGCTAAATTAATGGATAAAGAAGATATGGGATACATATATGCAAGGGAGTATTATTCAGCCATAAAAAATGTAATGTTGCCATTTGCAATAACATGGATGAACCTGGAGAGCACTTTCCTAGGTGAAGTAAGTCAGACAAAAATAATACCATATGATTTACCTGATATGTGGAACCTAAGAAACAATAATAAACACAACAGAAATAGACTAATAGATATAAGATACAAACCTGGTGACTGGGGTGGGGAGGGATAGGGAAGGTGGCAAAATAAGTGAAGAGAACAGAGAGGTGCAAACTTACAGTTATAAAATAATTAAGTCATGGGGATGTGTACAACATAAGGAATACAGTCAGTGATATTATCAGAATTTTGTATGGTGATAGATGGTAACTGGAGTTATTTTGGTGATCATTTCACACTATATAAAATTATCAAACTATTTTGACGTACAGCTGAAATAGGTTACTACATGTCATTATACTTCAGTAATTTTTTTCCAAAAAATTGCCCAACTATTGTCCTAAGTGGCTGCACCATTTTACAATCTAATCAGCAATGCCTAGGTGTATGAAGCTTCCCGTTTCCCTACATCCTTTCTAATTCTTGTTTTTATCATTTTTATTTTAATCATCTTAATAGGTGTGAAAGTGTATTTCATTGTAATTATTTCTATTTCCTGAATTACTCATTATTTTGAACATATTTTTATGTGCTTATTTGCCATGTGTAAGTCTTCTTTGGAGAAATGTTTATTCAAATTCTTTGACCACTTTAAAACTTTTTTTTATTGTTGAGTTAAAAGGGTTTTTTATATATTCTAGACACTATACATTTATCAAGTATGTAATCTGAAAATACTTTCATCCATTCTGGATCTGTATTTTCTTTTTTTTTTAAACATTTTATTTATTTTTGCAAGACAGAGAGAGACAGAGTGTGAGCGGGGGAGAGGCAGAGAGAGAGGGAGACACAGAATCCAAAGCAGGATCCAGGCTCTGAGCTGTCAGCACAGAGCCCGACGCGGGGCTCGAATTCACGAACCGCGAGATCATGACCTGAGCCGAAGTCAGATGCTTAATTGACTGAGCCACCCAGGCGCCCCTGGATTTGTATTTTCACTTCTTGATGGTGTCCTTGAAATACAAGTTTATTCATAAGGGTAAGTAATAGTTGATAAAATTGAACTCAACATTTCTTCTTTCATTGCTTGTTCTTTCTGTGTCCTAGCTACTAACCTACTGCCTGATACAAGGTCACAAAGATTTACTCCAATTTTCTTCATACTGTTTTACAGTTTTAGCTATTACATTTAGTTCTGTAATCCATTATAAAGAATCTTTTCATATGGCGTGAGGTAGGGGTCCAACTTCATTCTTTTGCATTAACTTATCTCGATGTTGAATAGACCGTTGTTTCCCCACTGAACTTGGTTGGCATCTCTGTCACAATCAGTTAACTGTAATGTAAGAGTTATTTCTGGATTCTCATTACTATTGCATACACACAGGATATATATAAAATATATATAGCATAAGGATGAAAATTCTGTTATATATATAATAAATAATTTCCATCCTCATGGCAGAAACACATGATCCTGTTTTGACTATTCTAGGTTCTTTGCATTTCTATATGAATTTTAAGATCAGCTTTTCAAAATGTAAAAAAGTAATTGGAATTTTTACAGAGATTACACTGACTCTGTGGATCAAATTTTTGTCTTAACGTTAACTCAATCATGACCATATGATCTTTTAAATTAACTGTGACATTTAATTTTTTCAGCCATGTTTTATAATTTACAGTGTATACGTCTTGCACTTTTTTAAAGTTTATTCCTATTTTATTTTGTTGCTAATAAAAGTTTAATTGCTTCTTAATTTTGAGTCTCCATTACTAGTATATAAATATACAAAAGACTTTAAATTTTTTTATGTTTATTTTTGAGAGAGAGAGTGAGCATGAGAAGGGGAGGTACAGAGAGAGAGAGAGGAAGACAGAGAATCTGAAGCAGGGTCCACACTGTCAGCACAGAGCCCGATGTGGGACTCGAACCCACGGACCATGAGATCATGACCTGAGCTGAAGTTGGGTGGTTAACCAACTGAGCCACCCAGCTGCCCCCATAGAAGAGACTTTTTTTTTTTCAACGATTATTTATTTTTGGGACAGAGAGAGACAGAGCATGAACGGGGGAGGGGCAGAGAGAGAGGGAGACACAGAATCGGAAACAGGCTCCAGGCTCTGAGCCATCAGTCCAGAGCCCGACGCGGGGCTCGAACTCACGGACCGCGAGATCCTGACCTGGCTGAAGTCGGTCGCTTAACTGACTGCGCCACCCAGGCGCCCCTAGAAGAGACTTTTTGATAGTGACCTTGTACTCTAGAATTTTGCCAAACTCATTTATTAGTTCTAATAATAATTTATTCATTCTAAAAGATTTTTAGTGGACTCTACTGGATTTTCTAAATCAAGATCATGGGCATCAGTAAATAGAGATAGTTTAACTTCTTCCCAATGTGCCCAATCTGGATACATGTATTTCCTTTCCTTTTGTAATTTCCCTGACTAAAACCTCCAAAACAATGTTGAATAGAAGTGGTGAGACCAGACATCCTTTTTTTGTTACTGATCTTAGAGAAGGAAGCATTTCTTCTTTGACCGTTAAGTGTGCTATTAGCTGTGGGATTTTTGCGGACCTAATTTATTAGGTTTAGAAAATTCCTTTACATTCCTAGTTTTTAGTTAGTTTGTTTGTTTTGGAAAGGCTATTGGCTTTTGTCAATTTTTTTTTTTTTTTGCATCTACTGAGACGGTCATGTGATGTTTTCCATTAGTCTATTAATATGGTCTATTATACTGATTTTCATATGTTAAACCAACTTTGCATTCTAGGGAAACATTCTACTTTGCGATGGAGTATAATCCTTTCCATATATTCCTGGATTCTACTTACAAGTATTTTGCATGAGGATATGTCTATATTCATAAGGGATATTGAGCTTTGTCTGATTTTGTTACCAGAATACTACCAGACTCAGAATGAGCTGGGAAGCATTATGTTCTCTTTTATTTTTTTAGAAGGCGTTGCGAACCACTGGTGTTAATTGTTTAAGGTTTGATCATCAATGAAACCATCTTGGCCTGGGCTTTTCTTTGCAGGAAATTATTTGATTACTAATGTATTATGTGTGCTTGTTACAGGTATAGTCACATTTTTTCTTCCTTCACTTTTAGAAACTTCATTCTAGGAATCTGTTTAATTTGTTGGCATACAATTGCTCAGATTATTTTCTCATTATTTTTATTTCTGTAATATCATTAGTGATATTCCCTTCTTGACTCCTTATTGTAGTAATTTGATATTTGAGTCTTCTCTCCTTCTCTGGATCAATCTAGGTAAAGTTTTGTCAATCTTGTTGTGTTTTCAAAACACAAAGTTTTGATTTTCTCCCATGTTTTTCTATTATCTGCTTCATTTTTTTCTACTATAATCTTCCTTCCTCCCTTCCTTTCTTCCTTCCTCACTCCCTCCTCCCTTCTTTCTCCCTTCCTTCCTCCCTCCCTTCTTCTTTCCTTCTTCCAGTTCAACTTGTGCTTATTTTTCTTGTTTTGTTTTGAAATATGGAACACATCACAAATTGGCACGTCATCCCTGCACAGGGCTACGCTCATCTTCTCTGCATTGTTCTAATATATCCGCTGCCAAAGTGAGCATTATTTTTCTTGTTTCTTAAGTGGAAGATTAGGCTGTTAGTTTTAAATGTTTTCTTCTTTTTCAATATAGGTATTCATTGCTATACATTTCCTTCTAAGCAACTGCTTTTGTACCGTCCCGTAAGTTTTAGTATTTTATATCTTCATTTTTATTTACCACAATGTATTGTGTAACGTTGGCAGTTTTCATTTTGACACCTTGACTATTTAGGACTATGTTGTCTAATTTTCACCTATTTGTGGATTTCCCCAATTTCCTTCTGTTATTTCAAATTTGATCACCTTATGGTTGGAGAATAAACTTATGATTTTTATCCTTTTACAATTATCAAGGCTGGTTTTATGGACTTATATATGGCTTACCCTGGACTATGTACCACATACTTGGGAGAAAAATGTACATTCTGTTATTGGTTGAAGTGCCGTATAGATGCTTCTTAACTCTATTTTTTAAGCTTTCTATTTCTGTGTTATTCTACCCATTATTGACAGGGTGGTATTGAAGACTGAAGTCTATCATTATTGAATTATCTATTTCTTCCTTGGAGTACATCCCTACTACCTTCTAGGCTTCATGATTTCTGATGAAAAGTGATGTTAATCTTTTTGAGGAGGCTTGCGCACGATGAGCTGTTTTTCCTTGTTGCTTTCAAGATTTATTTTTGTATTTTGACAACTTGCACATATGTGTAGGTGTGCATCTCTGTGAGTTTATCCTGTTAGGAATTCAGGGGTTTTTTAATCAAATTTAAAAATATTTATGTCATTTTTTCACTATTTTTTCTGTTTCCCTCCTTTTTCTTAATTCGTTTATCTATATATCCGTACATGTAATGAGGTTCCCACAGATTGAGGTTCTGTTCATTTTCCTTCATTCTTTTTTAAGAATGGTTTATTCTTAAATAAAGAATATTCTTAAAGAAAGGAAGGGAGGAAGGAAGATTATAGTAGAAATCTTGGACTAAATTGATCTATATTCAAATTTTCTTTGTTCTCTCTTCTGCCAGATCAAATGTTTATTCCCAGGGATCTTGTAATTTTTGGTTCCATTGCAAATGAGATTGTTTCCTTAATTTCTCCTTCTGCTGCTTCATCATTAGTATATAGAAATGCAACAGATTTCTGCACAGAGATATCTTGTGACTTTACTGAATTTATGTATCCGTTTTAGTTGGATGGGGTATTTCAGGTTTTCTGCAAAATGTATCATGTCATCTGCAAAATGGTCTAAGTGTTACTTTTTCCTTACCAGTTTGGATGAGTTTTATTTGTTTTTGTTGTCTAATTGCTGTGGCTAGGACTGAGGGTAGTATGTTGAATAAAAGTGGTGAGAGTAGACATTCTTGTCTTGTTGCTGACTTTAGGGGAAAAGCTCTCCGTTTTTGATGATGTTTGCTGTGGGTTTTTCATATATGGCATTTATTATGTCAAGAACTCAAAGAACTTCTATTTGCCTCTTTCTTTTATAATGTCTCTTTATTGACAATTTGGTGAGACATTTTTCTCAAATTTTTCACTCATCTTTAGACATAACTTTTTAAAAAAAAATTTTTTTTTAACGTTTTATTCATTTTTGAGACAGAGAGAGACAGAGCATGAATGGGGGAGGGGCAGAGAGAGAGGGAGGCACAGAATTGGAAGCAGGCTCCAGGCTCTGAGCCATCAGCCCAGAGCCCGACACGGGGCTCGAACTCAAGGACCGCGAGATCGTGACCTGAGCCGAAGTCGGCCGCCCAACCGACTGAGCCACCCAGGCGCCCCTAGACAGAACTTTTATTAAACACTTTTAATGTAGTTCACTCAATGCTTTTTTTTTTTTCCTCACTCAGTGCTTTTAATAGCTTACTTACAGTCTTTGTTTATGAAGTCTGACATTTGTGCTGGCTCTGGGATAGTTTCTATTGACTGGCTTTCTTCCAGGGTATGGGACATGCTTTCCTCTTTTTTTGTAACCTGTCATTTTAAATATATAATCTTGCAATTCTGAAAAGCATGTCCTCCCTGACCCCATATTACTTTCCTCTTGCCACTGAAACAAGTTACCACAAATTTAGTGATTTAAAACTATGCAAATTTATCATTTTACAGCTTTGCAGGTCCTAAGTCCAAAATGAGTCTCAACAGGCTAAAACCAAAGTGTTGGCGGGACAACATTCCTACCGGAGGCTCTGTGATTGAATCTGTTTTCTTTCTTTTAAGGTTTTTCTAGTTTCTAGACACTGCCTGCATTCTTTTACTGGTGGCCCTATCACTTCTTCCAAGTCATTAGCAGCTCTTTGAATCTTTGCCACATTTTATCCCTAGGAGAAGTCTTCTTCCTCTCTCTTCCACATTCAAAGAGCCTTTAAATTGGAAACTAGATAATCCAGGATAATCTCTTCCAAGCCAGCTGTTGGCTAATTTAACTCCTCCTTTTCAGGTAACAGAACAGATTCCTATCTCCTGACCATGAGAACTTCTACGTCTTTGGGGAGGAGGCTTTACGGTGCCTCCCACACCTCCACAACATTTGCTATTGTTACTGGTAATGGTTCAGTGAATTTTCCGGACTAATTGTGTCATGTCTGAATTGTGTGTACATGTGGCCACTCACATCTCTGCTTGAGGAACTTAATTGTTAGCTAGTGAATGGTTAGAGATTTCCTTAAATAACTGGAACCAGTAGGTATCCCAGTCTTTGCTGAGTATCTGTATGTTTTAGGACATGGCTCCAGTGTTCTGGCATTTTACAACTCTGAATTAGCTTTCCACTTTTGCCCTGGACTAAGTCTCAATATGACCCACAGATAAAACACAGTTCAGGACCTTCTCAGTTTATTTCTGACATGGGCACAGCCCTGAACATGTGTGTTACTTCTGGGCTTTTATTCGAGTATTTAAAATATGCTGGAGCATTTAAAATGTTCCTATGGACATCTTATTTCTCAGTTCTTCCTTTTAATTTTTTTGGTCAGCACTTGTATCCCTGCCTCAGGATTAAGTCACTGCAGCTGACTGTTTTAACACTCGGGATAGGCTGTTTGCACAGACAAATCTGCATCAGACTTCATCAAAGAAAGCCCTAAGAACTGGTTTTTTTCAAGGAGCTACTGGATAAGAAAAATAGTGAAAATACTCCAGGGATTGGGCTGTTGAGAGAACCCAAACTGTTTTGCCCTACCCAGCGCCTCACAAACTGTTGGTTTTGACAAGTAGCATGGTTGCGAGGTTATCGGTTTCCACAGCTACTACCTTGCCTGGACAGGGAAACGGGAATAAGAAAACTTAAGATGTCACAAAGCTTGCTTTTCTTACTGACATTCAGTTGCATTCTTTGAGTAAGTGCTACATTAATTATTAGAAGCCTTTACTTCCAAATTCCTACACAAGCTGATTTAGAGAATGTTTGCAATTGTTATTGCTTTTACAGAGAGCAGATTTTTACAGGGACTTATTCCACCATTTTGGAAGGGCTTCCTGACAGGTCTTTCTTAAATTTCCAAATTTGCCTCTTCTGCAACTCGCATCCTTTCTCATTACCAGGATATCAAACCTTCTGACCAACCACTGAAGGTTTAATCTTTTGAGAATTTACCACAAGTAGGAGTTGTTTTCTCTACCTCACCACCATAATCTATTCTTCTAAAACCTAGTTAAAAATTAATTTTTCTCTTAAAATCTTCATATAAACCAACAGAATGAGATATAGATTATGATCATTATGGCAGCTGGCATGCATCCAATAACCTGAATCTTTCACATCATGCTCTTGTCTCTAGTCATAAAACTGTGTATTTATTTTCTATTGTTGAGTAACAAATTACCCAAAAGTTATTGGCTTAAAGCAATGATGATCATCCATTAGCCATAAAAGTCCTATCCATTAAACAGATGTTCAGTTGCTATGTGATCAAGCAACTATTGGTCTGTGGTTTCTGTGGTAAAGCAAATTGGGACTGCTTGGTTGGGTGATTCCAGCTTGGATTCTGTTTTGTTGCAGTCAGGTGATGGCGGTGTCAAAAAGACTCACTTCCAAGGTGATTCAACTACAAGGCTAGTAGCTTTGTGTTGGGTTTTTATTCAGCAGCCTCAGTTCCACTCCACATGGGCAAAAGGTTGTTTGAGAGTCATCATGACATGAGAGTTGGTATCCCCTGGAGTGAATGATCCAAGAAAAGAAGAAGCTCCGGTGCCTTTTATGACCAAGTTTTGGAAGTCACACATCACTACATTTGGCATATTCTGTTGGTCACTCAATGTCAACTCTGATTCAACAGGAGAAGGGCACCAATTCTTGGAGACATGAATCATTTCAGGACACGATAGAGGCCCAGTGTTGTAACACCTGTTTTGCTTAAGACCTTGTGCAAGATATAAGATGTTAAAAATATGACCCTTCCCTTAAGGAAGTACAGATCTGGGGCGCCTGGGTGGCTCAGTCGGTTGAGCATCTGACTTTGGCTCAGGTCATGATCTCATGGTCTGTGAGTTTGAGTACCACATCAGACTCCGTGCTGACAGCTCAGAGCCTGGAGCCTGCTTCAGATTCTGTGTCTCCCTCTCTCTCTCTCTGCCCTTCCACCACCCATACTCTTTCTCTCTCTCAAAAAAACAAAAAAACAAAAACAAAAACAAAAAACATTAAAAAAAAATGAAGTACAGATCTAATGCAGAGAAAAAGGTAGGTATTCCAGTACCAATACTACTGCAAATAAGTGATATGTTAAAAAAGAAATAAAGACTGTATACTCTGAGAATTAAGGTACAGAGTTTATATATTATGTAATATATATATATATGCACATATATATATATATATATATGCTTGTTTGTGTTTTTTGTTGTTGTTGTTTTAAATGTATTTATTTTGAGAAAGACAAAGAAAGCTTGTGTATGCATGAAACCCAGGGAAGGACAGAGAGAGGGAGAGAAAGGACCCCAAGCAGGCTCCATGCTGTCAGCACAGAGCCCCACATGGGGCAACGGAGCCCAAACCAAGAGTCAGACACTTAACTGACTGAGCCACCCAGGCTCTCCAAATACGCTTACTTGAACGGCTTAAGCAGCAGATTTAGATTACTTGAACTAAGTTTTTATAAAAAGATTTTCAAGCTCATGGTAGGTAAAATAACTTCAAATATCATAAATCATTTTTAGCTAAGCCCTTGATACCAGAATTTATTGGCCACAATTATAAACTGCCAGTAGGATTTGAAGAAAAACCAGTGTCTTCTGAATTTAACTCCTATCCTCAAATAGAAATTACCTTGCTATCATGTACAACCAATCAAAACAATGTGAATAGATGGACAACTAGCAAAGAAATTGAATCAGAAATCAAAAACCTCCCAAGAAACAAAACTCCAGGACCAGATGGCTTCACAGACAAATTCCACCAAACATTTAAAGAAGAGTTAATACCTATTCTTCTCAAAATGTTCCAAGAAACAGAAAAGGAAGGAAAAGTTCCAAATTCATTCTATGAAGCCAACATTACCCTGATACCAAAACCAGATAAATATGCCACAAAAAAAAAAAGAGAGAGAGAGAGACAGAGAGAGAACTACAAACAATATCCCTGATGAACATAGATGTGAAAATACTTAACAAAATACTAGCACACTGAATTCCATAATACATTAACAAAATCACTCACTACAATCAAGTGGGATTTATTCCTGGGGTACAAGTGTGGTTCAATATTCACAAATCAATTAACATGATACATGACATAAATAAGAGAAAGGATAAAACCCATAAGATCATTTCAATAGACACAGAAAAAGCATTTGACAAAGCATACAATCCGTTCATGATAAAAATCCTCAACAAAGTCAGCTTAGAGTGAACATAATTCGACATAATAAATGCCATGTATGAAAAAACCACAGCAAACATCATCAAAAACGGAGAGCTTTTCCCCTAAAGTCAGCAACAAGACAAGAATGTCTACTCTCACCACTTTTATTCAACATACTACCCTCAGTCCTAGCCACAGCAATTAGACAACAAAAACAAATAAAACTCATCCAAACTGGTAAGGAAAAAGTAACACTTAGACCATTTTGCAGATGACATGATACATTTTGCAGAAAACCTGAAATACCCCATCCAACTAAAACGGATACATAAATTCAGTAAAGTCACAAGATATAAAATCTCTGTGCAGAAATCTGTTGCATTTCTATATACTAATGATGAAGCAGCAGAAGGAGAAATTAAGGAAACAATCCCATTTGCAACGGAGCCAAAAATTACCAGATCCCTAGGAATAAACTTAACCAAAGAGGTGAAAGACTATAAAACACTGGTGACAGAAACTTAAGATGACACAAATAAATTTGAAGACATTTCACCCTCATGGATTGGAAGAACAAATCTTGTTAAAATGTCTATACTACCGAAAGCAACCAACTGATTCAATTCAATCGCTATCAAAATACCAACAGCGTTTTTCACAGAACTAGAACAAACAATCATAAACTTTGTATGGAAACACACAAGACTGCAAGTAGCCAAAGCAATCTTGAAAGAGAAAAGCAAAGCTGGACGTATCACAATTCCAGACTTCAAGTTATATTCCAAAGCTGTCGTGATCAAAACAGTATAGTACTGTCATAACAATAGACACGGAGATCAACGAAACAGAATAGAAAGCCTAGAAATGTACCCACCATTATACGGTCAATTAACTTTCAAGAAAGGAGTAAAGAATATGCAATGGGATAAAGACAGTCTCTTCAACAAATGGTGCTGGGAAAACTGGGCAGCTATATGCAAAAGAATGAAAGCTGACCACATTCACCATACACAAAAATAAACTCTAGATGAATTAAAGACCTCAGTGAGAGACCTGAAACCATAAAAATCCTAGAAGGCAGCATAAGCAACTTTTTTTCTGGATAGGTCTCCTCAGGCAAGGGAAATAAAAGCAAAAATAAACTATTGGGACTACATCAAAAGACTGCATCAGAGCCTGACATGGGGCTTCAACTCACAAACCTTGAGATCGTGACCTGAGCCGAAATCAAGAGTTGGACAGCCAAGTGATTGAACACCCCAGGCACCTCCTAAGTAACAGACTTTTAACTATAGAGAACAAACTGATGGTTACCAGAGGGGAGATGAGTGGGGAGATGGGTTAAATGGGTGATGGCGATTAAGGATTGAGTCTTTCCAGAAATACAAAGTTGTACAGTTTTTAACTATTTGCTCCAAAGTTGGCAAATATATTAATATACAACAGAGAATGACTATGTGGTTTACTACATTACGTGCTGAACATGCTGGGAACTTCAGGGAATGATTTGCTCTAACAACATTAAGTGAGTTGATAGGCACACCCTAATTCATCAAATTTTGAGATTTAAGAATCTTTAGTTACACCCAGTGCCACCAGGCTGGGAGGAATACAACCTAAAACAAAGTGTAGTGATTCAGAGTGAACTTAACAAATCAAATTTGTCTTGTGTTTGCAAAGACATAAAATTAGAAAAAAAAGAAAGAAGTTTGTTAGGACCAATAAATCGACAACAATGGTGAGAATTCTGAAGCACTGCCGTTAATAATACAGATTCCCCCCAGGATCCTACTTCAAGAGAGTTTGATTGGGTGAAGGCCTCCAGTTTGCATTTTGACTCCTACTAGCTGATTCTGAAGCAGTCGCCTAAGACCACACCTAAAGAATGAGAGCATTACTGTATGGGACTTACCCTCTTTGAGCACAGAAGGAACATCCTACATTATGATTCGGTAGACGTGAGTACATGTCCCAACCACAGCACTAAGCAGCCACGTGACCTTGACTAGTTCCCTTCCCATTCCTAAGACCCCTGTGAATCATGGTGAAAATTCTCGTCTCATGCTCGGTAGTAATGAAGATAAAAATGGCAGCGTTAATGAAAGCCTTTCTAAACTGTAAAGCTTCTGCAAATGATATTAAGAATATTCTTACTGCTGAGGCATCTGCCAGAGGTGGCTAGTTTACATCCTTGGTCTTATTTATCATTCAGAAGATATTTACTGCATGTCTACTCTGCGCAAGGCTTCGTGGCGGATGTACTTCCTCTGGCCTTTATACAAGCCTATAACGGGATTTCAGGACTCACAAATGGGCTATTAAACCACCAGCCTCTTCCTGAGAGTTCTGCCCTCCCTTTGATACACAGAACTTTCCTCTGATGATTAAATTGGCACCTCTGTATAAAAATGTTCCCTTCTTATCCTCTGGGGAGGGTGCTTTCTCCCGTTATGAGCTTCACAAGGGAGGAGTGTGGCAGGCTATGCTGTAGATTGCAAATTGTTAATTTTTAATGCGAGAAGGCAGATTCTGCTGGCGTTCTTTATGTTACCGATTGCACTGTTGGTCTCTCACCCACTCTGCAATGCATCCCGTTAGCTGCTCCAGGAAGGTGGCTCTTCCTTGCGAGAGGTTTCAAGATGCCAAGTTGTTTAGTGACTTTCTAAGTAAGGAGACACAGGATCCAACTCTGTTCACCATAAAGGACAGAGCTGACGAAATTTCAAAGGAATGGTAACCCGTCTAGTTGACTGACAGATGAGGAAGAAAATGTACTAACAGGAAGGACAAAACACTACCCAAGATGGTGGTAGAGGTGGCTCAGGAAAGGAGAAACTCAGAAATGCAGATGGGATGCAGAGTAGTCTGCTTAAACATTTTCAGGTGTCACTAATCCATAGGAGAGCAAAACCTTGTCCCTGGCAAGTAAGACTTTCACGGTTGAGTTCCAAACCACCTGTCCAGTCTCTGAGCTTGGGTTGCAGTGAATTTCTGGAATGCCTTATGGTCTTTCACATCTACACTTGTTTGAGCTTTTCTCTCCCTTGTCTGACATTGCTGCTTCGCTTCTCTCCACTCTTCCATCTCCTCCAAACAACTCAAGGTCAGGCTGGACTTCTCAAGCTGATGCAGACAGAAGGAACTAGTCCTTCCTTCGTCCCTGATGATCACTTTGCCATGCGAGGGTTTCTCCTTTTGAGGCACCTGTGACCTTGTTTTACTCATGATTATTTTTATTCAAGTTCCCAAATATTTACTGAGTATATACTATGCACCAGGTACTGTACTAGATGGAGGGGATATAGCAGTGGGCAAAACCAAGTCACTAGCCACACACCCCCCACTCCCGAACACGCGTGAGTGCGCGTGCGCGCGCGCGCACGCACACACACACACACACACACACACACACACGGTGACTACTGGTGCATTCTTCTTTCCTGGGAGATGGGAGGGCAAGGTATTGCCTATTTAGTTCATCAGTCTACTCCCACAGTCTAGAATAGTGCCCTGAACATAGATAACACTTAATGAATATTTGCTGAATAAACAGACCTTATTTTCATTCTAAAATGCACTATAGGGTACCAGTCAGGAATCTGTTTTGCATAACAGATTGCAGGCAATTTGAGGGTAGAGGACACATCTTCTTTACTTTTTGCATCTTTAGACCAGAGCCATGTACCTGGCATGGAACAGATGCTCCTGAATAAATAAAACAGTCTAAGCTTATCTTTTTAGCTACATCCGTGCACTTTATATTCAAAAGCTTAGTTGGCCTAATTGTACAATTATTTATTCTGAGACAGCTTAAGATCAAAGTGTTACCCTAAAAAGTCTTGTTCTAAACGTAAGAATTTAGACAGGCTTGGAGTGGAGAGAATCTGCTTGGAGTGGGAGTCTCACTGTTGCTGATTAGGCAGTTTTGCTAATAGCAGAAAGGGTGTTGGGGGTTCCCACTTTATGCCAGGGAGGTTGCTGCAAATTTACCAATGTTTTCCACCGTTAGCATTATTGGTTGATTCAGAGTCACTCATCAGAGAGAAGATGAAATTCTAAAATTCCAACAGTTGATGGTTCTCCATGTACAAAATAGCAAAACTTCTGGGAATTCATCTATGTTCAAATTCTCTTTTAGGCTGCTGCACTGTGGCCTGAACCTAATCCTTTTCACTACCCATTATGGACAACTGTACGAAGAGTTCATGTATGACCAACTACTCTTCACTTCTCCATAGAATGGAAGAAAAGGGACCCATACACTTCAAAATAGTGGCATATGTAGAGCAGCATTTAAATCAACGACTTTCAAAGAGATTTTATCGAGTCTGGAGAACACAATACATTCCCAAAATGATATACCTCAGAGAATCTACAAAGGCCTTTACAATCATTAACGGTGCATTGGAGTGGGGGGAGAGGAGTTAATCTGTTTTATTTCAGATGGGTGGGAAAAGTAAAATCAGAGGAGAAATATAGACCGTCTGCAAAGTGGATCATTCTACGTGAACATTTCAGAGCCAACCATAAGCACTGATATCAATTTCCCCATGTAGACACTTCTTACACCACAATTTCACACACATACACATGCACACACACACACACACACACACACACACACACACACTGCAAAAATAATGGATGTGGTAGATGAGATCATGAGGTGAAAAACTAAGAACAAAAACAAATGGAAAGGGGAAACAATGTAATGAAAAAGAAGAAATTCTGCAAAAAAGGAGAATTGATTGAGTTCACAAAAACTGGAAATGTTCTACACGATATACCCAGTGCAATTACCCAAGGCAGGACAAAGGGATCTATTCAAACCTTGCCTGATGACACGTCCATGATGAAGTGTCAACATTTCGAGGAACAAGTTACAATGCCTTGAAGGCCCTTTCCAGAATTCCACTTGAATATCTATAAACTCTGCAATAGTTCACCTACATTAAACGATGTATTTTAAGATTCTGTTTGAAAAAAAATGCCATTCAGAAGCAGGACTTCCTATGACAAGCTTCTACTCCGAGTGAATTTTTATGGCCAAATTAGAAACCCTGGAAAATAGAGATTGTACTGGAAATGCTGACTCAGCAGTAAATTGCAGCAAGGCAATGGGACACTAATTTAATGATGCTAGACCTGAAATGCATCGTTCCTGAGATTAGCATATCTGTTATAGAATAAAAAAGAAGAACGATCAGCAACCCAGCTAAAGCATTTCACTAGCGGTCAGCAGAAAGGAGATTTTTGCATAAATGCAAGATTGGGAGATAAGGTCAGGAGATTCAAAAGGGATTATACAGTTTATAGATCTAAGAGTTTGAGCTATGAAACTCCAGATTGCATTCAGCCTCCGTATGCCTAAATTGTTCCAGAAGGATGTTCTTTAGTACAGTCCCTGGCAGATTTAGACACTGCTTACATGGTCATTCCCATCTTTCTAGTAGATCTTCCAGTTTATTGGCAAGAATTAAGCCTCTTTAATTAGCTCATCTATCAGAAATTTATTTAGCATCCACCCTATACTAGGAACAGGAATACCCGGAGGATCAAGATCCAGCTTCTATCCTCAAGAACATCAACGTTTACAAGGGAAGTACAGTCAGCACGGCAAGTGATTTCAGCCCGGAGTCAATTGTGCAAGATAGAAGTAAGTAGAGAGGACTATGGGAATACAGAAATGAGATACTAAACCTAGGTTGGGGGAGATGAATGAAATCAAGCATTTTTAGCCTCACCTCAAGGGTCGTAAGGTTGACTCAGCCTTTAGCATACTTTTTCCAGAATAATTAACACATTCCAAGTACAGCATCAATTTTAGACTTTAAAACCAGTTTAACGTGTATAGGTAGAACCTCCTGATGAAGTGTAGAGAGTAGGTCTTGGTCTTAGAATCAGATCCAGGCTTCAAGCTGCATCTACCTGCTAGTTGAAAGGTTTTCTGCAATTTATTCCTTCAGTTCCTATGAAGTAGGAATATTATCAACTTATATGAACTCTGAGATTTGAAGGAGATAATATATATAATGCACCTGACAGAGAGCACCAAAAATGGACCCAATAAAATGGTAGCTGCAATATTTGTTCTGCTGTTGTACCTGCGGAGCTGCTATGCTTACCACTATTATTAAGATACAAATATAGTTTTTCAAGTTGAAGTCAACAAGCACAAAATTTTCATGGCTCTACATTTATTCCTACATTTCTTAATGTATTATTGAAGGATCCTGTTCATCAAAATAGCATTGGGCAGAACTTTCCAATAAACTTTTTACTGATGAAAATATTTACGTGGGTCACTAGCCACATGTGGCCGGCTGTTCAACGCTTGAGATTTCCCTAGTATGAAGAATCGGATTTTAATTTTTATTTCATTTTAATTAATTTAAATATTTAAATAACCATGCTATGGTCTGTTCGTTTATCCAAAGATGATGTCAGCAGGAGGTGGGGTCTTTGAAAGGTGCCCTAGGGTAGTCAAGAGGGTAGAGCCCTAGGAATTAGGATTAGTGTCTTATAACAGAGGCTCCAGAGAGATTCCCTAGCTCCCTTCTGCTATGTGAAGCCACACGAAGTCTGTGACCCTGAAGAAGGTCCTCACCTGACCACATGTGTGCTCTGAGACTTCAGAACTGTCTGGTATTTTGGGAGTCTAGTACTTTGGCATAGGAGCCTGAATAGACTAACACCAACCATGTGTATGGCTAGTGGCTACTAGATTTGACTTCCTAATTCTAGGGCAGTTGTTAAACAAAGTTACCAGGATTTCACTGTAGGCCCAGTTAATCAGGAAGAATGATGAGAATTTGCATTGATATGAAATCTAATAGAAGATTCTTAAGAATGCCGATGTTGAGAACCACAGTTCTATTCCTCTGTTTGTTTTTGATTTTGTGGCTATGTGTTTGTAGAAGGGCTCTGAGGTATTAATTAAATATATTTTCCTGGAGGTTATCTCTATGCTAGGCTCTAGAAGTTGAACACAGCCTACGGGTAAGGTCTGTTTTCTCTTTTATAGACATTTTGGAATTCTTAAAAAATTTTCTATTTATTTTGAGACAGAGAGACAGAGAGAGAGAGAGAGAGAGCTGGGGGATGGCAGAGAGAGAGAGAGAGAGAGAGAGAGGGGCAGAGAGAAAATCCCAAGCAGTCTCCACAAGTACAGACCCTGACATGGGGCTCAAACTCATGAACTGTGAGTTCATGACCTGAGCTGAAATCAAGAGCCGGAGGTTTAATCAACTGAGTCCCCCAGGCGCCCAAGAAATTTTGCTGTTTTGTAAACTAGTTAAGACATACACAACAATTAGGAAAGAAAAACTATTTTTAAAGTAGGTGAAAAAGTAATATATACAAATAGGTTGTGAGTGGAGGGTCTCTCCCGTAGAGTTATCAGAGAAACCATCAAAAGCAAGCAAGTATGAAAACAGAAACTACAAGGGCAAGAGTGAGTGTGGTTGGAACGAAAATTTGTTGACAACTAGGAAACTACCAACAGTCTTAATTTTCTCATCTAATAAAAGCGGGATATGTAATAACAAATACTAATTGAGCATGTACTTTACGCTGAGACACTTGACCACATCATCTAACTCTCCCCAAGACTTTACAAGTAGCTTCTACCATCACATTCCATTTCCCATCTGAAGACAGTGAGTTAAACAAGTTTCTCAAGATCACAGATTTTGTTTAGTAAGTGGTATCAATCTAGGCTAGAGAAAATGGTAGATCCAGGGGCCAAAGGAAGCCACTAAATCTCAATGGAGCTAGATTTAAGTACTCCTCGAACATTCATCATAGAGGCTCTATTTAAAACACACCAAAAAAGATGGAAACCCACACTATCACCAACAAAGATAACAGGTGTCACTTCCTGGGCACTTCCTGTTGCCAGGTATTCTGCTAGAATCCCTGAATTCTCCTGACAATCCTCGAAGACAGGCACTGAACAATGAGGGGAACAAGAAAATGAGCAAGCCTGCTCTTCAAGAGCCTTGGGGGAATAACCATGCCAAGCGAAGAGAATTTTTTCCTCTTCAGTACACAAATAGGCTCTTTCATTTAGATCACCAGTACAGAAGAGCATCCAACGGGGATGAGACACATACAATACTCAGGTAATAGTGTTGCCATTAGAGTACAGCTCAAGCTTTTGCACTAAAATAACATTTTATTGATTCCTTAAACATGGAGGTTGTGCCTTTCACCTCCGGGTCATAATGGTGAATTCGGGAAGTTCTAGGGGCACCTTTCGATATGTCAGCAGCTGCTTGAAGTTTTCCATTGTAAGATGTTAAGGGATTTCCACTCCCCCCCCCCACACACCTACCCACTCCCCATTTTTGGTCCCGAAAAAACTGGGACCAGATCTATAAAGATTACAAGTTGTTTTCTTTGCTAATACAAACACAAATATTTATCTCAAAGTATGGTTTATACAATAAAAACCATTATACAAAGACACTAATATACCTGGGGATTGATTTCTTTGTCTCCACAATCTTTTGAACATTAGACAATGTTCTCTATTATGCGCAGGGTTTCAAACAGAGTGCATAGTTTTTAATTAGAGCTGCATGTAGGATTCTTACTTTGACAGTGACCAATGTTAAATGTATCTTAACAATTATAACTGCTCTATCACCCCTATCTCCCAGATTTATTTTTAGGACAAGGCAAAGTTAAAACTTTCATGCCAATTTTGTTGTCCCTCAAATAACCATGAGTAATTATTCACTCTTCCGGGTTCTATCCATATCTTAACATGTGCAGGCTGTAAAATGTAGGTTTATTACCAGAATGTCAAACTACAGAAGATACATAGGAAAAAAAATTATGATTCTACACAGCATCATAGAACCCAGAGATCATCTACTTGTTTATTGGCAAATCATTTAAATTTAGACAGCAGCTACTAATTCTTGAGATGAGCTGTTCAGAATACTGAATTGAGGACAATTTTGAGATTGGCTTCCTAGAGAAAGAAGGTGCAGGGATGAATTAGTGACGTCTGCCATAATGAAAGCGACAGAAGCGATGGTAGAATTCACTTGCAACTCATTTTGTTCACACTGTGACTTTAGTAATTAAGAAAGTGGGTCCCCATGGTTTTGTCATCTACCCAAGGTTGTACAGCAAGAGTAATGTATAAAGATGCTTATCAGTTAACTCCCACATCACATGTTTGCCCACTCTATCAACCTGCCGTCATGCTATGCATTTTTTTTTCCTCCCCAACCAACAATACTTAAAATCCAGCTAAACGCACTGGAAAAGGCTGATCAATACATAGACGAGAGCAGTCCTTCAGAAGATTACACAGAAAGAAAAAGAAATTGCTATGCCCTTGAAAGAAAAGCTACTTTTATTTAAGTTAATAAAGCTTTATTTGTTCTCCAGCCGTTAAGTTTATAGAAATTAAAAGTCTTGACTATTTGTCTTTTGCCAACATGAATTTAAAAGTGGCTTTAAAAAATCTCATTAACATTGTACTTTTTTTTTTTCTGTCCCAAGCTGATTCAATACAAAACAGATTACCTCCTGTCTGTGCCACTAAAGTGCACATAAATATTTTACAAACCAATTTATCTAAAAATTTTGTCATTCCTCATTCTGAGTCTGGACACAGAGCTCACTATAAAGCACTTTAGGTTTTCCAGATAACATAATCATTCAGGCAAGAGTATATTATATTTCCTTTTTTTGATTCTCGCCTGGGCTCAAAATATTCCTCTTGGCGTGTTTTCAGAATTTCGCTATGTCGGATAGGTACAAACACAGTTAATGGGACTTCCAGAGAATGACCAGAATATACTTAAATGAAGTAATTTAATAGTCAGAATACTGATAGAGTCCACACTTTTGAGCCATAGGGGAAGAAAATAAACTTAGCTTTTACTGATTCAGGTGGGAAAAATTATAGTCCTAATGTGAAAAGACTGATCTAGTTCACCAAGAAACACATGCAGACAAGAGCAGAGGAACCTTCAGTACTGAAGTTAGGAAAGCAAAGTTAATGGTAGTAATCTTGAGGTATTTTATCAATCAAAAGTAATGCGAGGTGTCTGTTGCCTCTACATCAGGGCTAGTCATAGGGGAGGCACTCAGCAATTGCGTGTTGAATGACTAGGTGATTGAACAACAACAACAAAACCCACTCCCTTTCCCGGGCCTTGGAATTTCTCCCTTCTGTCACCACCCGGCTTGGCTGACTTCTAAAGGATGCAGGTATTCCCAGTTCCAGCTGCAGGATTCTCTCCTTGCCTCTCTACATGCAAAAATGCTACAAAACACATGACCTGCTACAAAACACATGAAGGTTCAGCATACATTTATTTAAATTATATGAAATCACAGTATTTATTTTGCAAAAAAAAAAAAAAAAAGATAAGAAGTGTGCAAATGAAAGAGAAAATGGGAAAAAATAATTTGATTGCAAATTCGGGATGTCCTCTCGTACTGAGGCCATCTCATCTCAGAGTAGCATTCCAGGGTTCAATGCTCTAGTTTTTATATGCAAGCCAAAGACTTCATCTTATACGGAATGCAACAAAGAGAAAACAAACTGCACTAACCCTAACAACTCGGCTGGGCGGGCCTTTTTGATTTATGAGCCCTCACACCCATCTCCATTGTGGCATTAAATAGGGCCACGATGTATCTAATACCTCTGTCATCAAGCTTCACTGAAGACACATTTGCATCATTTTTATGAGCTATTTATACGATTTACTACGTTACAAGTTGAATCTGAAATCAACCCCAGCACAAGATGCCATGCCACTCTACTGTACATGTTACACGTTCAAGGACAGCACAGTTACTGAAAAGGGGAGGGGCGCCTGGGTGGCTCAGCTGGTTAAGCATCTGACTCCGGCTCAGGTCATGATCTCGCGGTCTGTGAGTTCAAGCCCTGCGTCGGGCTCTGAGGGAGCCCGTTTCAGATTCTGTGTCTCCCTCTCTCTGCCCCTCCCCTGTTCATGCTCTGTCTCTCTCTGTCTCAAAAATAAACATTAAAAATTTTTTTTAAAAAAAAAGGAGGATTCCCAAGCAATGCCGGGAGAACCTCCACTTGGACCCTGCAGTAGAGTAGGCAGGCACTTCTGAACAGACAATGCTGCAGAGCAACTTCAGGCAGACACATGCCAGCCTAAAAGATGTGCTGAAATCTGAAGCCTATTTCCTATCAATCTTGGGCTGTCAGGAGGATAAAGATCCAGCAAAGCTGTTTGTCTGGGATTTCGATATTCAGGTTGCTCTTCAAGGTAGATTTTGTAAAGGGATTGGGGGAAGCCTCTTCATGGATTTTAATTTCAGCTGATTCTTACTGAAAGGTATTGATTGATCTCTGGAACTTGTTAAGTGCAAGGTGGAGATAATGGCTCTGATTTCACAGTGAAGAGACCCAATGTGAAACCCGCCCAGCGCTCACAGTGGCTCTTCTTGGGCCAAAAAAGACGAGACAGTTTTTCATGACTGTAGCACACTACTTTCAAACCAAGGAGGTTGTCTGTTGGTAAGGAAACCGAAGGTATTATGTGGCTATCCGCCTAGCAGTGGCGGATGCTAAAGACAGTTCTAAAATGAAATTTGCAGTCAGAGATATTCAGAGATAAGCTAAAGATGCCGGCCCTATTTGGAAATGACTAAAGACAGCACATAGGATTTTTTTTATTATCTTGGTTAAATTAATAGGAAACATAAAACCTGGGAGATGAGACCATAGGCTTTCTTTGTCCTTTCTATTGATTGGATAAAGGGTCCCAAAGGACTCAAAAGTATTTAAAAATAAACAAACTATTTTTCTCCTGTTTGTTACCCGTGCCTTCCAAGCAAGACCTTTTCCCTCCTCTCTACCGCAGTTGGCAGAAATTATTTTCCAGTTAAAAAATAAGGCTTACTTATCAGATATTCATGATAAAGTGGTGATCATTATTATTGCAGTTATTTCTAATACCTCTTGCCAATGCTCTACTTTCTAATTTAAGATCATGGACCTCACGAAGTTTCCTACCTGCCACTGAATACACTGACCTCAGAATGAGTTTCGACGTGAAACTCCAGAACCCATTTTGAAGCACAGAGACAGCAGGCAAAAATAGAAAGAAGCTAACAAAGGTAACCGTGATGAAGAAACAACAGCTTCCCCAGGCCCTTTCTGGATACGCATCGAATGCATGTTTTCCATAGCATACTGATCGCTTCTGAGATAAAGTTGAATTAAAACGCAAGGACGAGGCTAAGATAACCCTACAGTGCAATAGAAGAGTTAGTTAATATTGCAAAAAAGAACCTGAGAACATTTCCCTCAGGGTTTCTTAAGTCAGAAAAGAGCAGTGGTTAAAAGGTGATGGAATTAATATATCTGAGTTCTAACTCATCTCCCTCATTTATTAGCTAAAAACCTCCAGGAAGTAATTTCTCTGTGCCTCAGGTCTCATCTACAAAATGGGTACGTTAGTATCTGGCTCAAGGTGAGGGAGGACATAAATTAAAGCTAGCACTGGATTTACGGTTTTCCCTGGCACATTATTCATATTCCAAAGATTACAGCTATTATTGTAGAAATGAAAATGAGGATAATATTGATCATTTCACAGCTTACTCATGGTCAATCATCCTAGCTGAAAATGTAGGTTACTGAACTGTTTCCTATTTTGTATACAATACAGATAAAACAGGTTAGCATTAATGAATCACTTCAGTGTAGAGCAGACATTTTTTTAATTAAAAAAAATTTTTTAATGTTTATTTTTGAGAGACAGAGCACGAGGGGGGAGGGGCAGAGAGAGAGGGAGACCTAGAATCCAAAGCAGGCTCCAGGCTCTGAGCTGTCAGCACAGAGCCCAACACAGGGCTCAAACCCATGAGCTGTCAGATTATGACCTGAACTGAAATCCAACGCTTAACGGACTTGAGCCACCCAAGCGCCCCACGGCAGACATTTTAATATGCAATGTCGATGCATTTTCTCAGTCGGCACAACAGGCATGTGAGCCATCTTGCCGATGAGGAAACTGAGGCCTAGGAAATCACGTAATTTACCTGAAGCCCGACACTTGAAGCAAAGCCAGAGGAAAATAAACAAGCCAGCAAAAAAGCAACTCTGATTTCAAATCCAAGGAGTATGGCCACTAAGAAAACACTGTTCATAAATTCACACTGCATGCCTACCTTTGGATGTTCATCCTCGTTTCCCAGAGACTCTGGTTAGAGGGAGTAAGCCAGAAAGCCAAACCCTCAAAGGTACAATGGCTGCTGGTCTAACAGCCTCTGCCTTCTTCCAGACTTAACTCAGGATCCCAGGTGCTCTTCTTTGCTTCTGTGTCAGAAACACCAGGCCGGCGCTTAGGCTTTATTTACCCCGTCCCCATCTACTAGCTTACTGTGCCGCAGACCTTAGTTCCTTCAAAAGCACTCAGCATCCGAAACGGTATCCTGGAGGCGAGCGCAGCCTGCTTGACCCTGGGGTTTAGACCAGCCAGGTACTTGCAGGGGAAAAAAAAGCAATAACCTAATTACTGCAACCACCTGCTGCCCTCGCTTTTGTGTTCCTGACTGCAGCCAGGTGCTAAGCTGGCATGCTTGGATCAATTAGAAATTGTAACTGAAGCTGACTGCAATTAATTATATAACTTTAAGCTGTTCAAGCTTAATACCGCCCCCCCCCCAATTACTTCATGAAACTGGGCTATAGCGGATTGCAGCAAATAAAGAAAAAGAGCTATGAATAAGGTTTCTGTAAGTGTTGTCTTCAGGTGTGGATCATACCCAATCCTCATATGTCATGTGCATGGCCAACTTGTTCCATTTACCCATTATTAACGAAATGATTCGTGAATTTCCAACTTGTGGCCCAAGACTGAGAAGTGTGGCTGTTCCTCTCACAGACCGCGAGGGAGGTGACTTCTCCCTTGGGCCGTGCTGTGATGGTCTTCAGTGAGGTACAGGGCAGTGCAGTAGATTAGGGACTATGGGACGGTAGGGATCAAGGTTTGAGTTCTGGCTCCGCCCTTAGGCAACGGGATAAGGGATAACCTCTACCCCTGCTTCCTCATCTGTAAAATAGGGATAATATTAAAACTGGAGAAACTCATCCAAACAGAGTATACACATTGATGGATGTGCTGTCTGGCATAAATTGATGCTTGATAAATGCTGATATGCCACCACAGGCTGCTAACCTTTGCAAATTTCAGGGGATGAGCAAACCTACTGAGGTTCTCTCACGGCGATAGCTCCCCCACTGACCAGGAACTACAGTGTGATACGGTCGTATCTATGGTACCTGGGCTCTTGTCATGGACTATACCCAATAAGGTGCGTGTCCAGCAACCAGAAATGTAACTTCTTCCAATCCCATTTTCCACATCTTAAAGTAAAGAGAAACGTTACCTGTTTCATAGGGTTGCTTCAATGACTAAATGCCATAGGGCAGGGCTCTGATAGGCATAAACATTAGCAAGACATGCTAACATTTACTCATGGCAAAATAATTTCTTGGAATTATAATTTGTATTTTTTTCTCTTGGCATTTTCCCCTGTCTTCATTCCACAATGGTAGCCAAGCCCGTCAAGGCTTCTCGCTTCAGGAATCTTGGTAAGGCTGAAAATATCAGTCAAACTAAACGTCCCAAGTGCACTAGGTCAGTGGGTGCGGGTGGGGGCAGGTGAGGGCTGAGAAGTTTTGTGAGAATGGCAGAAGTTCTGCAAGAGAGAGGAGAACCAGCCCCAGACCAGGAAAGAGAAAGGATGTCTGTGAGTCTCCGGAGCAAGGAAATCTACATGTGTTCTCTGGCAAAGCCTGGAATACTAGCAAGAACATTAGGTAGATAGCTATATGCTGCCCTGAGAAAGATGAACTGAGAACATCATGGTTTCCAGCCTCAGCATGAATCCCCACAGGGGTAGGAAAGAAGAAAAACATGAGCCTCGAAGAAATGGCATGAGTTTGAGTAAGAGGATGGGAAGGGTGTTAGCTGCAATCCTAATAGGCTAACGAGACCCCCTTTTGCAACAAGTTACCTAGATTTTACTCTAATCTAGAAGCACAAGGAGTGAAGATTATACAGTTGGAAGTGGGTGAATACTATTAAATCCATTTCCTTTTCTTGAACACACAGAGAAACTACCTTTACCAGCCTTCCTTGTGGTTCACGTGGGTCATCGCAGTTAGATGTGGCCAATGGAAAATGAGGAGACGTGATGTACACAAGTCCCAGGCCTCTAAAACCCTTCGGGTGATGTGTCATAGTCTTTGCCCATTAGCTGACTCTATGCATAGGATGCAGTTAGAGAATGGATGGAAGGATAGAGAATCCTTGAATTGCCACATGAAAAGTCACTTGCCAAATATGTAATCAGAGTATGAAAAGACTAAGAGCGGCACCTGGGTGGGTCAGTCGGTTAAGCATCTGACTCGATTTCCACTCAGGTCATAATTTCACGGTTCGTGGGATGGAGCTCCTTGTTGGGCTCTGTGCTGACAGCGAGAAGCCTACTTGAGATTCTCTTTCTCCCTCTCTCTCTCTCTCCTTCCCCTTCCCACACAGGCACGTGCATGTGCCCTCTCTCTTTCTCAAAATAAAAAATAAATGTTTAAAAAGACTAAGAGATAAATTTATATGCAATTAACCCCACAACAATTGAATGCCATTTATTAGAATGGCTAGCATTAAATACTCTTATTTTTTAATTTTTTTAATGTTTATTTATTTTGGAGAAAGAGAGACAGAGCGTGAGAAGGGGAGGGGCAGAGAGAGAGAGAGGGAGACACAGAATCCGAAGCAGGCTCCGGGCTCTGAGCTGTCAGCACAGAGCCCGGTGTGAGACTCGAATGCACAAACCGTGAGATCATGACCTGAGCTGAAGTCAGACCCTTAACTGACTGCGCCACCCAGGCACCCCTAAATACTCTTATTAATAAAATGTCTGGGGGTGCCTGGGTGGCTCAGTCGGTTGAGCGTCCGGCTTCGGCTCAGGTCATGATCTCACAGTCCGTGAGTTCGAGCCCCGCGTCGGGCTCTGTGCTGACAGCTCAGAGCTTGGAGCCTGCTTCGGATTCTGTGTCTCCCTCTCTTTCTGACCCTCCCCCGTTCATGCTCTGTCTCTGTCTCAAAAATAAATAAACATTAAAAAAAATTAAAAATAAAATGCCTGAGGTAGAATTTTTCATCAGCCCTAAAAGGTGTAGGATAGAAAGCAGAATTGAAGTTGATTTAAGAGAAATAATCAAATACATGTCATACCTGAATTTGTGCATAACTTTATTACAAAAAGATGGATTTTCCATGCAGCAAACTAAGAAATAACGTGGGCAAAAAGAGTTACAAAAGGCAAGTCCTTTACACCATGGGTTGTTCGGATAACAACTCAAGAAGTCACATGACAGGGTTCTCTCCAGAAACACGCCAAGGTTGGGGTGACTGTCCCTTCGTCATCTCACCACGAGAGTGCCCACAGATAGATCACAACACCATCTGACTCAACCACCTCTATGAAGTCCTACCTGCAAATATGCATGATGCTACTAACACCTGCAGGTATGAGCAGGCAAAATGGACTTGTCTCCGAGAGCTCAATTTCAAAGCCCTCCAAAGCTGTAAATGAGCTTTTCAAACTCTAAGAAACACCCTCATTTCTATCTGTATCTTGCAGCTTTGCAAACAAAGTTCTCATTCTCTCCAGCCCCTCATCCTTCCACGTTTTCAGCTTCTACTTATGACCTTCCCGTTCTCCCCAACCTGCAGCAGTTTCTAATTGGTCCTTGAAAGTGTCCTGTGACCTGTAATAAACCATTTTATCCATTCCAGTGATTTGAAGCATCTGGGAAATAAATTCTATTAGAATGCTAATTGGGCCTGATGTGAACAGTTCACTATTGATCTATGAGGAGACGTACCTGACAGAGCGCCAGATCGTGTTAGACTTCGTGACATTTGAAAATATTTGCTAAGAAAATTATGCTACACCCAGTCACCTGGGAGAAAGTGACAGCTGAGCTTTGAACAGAGTATAGCTCATTTTATCTATTCATTGGTAAGAAGGATATCCATTGATTTTCGTGCTCACCATTTACTCCTCTTGCTTGTAGTAGCAAGACCCAACTTTCCTTTAAGAACTAAGCCTTCCTGGGGCGCCTGGGTGGCGCAGTCGGTTAAGCGTCCGACTTCAGCCAGGTCACGATCTCGCGGTCCGGGAGTTCGAGCCCCGCGTCAGGCTCTGGGCGGATGGCTCGGAGCCTGGAGCCTGCTTCCGATTCTGTGTCTCCCTCTCTCTCTCTGCCCCTCCCCTGTTCATGCTCTGTCTCTCTCTGTCCCAAAAATCATTGAAAAAAAAAATTTAAAAAAAAGAACTAAGCCTTCCTCACTTGGTTCATGAGTGACTGATTCCCCCTCTCAGTGCCTCTTTCTCCCAGGTTCAGGGCTGTTTACAAGATCCAGTTTGGCCATACTTGGGGAGCATGGCATGCCCTAGCTTCTATTTGGTTCAGGAAGATTATGGTAGCAATCTGGGCCCAAGCCCTAGGGTTTTTGAAGGAATTATGTTCCCACCAAAGTTCTAACCTGACAGAATAGAAGCCTGGAGGTGGTAGGGGGCCACCTCATCACTGATGGGAAGTGGCTACTTAAGAATGAAGCCAAAAGGAAGAGAGGAGCACCAAAACATGGAGAGAAGGGGGTTCCTGGTGATCATGTTTGAGCACCTGGGTATAACTGTATTGCACATAGTCAAATGAATCTCCTTTCATGCTTCATCCTGTTTGGACGGGGGTTCTCTAAAAGCATCCAGCCTAAAACCATGGGACTGAATTAAACTGGCAACATCAGATTTTCATAGAGGTGGTGTATTCAGTCATCATTTACTTCTGGGCGTCCAAAATCGTCTCACTTGCTGCCTTGTACCAATGTGACCATAGTATAGTTACTCTTCAAGGGACTTTTCAAAAAGTATGAGCTTTTTACCTGAGTAAACTTTATATGCGTTCCAGGGAGAGTTGGGAACGTTTTGAAAAATTATAGATTCCTAAGCCATATATGGGCAGATTCTGATTTAGGAAGTCTTTTGAACATTCCACAACTCAGCATTTTCAACAAGCAGCCTAGATGATTCTGATACAGGTAGCCACATTTTAAGAAATATTACTGTGACGCACAGATCAGAACTGAGGGACTCAAGTCATATTCATATAAATTTCAAGTCCTGGTTTCTACTGCCTACGAAGTATACCTTGGACGAATGGCTTAATCTTTCTTTGCTTCTGCTTCCTAGTTTACAAATGAAGATAATAAAGCCATCATAGAGGGCTTTGCAAGATAATGTTTGTAAAGAATTTAGCGCAGTCTATCATACCAGTAAAGGCTCCATTGAATGGTATCTGTTGGTAATTCATTTGCATGGATTAGCTTCTCAGATAAACCAGTTATTACTCCTTAGAATTCAGCAGCATATAAGACCTGGTAACAGTGAGACAGAGGGTAGATAAGTTTTGGTGCAGAAAAAAGGAGGCAGCCTCTACTTTTCAGCTTGATAAATGTTCTGGTTTACAAAGAACAGGAAAATTGTAAGGGAAAAATATCTATCTTATCTATTATTGGGCCAAAAAACCCTTAGGGCATTATGCTTGCCAATATGATTTTATTCTTTCCACCAAAAACTTCCGTACATTAAATAATAACTACCCAGACACAAAAGTGAATGAGGTGATGGGGCCAAAATAGCATCACAAAACATCTTGCCCCTTGTGTAACAGGTGGGGATGTATTTGAGGGGGGATGTAAATGGTGAATGTGGTGGAAGGAATAAAGAGGACACCTGAAAGATGTAAGTTTGTATGGCATCCAGATATGGAGGATAGGCTTTGGAGGAGGGCCAGCCATCTTGGGTTTAAATCACAGAAGCCCCATTTATTAGATTGAGCCATCATGTTAATGAGTCACTTAGCCTCCAGTTCCCAGGACATAAAGAAAAAATGAAGCCAATCTTGTTAGGTTATATTGAGGACCCAGTGAAATAATGATGTAAATGTCTAATAGAAGGCTTGACATATGATCTACGCTCTGAAATGTAGCCATTATTATTATTTATAATAATAGTATTATAATAACAATAGTATTGTTTAGTATAACAATATTATTTACGATAGTAATTAATATTATTATTGTTGTGGGGTTTTGGGGAGATTTTTTTTAAATGGCAAGATGAGGGGGTGCCTGGGTGGCTCAGTCGGTTGAGCATCGGACTTTGGCTCAGGTCGTGATCTCCCGATCCGTGAATTCGAGCCCCTCATCAGGCTCTGCGCTGACAGCTCAGAGCCTGGGGGCTGCTTCGGATTCTGTGTCTCCCTCTCTCTCTGTCCCTCCCCCGCTCACACTCTCTCTCTGTCTTTCTCAAAACTAAATAAACATAAAAAAAAATGGCAAGATGAGGATGTTTTGCAGGAAGAAAAAGGATTCAAAACATTGGATATTTCTGCAAACATTGACAGTGAGGAGAAGTAATAATCACATACACCCCAACCTATCAATTTCGGTACACTGGGGGGAAAAACAAGAGGAAGGCTAAAACAAGTACTTGCTGTCAGTCACTGCTGCACTTCCTCGTTTCGTAGGTGAGGACTTGGTTGGCCTTTGCCCACAGACATGTTGGAGCAAACACCAACCACGGCTCTGACTCTAAGGATCTCCACTGGCTATCTCCAAAATCCATGTTTTAATGATTAGCCTTTGCTGCCATAACAGTTGCAAAAAAATCAATTCCACAATTTTTTTCCTTTTCTAAAATGCCTGGTTTGGGGCTGATAAAGCAATGATTTAAGTCAATGGCCGAGGGGGGAATTCGAGTATGTTCTTAAAGGACAATCACTAGGCTCCTTCTTGGGATGCATCTGTTTTGAACCAATTTCTCCACTCTGTGCTAATTAAACAAGGAGGTGTACAAAACACAAACAGTGGAAACTGGAAACGAGCTTCATTAGTTTCTGTATCTTTGGTAACTACAGGTGTGTGTTAATGAATTACACGACTGGTAAAATAAAATTAAAGGCAGCTGCACGTGTTTACAAACCTGCAGCCACAAATTACAGGTATCTGTAGCATCCATAATTCATCCATAATTGACAATTTTCATATTACTGGAATAGAGAATCGAGTCATGCAGATGATTACAGTATTTGCCTCTCAGCACTAGAGATTTTGCTTCATTTTTCATGCAGCATCTCAAATGAAATAAATCACAGCTTTTACGTGGAGCTGGACGTCAGGGTAAAGGACCAAAGTATTGCAGACAACCTAGCCCCGAGTTCGACCTCCTATGCTTCCGACTTCTGACTCCCTACTATTCCCTAAGTTTGCTTACCCACTAGCTTCAGAAACACATGAGCTGAGTCCAGTCTAGATACTGCTACCAAAATCTAGAAACAAGAGCTAAGTTTTTAAAAACGCTACACCTCAGTTTCTTTGAGTATTAACAGAATAACAAGAGTGCCTACCTCACAAGGTCATTAAGTTTGAGTTCATTGAGTTGATATAGCTCTTCCCATAAGCAACCTGAGGTGATCCCTGAAAATAGTGTGCTATTCACTTGACCCAGAAAACCCTACAAAATCATGCAAATCAAGAGGTCCCGATCTTCGTGTTCACTTTAGGAACACATGTGCAACTGCCCAGGCCATCAAGGGTATGCACATCAGAAAAGCTCCCAAGTATCTGAAGGATGTCGCTTTGCAGAAGCGATGTGGGCCATTCCATTGCTACAAGCTACAATGGCAGAGGTGACAGGTGCTCCCAGGCCAGACAGTGGGGCAGGACACAGGGTCAGTGCCCAAAAATAGTGCTGAATTTTTACTGCACATGCTTAAAAATGCATGCAAATCCCCCAAGATGCAGTGTAGAACTTACAGGGTCCACGGTCAGATTAACCCACACATGAGCTCTCCCTGCCACACCGAGATGGTCCTCACTGAAAAAGAGCAGAATGTTCCTAAACCGGAAGAGGAGGTTGCACAGAAGAAAAAGACATCCGAGAAGAAACTGAAGACACAAAAACTTAAGGTCCGGGAGTACATTGCTGCATAAGATAAATGCAAATAAATTAAAAAAAAAATTGAGTTAATATAGGTACACTGCATGAAGATGGAGTAACGGCTGGCACTAAGAGCTTAGCGAACGCTTAACTATTAACTTCTCCAAGCTTCAGTTTCCTGAGCCAGAAAATAGGGGTAAAAACATCACCTATCGCACATGGTTGGTAGGACAAGGAAGTGAGATAACACACGTGAATTGCCTAGTTTACTTCCAGATATGAGCACTCGGTTTTCCCGCCAGTAGTAGGCATAGTAATAACAGCAGCTTTACCTCAAAGGGACACAAAAAATGAATACTGTTAATTAAAAAATTATTTTGTGTAAAAATCCCACATCTTCGGCTTTTAATTTTATTTAGCAGATTTTTTTTCCCATTTGGGTATTCTGATTCAGGTACTGTTGGGGATTTGATTTTCACAAGGCATCTTGGACTCAAATAAATTTGCTCTTGATTAAAAAAAAAAAAAATCTCGGGGCGCCTGGGTGGCTCAGTCGGTTACGTGTCCGACTTCCGCTCAGGTCATGATCTCACGGTCCGTGAGTTCGAGCCCTGCGTCGGGCTCTGTGCTGACAGCTCAGAGCCTGGAGCCTGTTTCAGATTCTGTATCTCCCTCTCTCTCTGACCCTCCCCTGTTCGTGCTGTGTTTCTGTCTCAAAAATAAATAAACGTTAAAAAAAAATTAAAAAAAAAATCTCTCCTGTAAAGAGATGGCCTGTGCATCGTTCTAGCTTCACCTCCCCAAAGAGGGCTAGCCAGAGGCACACAGATATCTCTGCTGCTTGATGACGGTGAACAAGGAGGCCGCTTTGAAAGCTACCAGAGTTGTGAGGGATCCAGCAGGGGACCTGACAGAGACAAAGCTGGGAAGCTTCAGGGACACAGACTAAAGGCTTGTCTGAAATCTCTGTAACGTTCCCCAGAACTTTCTCGAGTACCCGTCGTTTCACAGATGCTAAGTCTCGAGTCTGCCTGCATGCTGGTTCCTATCACTGAAATTTAGGAAGAGAGGACAATGCAAATACACAGTAATGACAACATACAATTTCTTAGACAAACTCATCTGAACTTGTGTCGATGTTTATTGCGTGTTAATGAGGGACCCAGCACGTAGAAAATGCTCATTGGAACGACATGGACGAGGGAGGTTAAATACACGAGGCTTCCAGCAAGGTACAGACTGCTGTGTTCCTTGGAATGGTCATAAAAAGGTCATATTTTTATCAGTGGTTGGGTAAATTTGTAGCACAATATGGAGCCGTCTTTGGTCATAACCCATTCATCAGAAATAAGTAACCTGTAAGAGAAGCAAATGATAAGCAAATTGATCTGTAGCAATTAATTAGACATACCGGATAACAAAGTTGCTCCTGACTCTTCCGCAGAGGACCATTTTGCACCCAGGCACTGGGCAGCCGTCAAATACAAGCAGCACTGACAGGAGCACAAGGGTCCTGCTTTTCCTCAAATTTCTGCAGCAGGTAATCAAAGACACCACACCTTTTACTTAATGCTCAGCGAGGGAGAGGGCGTTTTTCTTTCAGAATAAGAGCATGTTGTAGTATTTTAGATGAATTTGGTGGAACAGTTTACCAAATGTGTTCTCTACACAAGCTCACATTTCAATTGCACACTAGGTCTGAGAAGGAGACAGGGTAGATGCCAAAAGGCATCCGACACCCAAGGAATATTATATCCAGGGGGGCTAAATGTCTTTGCGAGTAATGTATCTTTAAGTGGATGAAAGAGCCAGGCATGGAACTGATGTCCAGTGCAGGTATGGAAAACATTTCTCTTTCAAATATTTCAAGGGCTGCAAGGAAATTCTTAGCTCTGGGCCGATAGCAGACACAGATAGAGACATGCATTCAATAGCACGGAGGCTTTAGGGAGTATTTAAAAGTCCTCTTGCTCTTTCTCCATCCAATCTGTCAGTGCCAGTGTCCCCATATTCCCAGCCTGACTTAAGTCATGTAAGTCTGTTTAGACAAGAAACCTATTGTATAGAGGTAGGTCTAACACTTCAGAAGTTATCATGTTTAGCATCTGATCACAATGTGTTAGCAGATACGCTATTTCGACTTCTGAGCTGTCCCCAGATGTACTCTGTTAGGAGAATTTCTCCCTCCTGTCCAGCGTTGCCCAATGTCCATTCTACATCAGAATCTCCTGGAGAGAGTTTAAAAACTATTGATATCGAGGTTGCACCCCCCCCCCCAAATATCTGATGTAACGAATCCAGTCAAAAGACACCTGGAAAATATGTAAGGGAAGTTCTACATTTGACCATGTAAAAGGGTTTTGTTAGTTTTTTTTTTTTCTCCAGTAGGGTTTCTCAGAGTTTTTAATACATTCACGCATCATGTGACTCTCCAAGATGGGGAACCATAGTTGATAGAGTTTGGCAAACTTATTTCACTCCAAAGTCTTTTCGGTGTTGAACATTTCCTGGGACTCGTGTTGCATACTGACCTAATGAATTCTAGGAGAGAAGGAGGGATGTTTTCATCAGCTCTGAATTCCACAGGAGCCACAAGGCACCTACTAAAGAGAAAGACTCCATCCAAAGAAAGATATGATTAACACGATCTTCCTAGTATAGAGCCTCATGACTCAGTGAGGTCCCTGCCCCAGCCTCACCTGCCTCCTGGGGAGCTGGTTAGAAATGCAGAGTCTCAGGTCCCATCCCAGACCCAAGGAAGCAGCATCAGCATTTTGACAAGATTCCTGGGGAAGTCACAGGCACGTTAAAATTTAAGAAACCTTGCTATAATCCACCATTTTTTCAACCCCTTCCCAGGTTTCATCATTCTGGTTTTGAGACAGATGTCACCAGTGGGTCGACAGGAGGACTTCCTGTAGCACACCTTGTGCGCTCCACGGACGGACAAGGAAAGCTCAGACTCTGGTGGCACAACTCCAGGGGCATCAGGCACAAAGAACATAAAGGAGACACTGTCCCCCAGAGTTGTGTCAACCAAAGAAATATTTTCAAAATTGATACCATACCATGTAGATTATAGAGACTTCATACATGAGTCCTGTCAAAGAGATTTAATTGAGTCAAGCTTATCGATAACTGCTAATACTTTTTGAGAACTTAATAGGGTCTAGCACCTTGATGTCACTTTACAGTCTTTATTTTATATTATCAGTATGACAACACTCTAAGATATAATCTGTTATTGTCCTCATTTTTGATGAAACAGAGGTTGCTATGAGCTTATAAAAGATATCATGCTCAAGGTCAAAGAATTGAAAATAACATACGTGGGATTAGACTCTTGATCTAATGCTGAGACCACGCTCTTACTACAGAAAAGCTGAATTAAGAAAAAATCTGTAGGATAGATTATTGAGGTGAGAAATTACAGGAGAGTTCATATGAAGAGAGAGGTTAATATGAAAGGCATGGCTAGAATGTGTTCTTAGGGGACTAGGTTTTGCCCAATTTAAAATGAAGAACACTGCATAAGCAGACAATGATGAAAAAATATTTGCTACATGATTACAATGTCTGATCACACTAACAGATAATTTCCATAGGCATTTAAAAATCTTCAAAGAGCTACTCTCTTGTTTTACGCTCACCATAGTCCAATGGAGACTTTTACCACTTACATGTTCAGGGACAAGGTAAGTCCCAGGAATTTAAGAACTTCTCCTGAGATCTTGAAGCCTGGAAGTGATGATGGTGAGATACAAAACCAGGTCTTGAAACTTTCATACTTTGAGCTCTCTCCACTACAGCATAGCCACCTTCCCAACCATCAGATAAATGTCAGGACCTTGAGAATAAAAAACGGTAGATCCACTTCTCAGCTGGCCAGCCTGGCCTGGACAGCCAACAGACACAAATGAGAGGGCTCATGGAAATGAATTGATAGAACCACAATAACAAAATTTAGAAAATGCCTTCCAACAATTTTTCACACTTTAGCAGACATTTGGTTCTGACAAATGGTCGATTCTGGTACCTAAGAGCACAGAAAGTTATTTTTCCACAGTCCTTAAATTTGATTTTTTTTTCTCTCTCTCTTGAAAAAAAAATGTTTCTGCCAAGCCTACTAAAAAAAAAAAAAAAAAAAAAGGAAGAAAAGAAAGTCTCCTCCAGGTTTCCTGCTGGCATAAAGGGCATTCTGGATAGTGCGACAGCTCGACAAGCCCTATCATTAGTACAGGCCACAGGGACAGGGAGAGAGAGGAATTAGGCCAGGTCACAGATGAACAGTGTTCTAGAATTCTAGGGTCAGCAGGGATTTTGAGAAGTCAGTGCGTCCATTCCTCTGTCTCCAGGAATGATTCACCTTTCCCCAATAATATGGACCGTGATAGAGCGAGTTTATTCTATTTTACAGAATACTGGAAGACAGGTTTTTCTGTGGATCAACACTTTGCAAACACCTGTCCACTCTTACACATCTTCTCTTGGTTTTGGTTGTCAACTGAACCATGTTTTGCCTTCTCTCCTCCCCACCCTCCCATTCACCCAGGAGACGCGTGACAATGTCTGGAGACTGTTTTCGTTAAGACTGGAGAGGAGTTCACTACTGGCATCTAGAAGGTAGAACCCGGGATGTTGCTACATACCCACAGTGACAGGACAGCCCTGCAGCCAAAAATTATCTGCCCCAAAATTGAATATGCCAAGATTGAGAAACTTTACAGAAGAGAGAAGGGTAGTCATCCTTTGTATATTGCTGTCACAGTGTGGATGGGAAGGTAGGTAACACAATATTTGTTGATACAAGTGCCTACCCATAGTAGGCTAAAGTTCTATGCTTCAGAAACACATTTCTTCATAAGACATTTAAAGGATATGTAGAATTCTTTTTTTTTAAGTCATACTGACTTAACTCTTTACTGCCTAGCTGGGCTTAGCTATTGGACAATAATCCCATGAGGGCAGAAACCATATACGGCGAATCTCTACTCTCCCAGAAAATCGCAGTTGGAAGATGCTTCATATATGTTTTAAAAGTCTCTATGTAAAATTCAAATTATCTGGTTATATAAAAACCTAGGTGGATTTTCACCAAATTAAGGGCATGTGCTAAGATGGTCTATCTTAAAGTTACTGGTTATTTTGTGTACTTGATATTTTGGTGCTCCCTGGGTAAGGCATCTCAAAAACATGGATAGTCTTCCAGAATAGTTGAAACCAAGGAATCTTTGTGACTGTAATTGGGGCATGGCGTGCCATATGTGTGAAGATTTTATACAATAAAAAGTAACTGTGGTTTCCAAAGTGAGTCCCAAAGTGAAAATCATAGAGGTAAATTCTGCAAATTATGGACGTTGCTTTGCTTCCCACAAGGGCAACCCTATTTAGTCATGTAGTGGTCCACTTCTTGGAAATAAGCCACCTCTGAGAGGAAAGTCTTAAAGAGAATCAGAGCTGAGCAATTCATGGCATGGGGTGTATTTAAAGTGCTCTTGGAAAGCTACCAATTACCAATATCACAGACACAACCCATTTCTGTTTTAACAGGAACTGCTTTAGCCCATCCTGTTAGAGTAGGAGGCTTCACCAACTTCCTTTAGACTTTAATTGATAACACACAAATCTGTTGCCACAGATGGTTGGGTGGGCAGCATCTGAAGCTGAGGTCTGGAAGAAGGCTTCCCACCCCCAGCAGATGCAAGAACATTCAAGAAGTGTCGATGCAGGGCGCACCATGGAAACAGAATTGAGGGAAGAGCTCTGGGTTGCACATCAAAGCACAAGGGGTCTGGATTAAAGGTGCCCCTGCATGAAGAAGGTTACAAGGTTCTAGCTCATCTTTATGTCATGTGCGAATCAGATCATATGGTTTTGAATCCCAGATATAGCAGCCATTAACCATGGGATCTTGGGCAACTTATTTAACTTCTCCAAGCTCTGCCGTTCCCCATATGCGATGGAGATTGATATCATACCTCTCTTTTTAGATTTTGAGAAGGTTGAATGAGATATAAAGACATTCTCTATTAATTATTAGTATTTCCCCATGTATAAAAGAGAACTATCCTTGAAATAACCTGTTTTCCTTGTCTTGGAAAATTTTTTGTTTGTTCGCAATATGGCATGCAGGATCTATGGCATCCCATTGATCTACAGGTAGGACGGCAGAACTCAACAGTTAGTAAGCTCAGTGACCTCAGATTCTTTAGGGACAACTGAAGGAATCTCATATAATGCCAACTGCTCAAAGAAAGTAGAAATCACCTGTGAAGGTAGATACCTCAGAATGAGGAGAAACTTCACTGAACTGGTCTCTTTCAATGGCAGGTGATTGAAAGTTAACAAAAACTGCCTGACGGAATAAACAGGAAGACATCAATGGACTCTCCTTCCAGATGAGAAGCCCAGTGCAAAGCTTCAGGCCAGGTGGTATCTAGCTGATGAAAAGAGATCATGGGGACTCTGTTTCTATCTCTTGGCTTTACTTCCTTTTGTGTTGACTTTGCTCTCAGCAAGGCCTTCTGCAGGGGTGACTCCAACAGCTCCAAATATATATCCTCTCACTGTCAAGGTCAACAGACCAAAATGTATCTCTCCCCTTCACTCTTGTAAAAGGCTAAGGATTTAATCTGTTTTGGTCAGACATGGGTTGTCTGCCTACTATGGGCAATCAGAACACGTTCATGGGTTGAGGAGGGAAGAACAAATAATATATGCACTTCCCCCACTAAGAAATGTGCAATCCAAATGTAGTGGATATCATTCAAGGCGACTGAAGAGAAAAGGCTATGATTCTTGATCAACGCAGAAGCTGAGGCGCCTGGGTGGTTCACTCTTGTTTTCAGCTCAAGTCATGATCTCAGGGTTGTGAGTTGGAGCCCTGAGTTGAGCTACACGCTGACAGCGTGGAGCCTGCTTGGGATTCTCTCTCTCTTCTTTCTCCCTCCCCCCCCCCAAGTAAATAAATACACTTTAAAAAATGAAAAAAAAAATGCAGTAGTTTAATCTGGAAGGAGTTTCTGGAACAGGAAATTCGTTTTGGTATTCTAGAAAAAGAGTAACATACTCAGCTGCTTCTGAAAGAGACCCTGTCCTCTTCCTTCAAAGCTTTAGGATAGTATCACCTTTATAGGCAATGAGCAAAGAACACTGATCCCCAAATCAGCTGCCCCTTTTGAATCAATTGTGATGACTAACATCAAGTGCGGTTGTCCCCAAATTACCCTCCCACTCAAGATGTGAACAGACAGACAATGTGATTGGCTGGAGCCCAAGAGTGTTCTTGCTCCTATCTACTACATGATATCCACTGCAGTTTGAGACGCAAGAATCAAACCAAGTCCAAGGTAGCAAGCCTACAGTGAATCAATATTTCCCCATAATGGCACTTGTCTCCCACTGAATTCCTGGCAAATTCTGCAGAGGAAAGCAATGCTTACAGTACATTGTCACTTTGGTATTTCAGGGGGAATTATTCATCCCCACGTATTATTGCAACAGTGCTCACTTTACAGAACCAGTCCCCAACTCTAATTTCCAATGGTGCATATTTCTCCTCTTACTGCTCTTTAAATGCACAATTAATTTCTAAGGTTAATTGATCTCGTATTTGGTATGTCAATATTTGCATGTGTTAACATAAATAAATATATATAATGATAGATGCAACAATGTAGTAGAAATTCATTTCCCCATGGAACTCATTAAATACAATTAAAATACGCTGGTAGTTTCCAGAATTCTAAAGGTACACCAGTGCAAATCTAAAATATTGGACAAATACAATCGGATTCTACGTGGCCACATTCAAGGAGAGTGATTCACAGAGCAGAGGAATTTGCACATCCTGCTTCCTTCACAATTTCCCCCTTGGATGATGGCATTTGGAGCATCAAGTCCCCCAGTCCTAGAAACTTCTAGCAATGTCAAATATATCCTAATTCTACCTGAAAAAAAATTTGCAGTGATTCAGTGCCCAACTAAGTACAACCTCACTATTACGGAAACCAACCATTGATAATAACAACAATGGAGCACTTAGCAATACCACTGAATGTCTGCCACGGGGCTGGTGCTGTGGACTTTCCACTGTGCATTCCTACGGCTATCGGGACTCACAAGCAAGCTGCGATGTGGGATAGACACGCCCTCTTGACTTAAAATCAGACTCTCTCTGGCTGAATGTCATCTGACAGGACATTCGCTCCTTCATCTAATCATAAAGTTGAAGGGACAATGAAAAACAGGAGATTTGGAAGAAAACAAAAAAACAAGGTATTTATATGAAACAATGTGAAGTGACTGAATGCTTGAGGGTTTTTGTTTGTTTTGTTTTGTTTCTTTCTGTGCCTAGAAGTCTCTTAACATATTACGAGGGAAAGGAAAGATTATCCTACCAAGTACTCTTATTTCTAGACCTTGAGAAACTAGTTTGGGAAACAATAAACCCCTGACATAATGGAAAAATCATTCTGGTGCTTTCACTCTTGTCTTTTGAAAACTTGTATCCTTGAAAACACTATTATGAGATTTTCCCCTCAGCCAAATCCTTGGGGCCTGAGTGGCTGATGGCAGGTCCTTAACAAACAGGTGAAAAGCAGAATGAAAGTACCCTTTGAAATTTCAGTGAACCACTGGGCCAAAATTCACTATCAACTGAGAAACAAATTAATTGATCCACACTGTATCTCATCAGAATGCTCACTGATGGAGGAGAGAATCCCACATACCAGGTGATTTTTTTTTAATTACACCTTTTTGATTTGTATCCACCCAAGAAGGAGACAAATCAAGAAAAAGAGAAAAAAAATCCCCTGCTTTTCCCCCAGGGTCTGTTGTTCACCCCACCCCCTTTCTCCATTTAGGAACCCAAAACATATATATTTCGTTTCCTTTCCAACCTGCTCATTTAAAAAAAAAAAGAGAGAAGTAACAAATGCACTCTGTGAATGGGGTTGCCATGGAGAAGCTGTTCCAGGTAAAGAATAGTCACTACAGAAAAGTGGCATGCAGCTTGTCAGCAGAAATGCTGCCGCAGCCCCAGAGCAATCATGATTCTGCCCCTGCTCATTTAAATACAACAGGGTTCTGCAGGTCTCCAGAAAAGGCTCTGTCCCTTCGTGGGGGGGCCTGACTTTCCAGAGGAGCTGCATCCTGGCTGTTTGTATTTAAATCAAAGCACACACTGTCGTATTTAAGAGAACCCTAATGAAAATCCTTTGTTTAAAGCTTTTCCTCTGGTTTCAGAGCATCAGGTTTACTTATAGTGGGATCAACCCATAGAGTTCTAACTCGGGACCTCTGCCAGTGTGAAGGAAATAAAGGTCCATTGTGAGCTGCCTTAGTTTTGACTCTTCTCTTTTTCTTGAAAAAAAGGCATCGGCCCAAATCAGAGGAATAAGTACAAGTTTACCTTTCTGGAGTCCAGCCTTTTTCTCTGCTGGTTAAAAATTATTATTTTTTATTTATTTTTATTTAAAAAAATTTTTTTTAACGTTTATTCATTTTTGAGACAGAGAGAGACAGAGCATGAATGGGGAAAGGTCAGAGAGAGAGGGAGACACAGAATCTGAAACAGGCTCCAGGCTCCGCGCTGTCAGCACAGAGCCCGACGCGGGGCTCGAACTCACAGACCGCGAGATCGTGCCCTGAGCCAAAGTCGGACGCCCAACCCACTGAGCCACCCAGGCGCCCCCAAAATTATTTCAAGACTATGTAAGTAAATTTAGGTTCCTTTATTAGACTTCAGCATAACAGCTCAGGTTTCAGAGAAAGGAAGTATGTTTAAGGGGGCACGAGATACACACACATACCCTAAATATGCAGGAACCATATACATCTATCATCATACCTAAGGTTGTTTCAATTTAAAATGGAAAGAGAATCTTGATATTTTGGAAGGAACAAAGAAACGGTGATTGTGCCTCAGTTAAGACTTGTTCAAATAAATTGCTATTCAGCAAGCCCTCATGATCTAATCCTTCAAGAATCGGCTTCTAGCTTTGAGCATGCAACAAATACCACTGACATTTCTTAAGTATCTATTATGTTCCAAGCACGAGGCTGGATCCTTTATACTCATAACTGTGTTTGGTCCTCAAAGTAACTCCATGGTGGTTTACAAACAAGAAAATAGTGGTTTAGGGGCGCCTGGGTGGCTCAGTCGGTTAAGCGACCGACTTCGGCTCAGGTCATGATCTCACGGTTCGCGAGCTCCAGCCCCTCATCGGGCCCTGTGCCGCCAGCTCGGAGCCTGGAGCCTGCTTCGGATTCTGTGTCTCCCTCTCTCTCTGCCACTCCCCTGCTTGCGATCTCTCTCTCAAAAATGAATAAATAAACAACAACAACAACAACAATAAGGAAGAAGGAGGAGGAGGGGAGGAAGGAGGAGAAGAAAATGGTGCTTTAGAGCGGTTAAGCAACGTGCCAAGGCCTATTCTTCCATACTCTGGCCAAGCTGAAGGTTCAAACCTGGGTCTTGCAGCCTCCTGCAGAGTGTGTGCTTCTTCCTCCACGCTGCCAGAAAATCAGGAAATGACAAAATTCAGCTGCGGGACCGCAGCCACGCAAAGCACGTGCCCCATCACTGAGGACTGAGACAGCATCAGAGAAGAAACGATATAGGCTTTGTTTGCCCTGGGCTAGGTATCCCGGAGATGCATTATGGCAGACACTGCTGGATGACCATCTGACATCTACTCGCCCCGGCTCTTTGCTAACAAGTGGCAACATGCCCAGCTTCCCTACTACACTTGCCAGGCTGCTGTACAGACATGTGTGGCGAGTGACATGTAATCAAAAGCTTCGGGTGAGGTTTGCAGGGAAGTTTTCTAAAAGGGTCTCGTTCGGCCAGTCTGTGTCTTCTTGCTTTTTCACCTGCCTGCACACCCATCTCAGGGCTGAAAGGTGGGTGACAAGTCATAATAATCAGAGAGGAACTCAGAAGATAGAGACCAGGGGCTAAGAGACTTCACTAACCTGAAGACAGTGATTCAAGTCCTGGTTTCTTGTTTATGTAAAAGAAAATTACTGTGACTCTTCTTTAAGCCAGTTTTACTTAGGGCTTCTGTCATGCAAAGTCAAAACCAGCCCAACTGAAACTTCCATGACGTTAGAATAAGAAAGAAAAAGGAGTCAGAATTCATTCCTTTGTCTTCCCAGGGCGATGATAGCATCCCGGAGGCTACAGACCTTATCGCTTACATCTCCTTTTTTGCTTCCCCCAATACCTAGAACTTTTCCAGATAAACAGCGGAGTCTATAGTCACTTGCTTACTTAAGCCAGTAGATATTTTAGAAAAGAGCCAAGGAAGGTCTAACTTTCCGGATGTCATTTTTTTTTTTTTTTTAAGCTAAACCCTGGATGGATTCCATCAGGCCACTGACACTGACTGACAGTAAGCACCATCTACCTGAAGAAAACAACAACCCAGAATTAAATTTGTCTCTCAAAACGACACCGGCTAACAAAGGAGATATGTGGATATTTAAATTATAGTTGGCAAAGAAACGACTTTTTATGCACACAAACACACACCTATCAGGGGTCCTTGTAGAAACTCATCCCACTAAGAGTCTGAAGGCAACTTGAGTGTCGGTCTCCTGATTGAACCCCCTTCTCCCTCTAAGGACTCACTGTGGCCTTGTTCCCTTTCAGGCCATTGGATCTATTTACTTTTGAAATCTCCAAATTTCCCCCCCAACCCCCAGTGCCTAGTTTGCATACTTACTCTCTCCTCTTGCACATGCCTTGGGAAACCTGGGTGGCTCAGTCGTTTGAGCGTCTGACTCTTGATTTCGGCTCAGGTCATGATCTCATGGTTTGGTCAGTGAGATCAAGCCCCATGTCTGACTCTGCACTGGCAGCACAGAGCCTGCTTGGGATTCTCTCTCTCTCTCTCTCTCTCTCTCTCTCTCCCTCTCTCTGCTCCTCCCCTGTCCAAATGCACACACACTTTCTCTCTCTCAAAATAAATAAATAAACAAACATTTTGTAAAACTAGAAGGCATTGCTCTACAGCTGTTTAATCTTCTCTAAAGCCACAGTACCCCCACTGGTAAATGAATAAAAGAATAAAATCTCATCTGGTTGTTGGCTAGATTCTATGAGGTTATAGATTAACAAGCCTGGCATAGTATAAGCTTCGTGAGATATAATCAATCAGTAAATATTGGTGGCCTTGGTTGTATGACTCAATCAAAATTCAATCTCATAGCGACATTTATTTTAGCTCTCCCTTTACTCCAATCAATTAATCAGGGATCTCCTTTTAATCCAATTACTTAATCCAATCCACTTAATCAGTCGTCTCCATTGCACTATTCATTTCAACTAATGTCCACTCTTATTCTGATGCCCAGCCCCAATCCCACACTCTCCAAGAGTCCAGTCCAACCACTATGACATCAGAAATGCCTCCAAGTTTTGCATTCCATCCAGCCCATGGGGCTTTACAAACTGAACTTGAACCACAATGCTACAGTGATTCTAACACATGAGCTTGAATGCTGAAGGTTTTATGCAGCCCAACGCCCTGCAGCAAGACACCCAAACACCCACCTGCACTCAGTAGCCGAAACCCGTATTCACTCTGCGGATTTAACAGTCCACAGCAACAGCGAAAAAGTTTGCTTAAACTACCTCAGAGCAACACTAGTAAGTACAGCGGCAGATTGAAGAAGGGCAGCAGCATGGTGGTGAGAAATCTGAAAATAAACATAAAGATGCCGGAAAGGTGGGACTTGAAGGCAATTGACCTATGCTCTTCCTCTGGGGAGAACAGAGGCAACTGACTGGCCAGCTCAAACAGTTCCGACAGCCACCTTAGAGCCAGACTCTCCTTTTGGGAATGAGTATGAGTCCAGGGGTGATTCTAGAGAGATGACACCACGCATCATCCAGAGCGTGGGAGAATGTGGGATCTCCCAAGAGGAGCTGTAGGAATCACTGATGAGGTTAAACAAACAAATAAATAAATAACCACTACTTCATGATGGTTCCAAAGATCACATGGGCGACCAGTCCCATGTCGCTGCAAATAATTACCCAGGGAGACGCTAATTCCCCAATTCATTCATTACACATGGACTGGTTTCCTAAAATATTTATTAAGGCATTACGCCGGTACTAGGGATAAAATGGTGAATCGTCAGAAAAAGTCTCTACCTTCATGGAGCTGCTCATCCTTTGGGACAGGCCGACATCAAACAAGTCATCAATGAATGACCAAGAGAATAACAGGTTATGAAGGAAAAGGACAGGGTGATGGGCTGGAGATGAGCTGGAGAGGTGACAGGGAGGGCTTTACAGGGGGCGTAATATTTGGGCTGAGACAGTCACAATGAGAAGGAACCATCTCTGCAAAGATCTAGTGCAAAGAGAGTCTTGGAGGCAAAAGGAACAGAGGTACAAAGGCCCTGAGGCAGAAAAGACTTGGTGTGCTTGGGGAAGAGAACTATGACAATACAGGGAAACCGAGACAGGAGAGGTTGAAATGAACAGGAGCCAAATCGGAAGAGCTGTGGAGGCTGGAGTACAAACTCAAGGTTTGACTCTAACAAAGGAAGGTTTTAGAGCATTGCAAGGGCAAGCCCCAAGCTCTGCTGTGGCTTGGATTCAATGGAATAAGAGAAACAGGGAGACGACTCAAGAGGCTGCTGTGGAGGCCTGTATGGTTCAAGTGAGTCTGGGCAACGGCAGACATGGGAACAAATGGCAGGATTTGAGCTGATCTTGGAGAAAGAACCACTTGTGGCTTTTACCCAAAGGCCTCGCTACTCCAAATGTCAGCAGCAAGCTGTTCAAGTGCCTGAAATTTCTGAAATTACATAATTAAAAAAGAGAACGGGTTATGTTCAAAACTAACTCAAGGCAGAGATTTTAGGAAGTTTTGCTTCCAGCTTCAGCTTCCTGAATGCATGGCTGCTTTGTTGTTGGCCAACTCTTTAAACTAACTGAGGTGCGGTGGGTTCTACATCCCAGGGTCTGTCCCAGGCTACCTGGAAGGGTTGTTGTGAAAAGTTAACTAATTAATAACAAATAAAGTAAAAGCCTTTAAGGCTCTAGGCCAATATTTCCCAAACCAAAACACGTTTGTCCCAAGAAATAAGAAAATAAACACTGCGTAGTCAGACACAGGTATAGGCTTCTATATCACAGGACTTATCAGAGCCTTTAATGAATTAATGGGTATGTTACCGGCCAATATCATACTGCATTTCTCAAAATTATTTCAAGAAGGAGGTTTGTTTTTTTTTCCTCTCAGACCACCTGGTTGCAACTGCCATGGAACCCAGTTTGGCAAACACTGTATTACAGAGATGGAAAAGACTATTACTGAGACACCAGGAGCCCTTTTAAAATCCAGAATCTGCTAGCGGGGATCATGTATTGCACAACTTATAATTGTCAGGGCTTTGGAGAAGAATTACCAGGTTAGGGAGTCAGCATCTTGCCTAGGTGCCAAACACATAAGGTACTGATCACACAGTAAGAAGAAAAGAGCTGCCTAGGCAACACATTTTAGAAATGGAGCCTCCCATAAACCATAGACGAAACCTGTGAAGTAGCCGTATTGATCTCCACGTAACAGATAGGAGAACTGGGCTTGAAGGGGTTGAGTGACCGACATCAGTACATGCAACTAATGTGAAACCAGTAAGGGAACTTCTAACCATTATACCAAAGGCTCATTAAAAAAAAAAAAAAAAAAAAAAAAAATAGAGTATAGTGACACACAATGTTACAGTAGTTTCAGATGTACAACATAATGATTCAAGTTTTCTATACATTATGTTCTGCCCACCACAAGCGCACCTACCTCTGTCATCATACAACTTTATTACAGTATCATTGACCATATTCCCCGCGCTGTGCCTTTTATTCCTGTGACTTATTCATTCCACAACTGGCTAGTGTGGCACCTGTTCCAATTCCAACCACAAGGAGCAGCAGAGAGCAAGACTGTCAAGGGTTATTTAAACCCTGGCTTTCCCACTTACCAACTGTGTGATGTTAGGCAAGTTGCTTAATTTCTCTGAGCCCTGGCTAACTCTTCTGCACCAGAAAGATAGTAACAATGCCCCCCATCCACTCTTAGGTTTGTTATGAGGATGAAATGGGACAAAATAAGTACTTAGCTCAGCTCCAGGCACATTGGGAGACCCTATTAAGTATTCAGTCTTGCTTACTATTTTGTATAGGATATTTAATTTGTATGTATAATTTGGGATGTTTCAGGGGCAAAGGCCCCCTGGGGGAATTCTGGGTGCCAAAAGATGAGGAAGAGCTTCACACTTTTCAGAGTTTTGATTAGCATGATTTATTCTGATGTCAAAGTCAAGGTTTAAGTGACAGAGCACAAAAGCTACACATTTTCACTTAATCTAGGGAGACTATCTTTTTCCAGAACTCAGCTTTGAGTAAAAGACTTTATCATTTTTTTTCTGGGAGCACTCAGTTTAGAGTTAACTCACTGAGCCTGAGCAATATGAAGAAAATTGGAAACCTAGTGAGAGATAAAGACTTAGCTCCGGATGTCTAAATGATTCCCAAAGTATTGCTCTAAGTACCAGATTTTCTCTCCATGGAGCGTGCCCACATAATAGCAGGTGGGGACAAGCACGGGAAGAACGGATCATGAGAACGTGGTAGACAACCAGGAATGACATGTGTGCATATGTGTGGAGGGAGTCTGTTGTGACTATGAATAAAGCTGCTGATTTAAAATCATACCTATTCTCGCCTTAGTTAAATCCACAAGAATCCAGTTTTTGACCTTTAAAAAACAATATCATCTTGTTCACAGTCCCCTGTGAATTGCTTGTCTACTTAATAAAATTGTTGCCTGGCTCATAAAGTTGTGGCTGAAGTCCTGCCTCTTAGCCATTAACTTCAGGATCTGAGCACAGTCTTCTATTCATTACACTCTTATGTCTCTTAGCAGAAGGATGTAGAGTCTTGCTTAGAATTGGATTTGGATGGCCTCCGATCTTGATGAGTTTAAATTGGAAAACAAGATGTTAGATTAGTATAACGACTACGTGGAACAAAGTGTTCGGCCTCTGGAGTCAGCCTGCCTGACTTTGTGTCTTGGTTCCACTATTAAAGGCAAACTCTCTAAGCCTGTTAATTCAGTTGAATACCTGAATAATAATAATAATAATAATAATAACAACTACACGACATCGGTACCTGATTATTAGCATTAAAGGAAAAGTAGGATACCTGGATCATAAACACTCGCTATCATTATTGTCACCACCATCACCATCATCATCATCACCACCACCATTAATCATTACTATTATCATCAATCACCACCATTCCCACCACTATCAGCAACACCATCATCATTACCACCATCATCACCCTCACCACCACAATCATTACCACCATCAATCACCACCATTGCCATGACCATCATCATTACCACCATCATCACCATCACCATCACAATCATTACCACCGTCAATCACCACCATCGCCATGACCATCATCATTACCACCATCATCACCCTCACCACCACAATCATTACCACCATCAGTCACCACCATCGCCATGACCATCATCATTACCACCACCATCACCATCACCACCACCATCAGCACCACAATCGTCATCACCACCACCATCACAACCACCATCATCAACACCATCACGAATCTACAATCACCATCCCCACCACTACCAGCAGCACCGCCATCATCACCACCATGGGCACCACCACTGTCAGCAGCAACAAAAATGTCCAAGTCCACACAAACCTATAAGCCCGATTCTTCAAGATCCACTTAATATCTCCTTATCTTCTTTCATTTCTCCCACGCCCATTTTAACCTGTGCTTATGTTTTCCATGTTACAAGTAAAAGCAATTTTAAGCCTAACAGGAAGTTAATCAAGAGCCGTTGTGGCAGCTAGCTGTGGTCTTTAACAGCCCCTATTTCTGCCTAATTTAGATAGCTTAACTCAAATGTTCTGCCCTCCGTCCCTTTTCTGACACTCATACACTATCAATGGCCTTCATATTTTCTGATTAATCCCTAAATGAGACTCATCGTCTTTTACATATTTATCTGTAAAGACTTCTCCTCCCCTTTAGTTACCAAATGAGTCTACTCAGATCTACTCAGGATCTTCAGAAATATGACTGCTGAATTTTGCTTGGGGTCTGATATAGCAAAAATCAGTTAATAAAGCTCATTCATGAGTTTTCAGTTTATATTAACTGTTCTTGCAGTGAAACCCTGTTGTACACATTTTACATTTTCAGGGTAGGTAGTAATATCATTATTCTAAACCAATCTCCAAAAATACTGAGTTCATCAGATTCTGCAGACTAAATCTCTAAAACTCCCATCTTCCTCTTTTTAGGAAGACAGAAATTATGAGCCTATTATATTGAAGAGTTCACACAAACTGCTCTTCTGTAATGAAACAGGAACATGACCACTCAGTGAAGAACATTCCACAGTCTCAAGTCAGGCTGGCAGGATTGCTGGGTCATCATTGTTAGTGAACGAGGTGCATAGTCAAACGAACCCCCATCTAACATGATGTGCCTCACATTATAACCTCCCAGGGTACAAATATCATCCCATGATGTATTCTTGACTATGCCTTTGGCCTACAAACTCTGTATTTTGTCTATAAGCTCCCTCTTGCTCTGTATTCGGTCTATAAGCTACATCTTTATCTATTATTCCAGCCTGGGACAGGGCCCATAACAGAAAATCAATGGATATTTGCTGATATGTAAAGCATGTTTATGTTTGGAAATATATAATTTTTGAAAACATAGACAGCCATCAAATTCACTATTTGTTTTCCTTCAGGATTACAGGGGAGAACTGAATGATCTCCAAGAGGAAAGATGGAAGTAACCAAGCAAGACATGAGAGCCTTCCAAGGAAGATTCTGACAACCAGCTGCCAAGTTACTGGTACAGCACTTAGTAAAGAAAATTGAGCAGTGCACAACTGATGTGCTCATTATCAAAGTCTAAGAGGCATATTTATTTATTTGTTCACTGATTGAGTCATTCAACTAGCATTGGCTGAGTGCCTAACGTGTGCTAGGCACTGGGGGCTCAACAGTAAATAAAGGAAATGGAATTTACAGATTTGCACAATGGCACCGGCTTTGGCATTACAGTTTTAGAACAGCATATGTGTCTCAGTTTGGGTCCCAGAAATCAGAGCCTGAGACAAGGACTTAAGTACAGGTAGTTTATTGTGAAAGTAATTCTGTGAGACAAGAACAAGGGAAGAAGGAGAGTGACACAATGAAAGAGCAAGTCAAATATAAGTGAGTGTTTTGAAAGTCTGTGTTGAAGGCAGTAGGGGCTGCTGAGAATCCACTGGGGCCTCTGAGGAGCACACACGGCACTTTCTAGAATTGTCCACCAGGAAAGTTGGAAGGCTGCGGTGTTTACCCACTAGTCAGCACTGTCTCCATTGGCTAAAGATTGTTTGCAGGCTACCGTTATACACAGGCTGAGTGGGTTCCCTGGAAAAGACCTTGAAACAGGAAGCAGGAAGGCAATGAGCACCCCTGAGGCAGGTGCTGCCAGCATGAAGGGGATCTGAGCCCCTGAGGCACCGCCCGCCATAGCTGTAGCTAAAATGAAGGGTAAATTGGGGAACGGCAACTTGAGACACCAAAACCCAGGGACTGTCATTCTTTTTTTTTTTTTTTTCCAACGTTTATTTATTTTTGGGACAGAGAGAGACAGAGCATGAACGGGGGAGGGGCAGAGAGAGAGGGAGACACAGAATCAGAAACAGGCTCCAGGCTCTGAGCCATCAGCCCAGAGCCCGACGCGGGGCTCGAACTCACGGACCGCAAGATCGTGACCTGGCTGAAGTCGGACGCTTAACCGACTGCGCCACCCAGGTGCCCCAAGGGACTGTCATTCTTTAAGAAGCTTTAATGAGGGCCCGCTTCCAGGCCCTTTGCTCGGATACTGTCTGTGAGCTTGAAAAGACAAAGGGCTTCCACATCTCCAATTATACCCATCTTTAGGCAGGGACTGTATCTCTGCAGCACACTTAGAACATCTTTCAGCTCACAGCCACAGACCAAAGAAACTTTTCTGGTGATGAGATTCACTGTCCCTTTTTAAAGCATATTAAATGTTAATTTTCAAAATAACAAAAAATGGTAGTAGTAGTAATAATAATAATGGTGATAATGGCAAAAAATACACACACACACACACACACACACACACACACAAAACACACAAAAAAAACCAATAGGACAAATGACTCTCTCTATGTACCAGGCTCTCAGAGCTTTACATATATCATCTCTTTTATTCCTCCACTAATTCAATGACATAGGTACCATTATTATCATCCCCATTATGTAGATGAGGCAACAAAGGTTACAAGAAGTTATAAGATATGCCAGTGAGATGCAAGGCAAAGACTGAAACCCACAGTCAGATTTGAGTCTGCACTCACGACAGCATTCTGTGTCTGGAAGCCTAATGGAGAACCTGAGCGTTGCCCGCTCGCTCCAATCATCTACATTTTTTCACACCTATTTCTTGTATACAGTCAAGTGCTTTCAGATATCATGAGTCTGAATCGATGCCTGGTGGAGGCAAAAAGTTGTCTGTTTCTATTCTAGAACTGAAAAGAAATACAGAGCTCATGCACTATGACCCCAACCTCAACCCCCACCCTTTGTCCTTATCTCCTTACCCATATTTACGGATGCTCCAAGAGAACAGAAGTTCCATGGGTAGGGATAGAGCAGGTTCCAAAACTCTTGTTTATTAGTAAAGGTTCTAGGAGCCCAGGCTCTGAACTCAGACTTCCTGAGTTTGAATCTGACTCACGCAAGTTGTCCAAAGCATTGGTTTTCTTACCTACAATATGGGCATGATAATAGTGTCTTACATGTTAGATAGTATTTACAAATTCTGTAGCACAGTTTCTTAAACTTGGAAAGCATTGGCTATTATGCTTATCCCCTCCACTGTCATATACCCTTTATGAAAGGAGCTCACGCTCCTAACTTAGAGAGTTGGGGCTCCAATTAAAAGTTCATGATATGGGGCACCCAAGTGGCTCAGTCAATTAAGCATCCAACTCTTGATTTCACCTCAGGCCATATTCTCACGGTTCATGAGGTCTTGCCCCACATCGGGCTCTATGCTGACAGTGAGGAGCCTGTTTTGGATTCTCTGTCACCTCCTCCCTCCACCCCTCTTCCACTAGTGCTCGCTCGCTCTCTCTCTCTCTCTCTCACTCTCTCTCGAAATAAACAAAATTAAAAAAAATTCATGATGCTATGAACATATCTTCCTCACAAATGCACATAGGTACCTAATGTTTCAGACGGTCTCAGGGACATCACAACCTACTAAGCATCCTTATGGGCTACAAAGGGATATGTTGAGGGATTCCTAAAGTCTGTAGTGAATCAAACACACTTAAAAATAAGTTTCGTTCTTTATCAAAGTGTAAACGTTGTATAGATATTCTCATAGTACAGCTGGTTAATTAAGAAAGCAAAGGTAGCCCATAGTATCCGAACAAATAGCTACTCTATTATTAAACCTACAACCAAATATCAGGTGAGCAACTATACAGATTTAGAAATAATTCCCGTGGACACACTGTTATACCACTTGGTTGTTAAACCAATCGCAGACCAAGCCACTATGCTAAATGAGAAGAGATGAACTCAGGCTGAATGAAATGTCCAATTATTTAATTGAAATTCTCAAGAACAGACCTCTGCCATTTCAGACAACTGAAGGAGTCTTACCAGACCTGGAGGTCCCACTGCCTACCTGACTATGCACCATGTTTTCTTGGGTATACAATAGGAAGAATTCTGTATTATCTTAGGAAGGGTTCCTCTAGGGGTTTTGTGCAAATTGTGCAAGAGGAAATGACTGCTTCCCATTTTTCCCTTTAGAGTCCTTCACCCATCTCTTCCTAATAGACAACATCCCCTTCAGGCACTCTGGGAAATATTTAAATGGAGTAGAGCCTTTGGCAAACCTTTAAAGGTACCAAAGGCAGCAGCCCCCTTTTTCTATGCTTCTTGTCAACTTTTTTCCCTGGTGAGTACCTCTTACCTTCTTAACTTTTCTGCACTTATAATGCATCTTAGCATCTAAGGAGGTGAACCTGAAAATGAGCATGATGGAGAGTCGCCAAGGGAGAAAAATAACACATTTTCCTATGGCAAGAGGAAACGCTTGCGTGAGAGCTATCTAGGGTGGGGAGGAAAGGAAGGAGAAGAACGGAGGAAGGGAGGAGGAAGGAATCTACAGAAGTATTTTCAAAAATGAAGGTTATTTTCTTTACTGCTATTTTCAGTGGGTCAGCCCCCAGTACCCAGTGAGTCATGAAATTTCAATGAGTCATGAAAATACACACACACACACGCACACACATATATAAATGCCACGAAGTAAGTTAAGGTGAATAAAAGCAACTGAAGTCTTAATATAAAAATAAATAAATTTCTCATTTATTTCAAGTTCTGCTTATGGAATTTTAAGCAACTTGCTTTTTCCAGGCTTTGCTTTTTACAATGAACACATAAAATATGCCAATGGCAAACTACTAGGTTTATCTTGACATTGGTTTTCATCAGAACATGGCCCTAAATTCATATTTAACTTATTTTCTCTCCTCATACAGGAGTAAGTGTTCCTGTCATGTGGATTGCTTAAGCTGCACATTATGTGTAGCTCCATATAATCCTTTTCATTCTATTATCGTCACCTCATTTATGATTCCATTCCAACCTGCACTTCTCCTGGGACATATGTGATTATTTAATCTTTTATAACTTACACTGCATAGAAGACAGAACTCCCACTGGGCCACTGTATTTATAAATATGATGAAATCTATACATTATAGGGACAACTTCCCCCAGTTATTGGCGTCATTGCCTTGGCGGAGATGAAAGACTGGCTGTATAACTGAAAAGGAAATTCTCAAAATCATTAGGAAAGTTAGATCACATAGAAAGCCTTGGAACTAAATGATACAACGAACAGTTGTATCAGAGACCCAGACAGAGTAGAACATCATGAAAATTTGACTCTGGAGTTAGATAAAATGAACTTTGAAACCCAGAGACATGACTTATTAGAGATCTCAGCTTTCTTCTTTCTAAAATGGAGATAAAAAGAACACCTACTTCATGAGATAGATGTGACTATAAAGGGACTGTATACCTCAGGCTTAGCAGAGTGCTTGGCACACACATACGGAATACTCTAGAAACACTGGCTGCCATTATTATCAGATACAAAGGACTACAATATATTTGTAAACATCCTGCAATTAACCTTCCTCTATGCTTCCAAATGATGACCCCATACAAAATTCCTATCAAAAATCATACTTAAGCTGCTGGAGGGAAAGAAGGGTACTCCATTTTTAATTGATTATCATTTGTTGTTACAAATCACAGTGCATGTGTTTTAACTGATCTAGATGACAAAGGTATGATATTGAACAAAATAATAAATTATGTCCATTTATGTTAGTATTTTTATACTCAGTCATGAGCACTGCTTCATTGTGGGAGAATTGGAAAACACATGATGATTGAATTAGGAACACCACGGAGAACTTAGTATCCCAGCTGGTTCATTCACACCCCAGACACATACTGTTCTTATTCAATTACAGCCTGTACATTCAGTTCAATAGTGTTCTTCAAAAACCTTGTTAGTGAACTTCAAATTTCTTGGAACGCCAAAAATAAGCTTGATTATGTGAAAGATCCACTGACACAGAATAATGAGTACTGCAAGAATTTTAAAAACAGAGGAAAATATTCATATTTTTTATTACTTAATAATGATTTAGCTAGAATATCTTGAGGAATCTATATAGGTATATATGTATGTATATTGTGTATTATATATATAATATGATATTATTATTCACATTCTGTACCTATATTCAGGTATATTTTAAAATTCTACATCAAATCGTGTCCTATGAAAAACTAGGATGAAATGCATTATAAAGAGTATTTTTCAGCCCACGCTGAAACATTATTAGCAAGGAAACTCAGTATTGTTTTCTTTATTAAGACTGGGAGAAATTTACACCCTGGATTGTCATCCCCATACTGCTGACTCAGTAATAGGAAAAAGCTGCGGCCAAAAAAATAAATAAATGAACGAATGAATGAATGAATGAATAAAAAAAGCTACTGGAAGAAAGAAGACACCAATGACTCCATGCAGGATTTGAATTTGCAATTTAGCGCTCAATCTAAGCTAAAATCATATAAATCATATAAAGTTCTTAAATGACTTTTAGTTAACTTTTCAGGCATTTGACAATAAAAAAATGGAGCCAGACCTTCATATTCCTAAAGGTGAGAGGGATTTGAGAAAAGTACTTTAACACTTTCAGTACTTCACATAATCCTTTTATTCTCTTAGGGGAACTGAGTCCTCTGGGGATATCTCTTATCACATGTTCTAGAATAACCACCCCCAAAGCCTCATGGAAAAACAAGTTTTTTCCATGTATTTTCATAAAAGAGTAGGCCTACAACAAATACCTACCACACAGAAACCTGAAGGTGGAGAGTGGTATCTTCAAAAGGCCCATTACCCAATAGTTATAAACCTCACCACAGGTAAGATGAAGCCATATCATCCCTGTAACTCTCAGGACGGGAAACAGATCCAGACACAAATGTTAAGGCTGTGGAGGCAATGTGAAAACTGACTGGTGTAGTTTGCAAGCAAAGAGGGCCACTTGAGTATTCTCCACTACTCTCCAGATTAAGGATACCATAGTTCTCTTAAAAGAAGAATGGAATGGGGGCGCCTGGGTGGCTCAGTCGGTTAAGCATCCGACTTCAACTCAGGTCACGATCTCACAGTCCCTGAGTTCGAGCCCCGCGTGGGGCTCTGGGCTAATGGCTCAGAGCCTGGAGCCTGCTTCTGATTCTGTGTCTCCTCTCTCTGCCCCTCCCCCATTCATGCTCTGTCTCTCTCTGTCTCAAAAATAAATAAAAAAAACATTAAAAAAATAAAAAAAAAAAAGAAGAATGGAATGAAAATTCCTACTGGGCATTTACATATGGATCTACTTTTTCCCTTTGTTTTTACCTCTAACTGTGGTTTACACAAATGTATTTTATAGGATTGCAAGGAACTATGCATATTACACCATGTTGGTGACCCTGAATATCAAAATGATGTTGCAAAAGAAGGATAAAGCTGGATGTCTCACGCTTTTCTGATTTCAAAACTTATTACAAAGTTACAGAAATCAAAATGGTTTGGGGGGCGCCTGGGTGGCTCAGTTGGTTGGGCGTCCGACTTCAGCTCAGGTCATGATCTCACAGTCTGTGAGTTCGAGCCCCACGTCGAGCCTGCTTCCGATTCTGTGTCTCCGTCTTTCTCTGTCCCTCCCCCACTCACGCTCTGTCTCTCTCCCTCTCTCAAAAATAAATAAATGTTAAAAAAAATGGTTTGGTAGTGGCATCAAATCAAACACATAGACCGATGGAATAGAATACAGAGCCTAGAAACAGTTTTGCATATATCGTCAAACGATTTTGGACAAGGGTACCAAGAGTTTGCAATGCACAAAGGACAGTCTTTACAACAAATAAGTGAATATCCACGTGCAAAAGAAGGCAGAAGGCAAAAGTTTAATCCTAACCATATAGTATATATAAAAATTAACTTAAAATGTATCAGACCTAAACATACAAGCTAAAGATATAAAGCTCTTAGAAGAAAACATAAGGGAAAGTCTTCTTGACATTGTATTTGGCAATGATTTCTTGGATGGGATACCCAAAGCACAGGAAGTGAAAGTAAAAATAGACAAATCAGACCGTATAAAGTGTAAATTGTGCATCAAAGGACACAGTCAATAGAGTGAAAAGGCGATCAGCAGAATGGGAGAAAATGTTTACAAACTATACATCAGATAAGGGATTAATAGCCAAAATACATAAAGAACTCCTGCTCAATAACAGAAAAACAACTCAATTAAAAAATGGACAAGAGAGTTGAATAGATATCATCTATTCAAGAGAAGGTGCACTAATGGCCAATGAGCACATGAAAAGATGCTCAGCACCACTCACTGTTCATTGGGGAAATGCAAATCAAACCCATAATGAGATATGACTTCACATCCATTGGAACAGTCACTATTTTGTTTAATTTTTAAACTTTTATTTTAGAGAGACAGAGAGAGTGTGCATGCAGGGGAGGTGCAGAGGGGGAGAGAGAATCTTAAGCAGGCTCCATGCTCAGTGCAGAGTCTGGATGGGGCGCTGGATCCCACGCCCCTGGGATCCATGACCTCAGCTGAAATCAAGAGTCAGATGCTCAACCAACTGAGCCACCCAGGAACCCCTGGTTACTCTTTTCTTTAAAAAGACAGAAAATAGTAGGAAAATTAGAACCTCTGTGCACTGTTGCCGGGAAGGCAAAGTGGTATAATCATTTGGAAAATGGTATGGCTGTTCTTTGAAAAATTAAAAACAGAATACCATATTATTCAGCAATTCCATTTCTGAGTATAATATCCCTAAAAGAACTGAAAGCATGCTCTCAAAAGAGACAACTGTACACACGTTCATATCAACGTTTTTCATAATAGCAAAAGGTGGAAGCAACCCAAGGATCCATTGACAGATGAATGTATAAACAAAATGTAGTATATACAGAAAATGGAATACCATTTAGCTCAAAAAGGAAGGAAAGTCTGACACCTGCTACAACATGAATGAACCTTGAAGACATGATGCTAAGTCAAATAAGTCAGCAAAAAAGACATTGTCCGATTCTACTGATACAAAGTACCTAGAACAGTCCACTTCATAGAAACAGTAAGCAGATGATGGTTGAAAGGGGCTGGGGGAGAGAGAGAAATACTGAATTACTGTTGATGGCACGGAGTTTCAGTTTGGAAAAGATGAAAGAAGTTCTGGAGGTTGGTTGCACAACAGTGTGAACATAGTTACCTTGGCTGAATTGCACACTTAAAAATGGTTAGGATGGTACATTTTACACAATATGTATTTTACCACAATTTAAAAAAACTGGGGGACCCGGGGTGGCTGCAGTAGTTAAGTGTCAAACTCTTGATTTCTGCTCCAGTCATGATCTCACAGTTTGTGGGATCGAGCCCCGCATCAGGCTCCATGCTGACAGCTCAGCGCCTGCTTGGGATTCTCTGTCTCCCTCTCTCTGTGCCCCTCCCCTACTCACGCTCTCTGTTTCTCTCAAACTTAAAAAGAAAAAAACTGACGAGTCACTTAAGAAAAAATCAAAGTTAGTTCTGACTCTAGGAAATTTTCATTATGAAGTAATGAAAACTATTAAAACCGAACCCTTACATTAACCCGTCATTCTACTATATTTCCTGGCTATTTGTTATCAAGTTTTGTGTTTATAAAGTAATAGAATTATAAGGAGCTATAAATATCAAGTAACCAAGCTTTTTCCAGTTTTAAAGAAAAAGCTGAGAAATACTGCTTGGAGATGGGTCCCACTTCACAAGTTTATACATAGCTAATGGGATTACAAACTTAGAGACCAGTCCTCTGTACATTCTGTTATCTATTAAAAGCTAATGTACTTTTATCCCTGAATGCTGATAATCTACCATGGAATCCAACTGGGGGTTATAACAAATCATATTATCCACTCTGATATACCACATTCCATCCTTATTAACTTGGCTTTTCACTGAACTCATAATCTGATATATTATTGCCAGTTTTCTGAGAATGAGAGCTGGACCAAATCTCATATATGTAATTAATGTGCTCCTGAGAAGTTATGCTTAACTTGATTCTCATACTCCCAGACCTCACTGTACTTTAGCATAACCAAAACCCCAGACTGGCTGCAAGAGTAAATGAAGGGCACTTAATGCAGTGAGGAAAGGAAGTTTGCAAACACAGACCACAGTATAATAAAACAATTAATTAAAGGTAACATGCAAAAAGAAATGTATTTGGGCAAAAGAGAAATGCTTAGAGACACTAATAAAATGATTATTTCATTCATTCAGTATTCAACAATTACGGAGAACCCACCATATTATAGTTATTGTTCTAGATCAGGGATCAGCCACTGTTTCTGTAAAGGAGCTGATAGTAAAATATTTCAGGTTTTGCAGGCCAGACAGTCTCTGTCTCCAACCTTTCAACCCTGCCACTGTAGCATGAAGGCAGCTATGGATAATATGTAAGCCAATGGGCAATGCTGTGTTCCAATGACTTTATTTGTAAAAATAGGCAGGTGGGCTGGATTTGGCCCATAGCCATAGTTGCTAACTTCTGTTGTATATATTAGAAAATAATATGGAAGTAAACCCAGTAATATTATTTTCACGAAGCTTACCTTCCAGTAAAGAGGCAAGGGGAAAGCATACATACATACATAATACATACATATTCAGATGCTATTAAGTGACATGCAGTTATGCTCTTTAATGACAGAATGTTCCAACATCTTCTGAACTAAAGGTTTTAAGATCTGGCAAGTCAACAGATTGGCAGAAAAATTTGTCAAAAATTCAGACTACAGGGCTTCATCTGGGAAAACTTTTAATTAAGTAGACCTACCACAGACCTCTAGGATACAGTTTGCAGAGCGTCCCTTTTAAAAAGTTCTTCAGGTGAGATCTCTGATTAAACAACTTTTGTTTCTGTAAGTATTATTGATAACAACTCAATTATTAATAACAATTAACAATTGTTAATTAACAAATAACAGTTATTAATTGTTAATAACATTGAGAGAAAAACAGAGAAATAAGCTGAATCAATGTTCAAATAATAAATAGCTTTTTCAACACACAAAGGCCAACACATGTGCATTACTGTAAGTAGCGGAGCTAAATGGTATATTCGTCCTTCTTTTATGTAAGAAAGCTAAACACATTTGCATTATGTGCATGATATGAATTCTATGCTCTTCTTTAAGACTTTTTCAAACTGACATATTTTTGTCAGAGGATAATTGTACATATCAATACCACAGGGGTAGTTTGTCCCCGAATTTCGTTTTTACCAGAAATATTTTATGGTAACAACAGGGCATGTGTTACATGAGTATTACAAGCAATTCCAAATCGTCCCCAGATACACTCAATGAGCTTTGAATCAGATAAATAAAACAATCTTCTTGTCATAAAAAAAATGAGACATGGGAACAGCTCATAGGAAAAAACTGATAAGGTACAGGCACTTCCTGATTTGCATCCGGCTGTGTTTTCTGCTGACACGTCCATAACACTGAGAGACGGGGACACACAGCCAGCATGGCCGAAACTGCCCAGGGATCAGGGAGCAAAGCCTCGAAGAACTACCTCAGCTAATGTGGGTTGCTACTTAGATCACGTAAAAAACCTCAACCTGGTCCATCAGATGTCATCTCTCGCTAATTTGGGGGCTCAATATTTGGGCTCTGTGCCAAAATTGCTGTACCAGCATCTTACTTCAATATTTAAAGGACGACTCAGAGCCATCTGGTCAACCAGCCTTTTACTTTATAGACCAAGGAGTTGTCATAGCAGGGGGAACGGCAACAGACTGCTTGGCTTTTCAGCAACATCGTCACACTGCTATTTTTTTGCCCACAATTGCTATTCTTGAACTCCCATGATGCCTCTCTGTCTCTTTAACATTTTCATTATGAAGTATAACATGCTTACTGCAAATGCATAAAACATAATTGCAGTAATTAATAAATTACCATATAGGGGCGCCTGGGTGGCGCAGTCGGTTAAGCATCTGACTTCAGCCAGGTCACGATCTCGCGGTCCGTGAGTTCGAGCCCCGCGTCAGGCTCTGGGCTGATGGCTCAGAGCCTGGAGCCTGTTTCCGATTGTGTGTCTCCCTCTCTTTCTGCCCCTCCCCCGTTCATGCTCTGTCTCTCTCTGTCCCAAAAATAAATAAACGTTTAAAAAAAAAAATTACCATATAGCAAACCTTCATGTAATCTTCCCCCAGGCCAAGAAATAAAAATTTTGCCAGCATTCCAGAAGGCTCCTGGCTGCCCCCTGGCACTTAAAATCTCCTCCCTCTCTGATAAATGTAACCATAATCCTGACTTTTATAGTCATGGCTTCCTTGTTTCTCTTTATACTTTTATCTCCAGTGAACTATAAATTATACTATAGTTTAGTTTTGCCTATTTCAATGATATAATTATATCCGTTATAAATTTCTGTGCCATATTCAACATATGTGGGTACATCATGTTGCTGCTCTTGATTGTAGTTTTCTTTTTCATAAGTGTATAATATTCCATTGTATGAATATATCGCTGTTTATCCATTTATAAATCGATGGATACTGGTTGTTTTCAGTTTAAGACTATTACAAATAATGCTGCTATGAAAAGTCCTGTGTATGTCTCTTAGTATACAGATGCATGTGTTTCCTTTAAATATGTATCTAGGGGCGCCTGGGTGGCTCAGTCGGTTGAGCGTCCGACTTCAGCTCAGGTCACGATCTCATGGTCCGTGAGTTCAAGCCCTGCATCGGGCTCTGGGCTGATGGCTCAGAGCCTGAAGCCTGCTTCCGATTCTGTGTCTCCCTCTCTCTCTGCCCCTCCCCCGTTCATGCTCTGTCTCTCTCTGTCTCAAAAATAAATAAACGTAAAAAAAAAAAAAAAAAAGAAAATTAAAAAAAAATATGTATCTAAAACAGAAATTGCTAATCCATAAGGTATTTGTATTTTCAGCTGTGTTAGCTGATTTCAATCTGTTTATCAAAGTATTTGTGTCATTTTACATTCCTAAGGGAATCCTATGAAAATTAAAGTTGCTTCATATCTTTATCAGAAACTTGGCATTGTTAACTTTTAATTCTAGCCCTTCTGGTAGGAGTCTCATTGTAGTTGTGTATTTCTCTAATGATTAACAAGATTGACCTTCTTCTCAGATGTTTATTGGTCACTTGTATATGCTTTTGTGCACAGTGCCTGCTTGTCTATTGTTTAACTGCATCAGTTAATTGTTGCTGAGTAACAAACTATTCCACACCTTAGTAATTTAAAACAAACTAAAAGAGGACATTTTCAGCATTTAATCATTAAATATAATATCTACTTGTGTTTTGGTGACTATATTAGATTATACACTCTTTTTGTTGTTTCCTAAGAGTTTTTTAATAGTTTTTTGTTTTTTTTCAACATTTATTTTTGGGACAGAGAGAGACACAGCATGAATGGGGGAGGGGCAGAAAGAGAGGGAGACACAGAATCGGAAACAGGCTCCAGGCTCTGAGCCATCAGCCCAGAGCCCGACGCGGGGCTCGAACCCACAGACCGCGAGATCGTGACCTGGCTGAAGTCGGACGCTTAACCGACTGCGCCACCCAGGCGCCCCACCTAAGAGTTTTTTAAATAACTTATAGTTTTGTCACATCTTTGCATTAACTGAAATGACTTCCCTCTTTTATTCTGTTAATGTGTTATATCGGACTTAAAATCTATCAAAGTTAAGCAACTTTAAATTTCTGAATAACCTCTACATGGCAGGATATATCAGTCTGCTAACATTGTTTAGGATTTCTGCATCTACACTTACACATGAGACTGCCCTATATTTTTCACTTTCTGTAACTCCCTTTTTGAGTTTTGACTAATTACGCATACCTCCTAAAATGAACTGGGATTGTGGCAACTTTTAATATTTTAAGATTAGTTGTTTAAGATTATGTTACTTCTCCCTTAAATGGTTGACCTGACAAATCAACCCAAGCATCAAGTTTCTTTTTGGCAAAATTTATTTCTCTGCAGATAGAATTTCTTTCATTGCCATAGGACCATGCATACTTAGTATGAACATTCTGTGTCAGTTTTAAGTAATTGTATTTCTATAGAATATTTTCCATTTTATTTACATTGTCAAGTTTATTGGCACAAAGCTCATAAACTGTCCCTTAAATTTATAGCTGTAGGATATATGATTAGGTTCTCATTTTTTATCCCTGATATTACTCCCCCCTTTAAAAATTAAGCTCACTAGAGGCTTATTAATTTTATTAATCTTCTCAAAAACTAACTTTTGATTGCACAAATGTTCATTATTGTTGTTTTGTATTTTATTTTTTAATAAAATTGTTTATTCTTTTACGTTTTATTAATTTTTGATAGGCAGAGAGACAGAGCATGAGCAGGGGAGGGGCAAAGAGAGAGGAAGACACAGAATCCGAAACAGGCCCCAGGCTCGGAGCTGTCAGCACAGAGCCCGACATGGGGCTCGAACTCACAAACCGCAGGATCACGACCTGGGCCAAAGTCAGACGCTTAACCGACTAAGCCACCTAGGCACCCCTGTTTTGTATTTTATTAATGTCTGTTCTTACCTTTATTATTTCTTTCTTTCTACTTTCTTTGAATTTATTCTGTTCCTTCCCTCTCCCCCTTTTTTAACTTCTGAGAAGGACCTTCAGAGAAAGACTTTCCCTTCAGATACATGCATTGAAGACTAGTTTTTCCCTAAAAGCATGACTACAGCTGCATCTCACAACTTCTGATGCTAGTTTCATGGTCATTCAAATGAAAATATTTTCTAATTTCCATTATATTTTTTCTATGAACTACGGACTATTTAGGAATGTATTGTTTAATTTTCAAACAGTTGGGAGTTTCTAGTTACCTGTGTGTTCTCAATTTCTACAGTAATCAAACTCCAGTCAGAGGACATATACTCCGAAAGTTTAATTTTTTGAAACTAGTTGAGAATTACTTGATCTAAAATAACGTAAGTCTTAACAAATGCACTACATGTGCTGACAAAATATGTTTCTTGCAGTTACTGGATATAGCATTAAATATATCCACTGACTTTTAAAATATTCTATACTGATTTTTGATCTGCTTGTTATATTAATTACCGAGCAAGAAGTGTTAAAATTTTCTACTATTCACCAGAAACCATTGGTCAATTACAAGCCTCAGGAAAAGTTGCAATAGAAAATATATAGCACCACTGAGGAAGAAATCTAGTCGAAAATAAATTGAACCAAAGTCAAATCAAGTCTCCAGAACTACCTACCAACTTGATGGGGAAAGAGGGATAGAAAAACAAGGTAAACAACATGATGAAGAAGCAATAAGTCGGGGCGCCTGGGTGGCTCAGTCGGTTGAGCATCCGACTTCAGCTCAGGTCACGATCTTGCGGTCCGTGAGTTCGAGCCCCGCGTCCAATTGGAGCAGTTGGAGCCTGCTTCCAATTCTGTGTCTCCCTCTCTCTCTGCCCCTCCCCTGTTCATGCTCTGTCTCTCTCTGTCTCAAAAATAAAATTTAAAAATGTTAAAAAAAAAAAAAAAAGACGAAGAAGCAATAAGTCAAATACAGAATATAGGCATGGTACAGGATGAACAATGCCATTTATTCACCAGAACAACAGCATGAAAAACAAACAAAAAGACAAGGATTATGAAAAAAATAAAACACATTTGAGACAAGTTTCTAATCACTCACTATGACTGTATAATTATTTCCGCTCACGACTGTAACCATTTTTCTTTGCATATTTTGAGCCATGTTCCTAGGTGCACACATATTTAGAATTGTTCTATCTTCTTGGTGAACTGTGTGTTTTATGATGATGCCATGCCACCTTTTGTCCCTGGTAATTTTGCCTTATAGTTGCTCTATCTGATATTGATATGGCTACACCAGCTTTATTTGGTTAGCGTTTTATGGAGTTTCTTTGCCTATTTTAGTGAAATAGCCATCTGAAATATAATTAGCTTTTACTTGGGGCACTTAATGCAATTATTGATCTATTTCTGTTAATGTAATCTACTATCCTGTTACATGTCCTGCCCTATGTCTCCTCTTTACTCCCAGGATGGCACCCTTCAGGATTCGAGACCAAGCAAAAAGGATTTTTTAATGGACTCCACTCCTCAGGGGTTCTCGACTCCAGCTTTTTTTCTCTCTTCAGTACTAGGAGCTGCTAGAAGCCCTGATCTGTCTGAGAACCTCCTCTTTTAAGATTGAAAGATGGCCATAATTTATCTACTGCATTCCACAATCAGTTTTACAGCAAGTACTGTATTCTATCTCCAAAACATATCTGTAACTCATGACTATTCCCAGCCTTCAATCCCACCAGCACCTCTTAACTGCATGACCTCAATTATCATCCTACCTTGTCTCCCTGCTTCCACCTTTGCTTCCTTTAGTCATTTCACTGAACAATTAAAACCAGTCACATAATTACATAAATCAGATCATGAGGCTCCCAGCTTAATCCGCCCATCGCTTTCCCACTGAACTTGAAGTGTGCTGTTTCCCAACATTCAAACTTCTTACCTTCTCACCTCTTCATGGTCTTGTCATGGTCTGGCCCCTGTGTTTCTCTCTAGACATACTAGAGTAATTTTTGATCTATGAATAATCCAAATTAGTCCCTTCCTTAGTTTCTTTGTGTATTTTTCTTTATCAGAAAACAACAACAAAAACAAAACTGGTTCTTTCCCCTTGGTATATCTCATGGTTGGCTCCTCATGGCCATTCAATTTGTCCTTGAATGTTCTCTCTTTCACAAAGTCCTTACCATCCTAGCTAAAGTTCTCCTCCTACAGTGACTCTTTTGTGCATTACTCCATTAATTTTGTTCATAGCATTTACCACTCCCTGAAAGTTTCCTTTTTATTACATGCAACAAATTTCAGTCAAAGATAATGTGAAAAGGCCTCTTTTCTTTTTTATAGAGGAGACTGCTTGAATGTCATAATCGATGAGAAAAACTAAGTCAACAAAAAGAAATTACACATAAAAGCATGTGGCACAAGGCCGGCACATAGAAGATAGTTTTAAATACGTTTGCTGAAACCGAAAACACAAAGCTCTGGATATCACACATAAATCATTAATCCAGTCATGGTCTTATGAATTCATTCTTCATGCAGCCATCTGATTCTCTTTCCTTTTACCCTTCATTTCAAATCTCTCCTTTGCTTTCACCCAGTTTCCTTCTCAAGAAAACAGCATTTTTTTCAACTAAAAAAAAAAATTGTTTCTAGTAACATATCCAAACAAGCAGTCTCCACTTAAGTGAGCAAATAATTGGGTACAAACGTGTACTGTAATAAGCAGGAAAATGAAAAACCTAAATATTCTTTAAGAGAGATTGGGCAAGTACATTATATTGTATCTTAAAGCCTAATTATATACTGCCCTGAGGTAGACCTGGAGGTATTTTCCTGGAAAAAGTTAATGATAAATTGTCCATTAAAAAATGTACAAGTAGATGTATACTATGGTAAAGCTTTCATTTTTAAAACATCTCTGTCTATGTACACCTATATACAGAAGTTGTGTCTATAGAGTGAAATTGACATTGAGCAAAGACTGTTATTTTGTATTTCCAAATCCCTGCTGTGTTCTGATATTTTACTTATGTATTATGTTTTTTTAAATAATAACAAAAGCCCAACAAGCCCACTCAGATTTTAAAAACCATACCCTATGATTTTTTGATCATTGCATGTAGCTGTGTTTTTACATCTTTATCTAATCAACAATGACATTATTCCCAAGGTGTCAAAAACTACTAATGCACTTGTAAAGCTTTAAGCCGTCTAGATTAATTTGCTCTCCTCACTTCAAGTCTAGTGTGGCAAGTTCTGCCAGGAAACTCACCACTTAACCAAACAACACTGTGATATCCCCAGCCCAACAGGTAGGTATGGCAACCAGCATAGAGAGAGCATATTGTAATCCTTAACTTTACTGTATACAAAAGCCTCAAATCAGACATTTTCCCCACTACTTTATCTTGGCTTTATTACATTGGACATTCCAGAAAGCAAAGTTACCTAATTTGAACATATTTTGGCCTATTTTTTTTTTTTTTTTTTTTTTTTTTTGGTCTAGGACCTATTGGTTCCTTAAAAAAAAAAAAAAAACACATTACTTATTACAAGTCAGCTCAATTGGAAATCACTAAAAAATAGCTCTCATAGCCCTTGTCTGAGCAAGTTGACATTTTATAATATAAAATAAACACTTTATTATCATCATTATCTTTTGATTCTAGAGAGAGAGCGAGAGCACATGAGTAGGTAAGAGGGGCGGGGGGGAGAGACAGGGAATCTTAAACAGGCTCCACACTCTTAAACAGGATCGATGTGGGACTCGATCCATGACCACGAAATCATGACCTGAGCCGAAATCAAGAGTCACACACCCAGGTGCCCCTAAAATAAACACTTAAAAGGACAGAAATAATAAGCGATTATCCACTATTTCACACATTTGTCCTAAAGAGTTATACAATAATTATCTTTTAAAGATTATTTTATTTTCAATAACTCCAAAACCTTGAAAACCTTGCTTAGAAATGTGGGAACATAATATGACTAGAAGAGAATCCTACCAGCTTGTTAAACTCTGTATTTCTCCACCCATACATTTTAGCATTGAATCATCAAAGTTAGGCATGAATAGGTAATTTCATTCTTAATAAGCGTTTAACAGAATTAGTACCCTGATGACTAGGGCAGAATCATCCAAAGGCCACTGTAAAATCAATAAAAACACAAGAAAGAAATTGGAATAGACATTAAATTATGTGCTAAAAGACTTTAGCCCTTTAAATTTGGATTTAAAACTAGACTTTGTTATTTGATGCTATTGTCTGAGTATCAGAAATCATATGAAATCAAGCCACTCCTAGGAACTTGATCAAGAATGAAAATTTCAAGCTTTTTAGTCTCATATAAGATATGACATGTCCCTGAAAACTCACATAATGGATTAACTGTAATTATAGCCTGTCTGGTAATTCAGAAGTAAGTTTCATGCTCAAAAAATTGGGGCAATGTGAAGCTTTATTGTAATAAAGTATTTTGGATTAGGGTCCCAAGGGAAATACTTAGCTTAGTTCATATTTGTAATTCTATTTTTTAAATTTTTAATGTTTATTTTTGAGAGACAGCAAAAGAGCAAGGCAGGGGGAGAGAGAGAGGGAGACAGAATTCGAAGCGGACTGCATGCTGTTAGCACAAAGCCCGACCGACATGGGGCTTGAACCCACAAACCGGGGAATGGTGAGGTCATGACCTACGCCCAAGTCAGATGCTCAACTGACTGCGCCACCCAGGTGCCTTGTAGTTTTATTTTTAAATGATGGAGAGACAGAGACAGAGAGAGAAACCCTCATCAACCACTCAAAGTCTCTTGTATGTTACATTCTATTCATTGTGGTTTTTAGTTTCCCTAATGACTACTGAGGAAGACCTTCTCTTGTGCTTATTTACCTTTGTGTCTCTTCATTGAAGTATCTGTTCAAGTCATTTGCCCATTTTGTTTTCTTATTATTGCAATTTGAGACTTCTCTTCCCTGCTCTGGCTACAAGCCCTTTAACAGGTAATTGCTTGTAAATATTTTCCCCCCAGCAAATTGTCTTTTCATTCCCTGACCACGGTCTTTTAAAAAAGCAAAACCTTTGGGGCGCCTGGGTGGCGCAGTCGGTTAAGCGTCCGACTTCAGCCAGGTCACAATCTCGCGGTCCGCGAGTTCGAGCCCCGCGTCAGGCTCTGGGCTGATGGCTCAGAGCCTGGAGCCTGTTTCCGATTCTGAGTCTCCCTCTCTCTCTGACCCTCTCCCGTTCATGCTCTGTCTCTCTCTGTCCCAAAAATAAACATTGAAAAAAAAAAACCTTTAAAAAAAATAAAATAAAATAAAAAAGCAAAACCTTTAAAAACTTTTTATATAGTCCAATTTGTCATGTTTTTGTTTTGTTTGTGCTTTTTCATCCTATCTAAGATATCTTTGCCTAACCCCAGTTATAAATATTTGTTCTTGTAATGTCTTCTAAAACTCAGAGGTCCAATACAATAGCCAACATCCACATGCGGCTATTTATTTTTTTTTAAATGTTTCTTTATTATTGAGAGACAGAGAGACACAGAGCGTGAGCATGGGAGGGGTACAGAGACGGGGAGACACAGAATCTGAAGGAGGCTCCAGGCTCTGAGCTGTCAGCACAGAGCCCGACGAGGGGCTCGAACTCACGGACCGCGAGATCATGACCTGAGCCGAAGCCGGACGCTCAACCGACTGAGCCACCCAGGCAGCCCTTACTTTTTTTTTTTTTTTTTTAGTGTTTATTTATTTTTGAGAGAGAGACAGAGCGTGAGTGGGGGAGGGACAGAGAGAGAGGGAGACACAGAATGTGAAGCAGGCTCCAGGCTCTGAGCTGTCAGCAGAGAGCCCAACGCGGGCTCAAACTCAGGAACCGCAAGATCATGACCTGAGCCGAAGTCAGATGCCTAACCGACTGAGCTACCCAAGCGACCCTTAGAAGCACTTTCTTACAAGTTTACAGTTGTATGTTTTACATTTAGTCTCTGTATATTTCAAGTCAATTTTTGTAGATGGTGTGAGGTACAAGTAGCGTTTTTGGTTTTGCCCATGAATTTCAAATTGTTCAAGTGACATTTAAAAAAAAATCTGTTTTCATTTTTATTACTTTGTAAATTTTGTATGTGAAAGTTAATCACAAAGCTTCCCTTTGGCATTTTTTTTAACTTCTTGCAAAAAAAGGTATACCTGGGGATAAAATATTACATGCCTGAAACTAGTTGAGTAAGGCCCACCAAATTCACCAGGTCACATTTGCATTCCCTACTGCCCTTGGTCTCCTGAATCAGCACCTGTTTCTGACATTGTGTCCAGTAGGCCTTAGGGAATTAGCCCTGGTTTATATAGAAAGGCAGCTCAAATGAAAGGGCAATTCTGCCTCTTGCAAAGAAACTACCAAATAATCTGATCAAGGTAGGAAAACCTCACTTTGGCCCCTTATGTACAAGAGATGGGCTTCTGCAAATGGACCTTTGTTGTCCTCTGCAAATGGAACAGGTGTGAGGAGGTTTGTTTGTTTACTTTCAATAAGTTTACATTTTAAGTCTGCTTTAGAAGAAAAAGTAAATACTTGATTATGGGTTTCTTTAACAGGCTGAACATTTCAGAGTCCCAACATTGTTTTGACACAGCTGTGCTTTTTGTCCACTTGGAAAGTCTCCAATATTAGGTAACTTTGAAGTATTACTGAATTGCGTATATCAACCAACAATTCAGTCTGTACAAACTGTTCAGAGCAGGAGTCCTCAAACATTTTCTATAAAGGACCAGAGAGTAAATATTTTACTCTTTCGGTGTCATATGATCTGAATCACCAGCACTCAACTGTGCTGTTACAGCACAAAAGCAGTCACAGATAATATGTAAACAAATGAGCTTGAGTGTCTTCCAATAAAACTTTATTTATAAAAACAGCTTCTGGGGACGCCTAGTTGGCTCAGTCGGTTGAGCGTCCGACTTCGGCTCAGGTCACGATCTCACAGTCCCTGGGTTCGAGCCCCACGTCGGGCTCTGTGCTGCCAGCTCAGAGCCTGGAGCCTGCTTCGGATTCTGTGTCTCCCTCTCTATTTCTGCCCCCTCCCCTGCTCATGCTCTGTCTCTGCCTCAAAAATAAATAAAAACATTAAAAAAAATAAAAAAAATAAAAAACAGCTTCTGGGCCAGATTTGGCTTGTAGGCTGTAGTGTGCCTACCCCTGATTTAGTGTTAAAGTTCTTTACTCCAACTCTTTAAAATTTCAGTGCAATTTGTGTAAAAATAAATGAAATGTAAATATTATTCATTTCCTTTCAAGTGATTTCTAGGAATGTGACTTTTTTTAAATGTTTATTTATTTTTGAGAGGGTGAAAGCTGGGGAGGGGCAGAGAGGGGGGTGGACAGAGAATCTGAAGCAGGCTCCGTGTTCTTAGGGCAGAGCCTGATGTGGGATTCAAACTCACAACCCATGAGATTATGACCTGATCAGAAGTCAGATGCTTAACCAACTGAGCGACCCACGCATCCCAGGAATGTGGTGTTTTTAACAGCAGCATAAAAGTCATGAATTTTTCCTGTTAATATATATCACAATTTTTATTTATTTTTTCTCACTTAAAAATTGTGTATTTTGCCATGCATTTAAAAAAAATAAAGACAACTGAATGAGGTAATATAATTCTTAAGGAACTGTCCTGGAAATTGTTTGATGCAAGCTTATGACTTTGGTAGTTATCTAAATAAACACAGTAGACCATATGAGTATAAATGCTAGCAATCTCCCAAACCTCTTAAGGACCAGAATAGGAGACTGGTATAACGATGGCTACTGAGTCCAGAATGCAACCATTATAATAGTAAGGGGAGTAAAGACTAATGATACACTCAAGATAGTCTAACATTAGTCTTCAAATTTCTATAGAGCACTGGAGACACATGAATGGTAAAATCAGTAAATCAGGCTGACAAAAGGCATATGCAAATGAAGTGGGAACCCTAAGCTAATTGGAAGAGACAATCAGAGACCTGGGTTCAAATTCTGACCCTCTACTTATTAACTCTGGGTTTGGGAAAAATCGCTTTAGAGAAAAACCTTTAAATATACTCATCCCTTCCCCCAGCCCCTAGCATTTTCTTCTCAAAAATGTTAGGTTACCCTCCTGCAGCTAACTTCCTTGCACCCCCTTTTAAAGAGGGGGCACTAACAGGTCCAACAAAACCTGCCCCAACACTTGCAGGGCCTGAAGCAAGAGCACAAATGGAGACCACCTCCCCAGCCCACCGGCCTCTCCTTGCCCAACTCCAGTCTGTACTAGGAAGAGTTAAGCACATGATTTTGGACAACAAAGCCCTTCAGCTCCACCTTAAAAATATCTACTCTTTGGTGATCCCATACACACACGCTACCAGAATTCCTTTCTGACTTTGAGGTAATAAACTCATGAGAAAAGGAACTTGAAAACGGGTTCAGGGCCACTTGTGCTAAGAATCTGAGGGTCTCAAATACCCAGAGCATGGTGTGGGTGGGGGGCATGGGTTCTGGATGGACACGTCCCTTAGCGTGAAGATTCTCATGGGGAGAGGCTCAACCAGAAGAGGCCAGAGCTTCACTCTAAAGCTCAAGGCCTAGAGTGGGACCAGTGGTCTGGGTCTAGGGTTGTATTGACTACAAATGGTTGATGAACCAGATCTAAGAATCAGAGAAATAATGAGGCTTTCTGCCAGGCAAGTGGTTGAAGTAGATTAGTAACTGAGAGTATGTATAAGTCTAGACATCTTCTTTTCCTATGTTCCCAGAAACTGATAATAATACATAACAGCAAGCTATCTGTCTTGTTTTTTAATGAGTACTGGCCCAAAAGTCAGCCCCATGTAAAATTTTATGTGTATATATAGCAATTCCATATGGGAGCAATATTTTAAGGACCAGCTTTCTATACATATTATTATTTAAGTGACATTAATGTCTCTACCCAGTTTTCCTACTAATTAGGGGTGTGTAAAAATCCTGCTTTATACATAATTGAATGGTAGGGCAGCGCTACAGGATGTTGCAAAATGATCATACCACAGTTACCTGAGAAGTCGATAATTAAATGGTAGGAAAAGAGCAGCCTTTTATTTTATTTTTTTTTTAATTTTTTTTCAACGTTTATTTATTTTTGGGACAGGGAGAGACAGAGCATGAACGGGGGAGGGTCAGAGAGAGAGGGAGACAGAGAATCGGAAACAGGCTCCAGGCTCTGAGCCATCAGCCCAGAGCCTGACGCGGGGCTCGAACTCATGGACCGCGAGATCGTGACCTGGCTGAAGTCGGACGCTTAACCGACTGCGCCACCCAGGCGCCCCAAGAGCAGCCTTTTAAATCCTAGGTATAGGGTATTTGAAGAATTGGGAAGTGGTTTGAGAACTTTGATCACAGAAGAGTTTACAGCCTTCTCAATTTTAAGAGATCCCCATCAGCCTCACAGTTCAAGCCAACCTGGATGTTTCCACCTAGAATCATTTAGACAGAGGGAAAGAAAGGAAGCATCGCCATCTGAAGCCAGGACAACTTCCAGACTTGAAATTTCACAATGTTACTAGCCCTAACACAAGGGAAACAAAAAGAAGCAAATAAACTATTGGGATTGCATCAATATAAAAGGCTTTAAACATCAGAGGGAACTGTCAACAAAATCAAAACTTGATCCACTGAATGGAAGAAAATATTTGCAAATGATCTATCTAATAAGGGATTAATATACAAAATATTTAAAGTAGTTATACAACTCAACATCAAAAAATAAAAAACACAAATAAAAATTGGGCAGAGGACCTGAATAGACATTTTTCCAAAGATGACATAAGAGATGGCCAACGGTCACATGAAAAGATACTCAACATCGCTCATCATGAGGGAAATGCAAATCTGAACCACAATGAGATTATCACCTTACACCTATCAGAATGGCTAGAATCAAAAAAGACAAGAAATAACACGTGTTGATGAGAATGTGAAGAAAAAGGAACCCTCCTGATCTTTCAGTGGGAATGCAAATTGGTGTAGCCACCGTGGAAAACAGTATGGAAGTTCCCCAAAATATTAAACGTAAAACTACCATATGAATCAGGAATTCCGCTATTGGGTATTTACGCAAAGGAAACAAAAACATTAATCTGAAAAGATATATAGACATATGGACCTTTATGTTTATTGCATCATAATTTGCAATAACCAAGATATGGAAGCAAGGCAAGTGTTCATTTGTTTACTGATAGATGAATGAATAAAGATGTGGGGTGTGTGTGTGTGTGTGTGTGTGTGTGTGTGTATGTGTGTACAACATATTTTTTCTAGATAAGATGTCATCTTGCCGTCTGCAACAACATGGATAGACCTAGATGGTATTATGCTAAGTGAAATAAGAGTGAGAAAGAAAAAAGCCATATGATTTCACCTATGTGTGAAATTTAAAAAACAAACAAATAAGCAAACAAAAAGCAGAATCAGACCTGTAAATGCAAAGAGGAAAGAGGTGTTGGGGGATGGGCAAAATGGATGAAGGGCAGTGAAAGATACAGGCTTCCAGTTATGGAACGAATAAGTGATGGGAATAAAGTTGCAGCATAGGGAATGCAGTCAATGGAAGAGAAAAAGCTATTAGCTACTCTAACACGCCTAGCTCCTCCTGCAAGTTTGTCCAGCTCAGAGTCATCCACTTTGAGATCTGTTAACTTGGGATTCTGGAGGGATGCTTCAGGAATAACTGGCCACAGAGGCAGAGCTACGTGAGCTGTTCAAGGCTTGGATGATGGGAGAAGCTGCCAGAGTCTCATACGGCTCTACTCTGAAATGCCCGGAGTCCCTCAAGAGAAACCAACCCCAGGAGAACTTAGCAGCAACACCTCTTGGCAGTTGTGTTCTCAGTCTCTGTCTTCTCACAAGACCTGGGCACGGCTGCTTTCTAGTTCTGCTTGTGCTCCCCTTTTCCCCTTTTGTTTCAGAAATGGATAGGACTCTTCCTACTGGATAATCTCTGGAACCCGGCATCCAAATCCTCGAAGCGCTCACCTCCCTTCAGGAACTCACCTGTCTCCTCTCCCTTAGCCAAAAGAGTGGCTGAACTTCCAGGGTCTGGTTGCACAGGTAACTAAACACATGGTAACACGTGGTACTAGCAAGGTATGAAAACTCAGGCATACGTTTTTTCCCAGCCTTTGTTTCAGGTCTACGATTTTACCATATTCTGAGTCAGGCTCCAGTGATCTACATTTTTTCCTACATCATTTCCTAACCTGGGAGCTTCTTGAAAAGAGAGATGAAATCTCACCCCTTACTGATTTCAGAGCAGCATACGTGACACACAAGCCATGCTCAGGAAATATCCCTTTATGGATTATTAAATCGATGTCGGTAAACAGGTATTTGGAATGACGAATGATGACCTATGAAGGAATGTTTAGCATGGAACCTGACAAGTAGCATCAAACGCTACTTTTGGGATGGAGACTAGAAAACAACACATCCATCTGGTGCACATGACAGTCCCGTGCTATGTCGAGACGCTCTTGCCACATGTCCATCGCTCTTGGTATCTCCCTGCATAGAATTTAACTGCCCTCCCATGTAATAATTTGTGCATGGGCTTGTCTTCTCTCACCTCCCTGCCATGTGCTCCTCCAGGGCAGATATGCCATCATAGGAGTGGCATGGAGCACTGGGTATAACTAGTGACCATAAATCATTTGTCAACAGATGGACTAATGAAGGAGGCCCTACTCAGACATAGGTCTCTTAAAAGCACACTGAGATATAGACGTTAATGGCTTTATTTTATTTTATTTTTTTAAATACTCTTTTAAAAAAAATTTTTTTTTAACATTTATTCATTTTTGAAAGGCAGAGAGAGACAGAGCGTGAATGGGGAGGGGCAGAGAGAAAGGGAGACACAGAAAGAGAAGCAGGCTCCAGGCTCCGAGATGTCAGCACAGAGCCCGACGCAGGGCTCTAACTCACGGACCGCGAGATCATGACCTGAGCCGAAGTCAGCCACTTAACCGACTGAGCCACCCAGGTGCCCCAGAAGTTAGTGACTTTATAAATTTATTTTTATTCTTCTCATTTTAGAGCTTTGGAAGCTGAAACTCCTAGAGGCCCAGTAGCTATACCTCCAAGTCACAAGTGAGGAAGCAGCACAGTATACTAGAGAATTTTGCTCGTTTTTTTTTTTTAATTTTTTAAGCATTTATTTGTTTTAGAGAGACAGTGCGAGCGGGGTAGAAGCAGAGGAAGACGGAGACACAGAATCTGAAGCAGGCTACAGGCTCTGAGCTGTCCGCGGAGAGTCTGATGCGGGGCTTGAACTCATGAAGCATGAGGTCGTGACCTGAGCTGAAGTCAGACATTTAACCAACTGAGCCACCCAGGCGCCCCTGAAAATTTGGCTCTTCTTAAGGAAACACTAGTCATTTGGAAGGATGTAAGAGAAACGTTTAAAACATAATCACCCTTTATTTTTTTTTCTATAAAACATGTTTTTCTTTATTGAAAATTTGTTATAATAATTATTGGAATAAATCAGATAGTAACTGAGATTTGGAAACAATTTTTAATATGGATATTATTGTTATGGTAATGTATTTTATCTGCAAAATATCTAAATATAAACTGTTACAGAAAAGGTTTTAAGCTCTCAAATCATTCAGATTTTCCTTGCATCAGATTCCATAGAATCTTCCAGATGGCATGTTTTTCCTGCCTCTAAAGAATCAGCTTTTGTTTTTAGAATTGTTCCACATAAAACATAATCACACTTTAAAATGTCTAAGTTGGGAGGTTGTGATTTTTTTTCTCCCTTTTCTATTTGATGCGTTCGATTATTGACTTCTATCACGATTCTGTTAAGACACCACAAAGTTTCCTTTCAGAGGAATAACATAATTCTATGCAGTGAGAACCCAACCAGTCTCTCATGGTCAATAGCAATTATAGCTATTGACTGCTTAACCTGTGCTAGTCACTAAGAGCGTCCACATGAATCATTTGCCATTTTACAAAAAAGAAAATCGAGGTTTGGGAGAGATACCTATCAATGCTTTCATGCATAGAAAGTAGGGAAACAGAGTAGAGATTCACATTTACCTGACAGTGAAGGCATGTTCTGGACTGCCATGCTGTGAGGGTTTGTTTTCCGGGGGGCTGTCAAGAATGGCAGGGAGAGCTTCCTCTGGGGAAAGTGGTCTAGCATCATACATTTCCATGGCTCTCAGGTTACCCCTTTATCATAGACCTTTACTACACGTTCCCGTGAAGGTACTCACCGGACAACTATTTACTGAGCATTTCCTAAGTCCCAGGCATGGGGCACAGCAGTGAAAAAGACAGATAAAATAGCCCACCCTGTCCTTTGGTCAGAATGTAAGCTGCATAAAGACAGGGGATATGTTTGCCTTCCTCCCTCTCCCTTCATTCTTGCATAAATGAAATAATTAAATCTACTGAGATTCAAAGCACTGAATAATTGCTGCGAGACAACAAAATATAAGCTCAAACTATACACAAAGACATTTCATCCAATGCTTATTTCAGGACAAATGAGAACTGTTTAGTATTGGTGTGCCATGCAGGGAACGCAGGATCAAATGCAGATTGTGAAGGAAAACAAACAGAGGCAATAATTTATTTTGTTTACTCAAACATAAGTAGAAACTAATTGCTCTTCAACCTGAACATAATCGTTGTGGCCTCGAGGCTTAAAGGTGTTCATTTCAAATGAGGTTTATTACCGGAAAGAAGAATCATGTGTAAAAACCTATGTTAATGAAGCTGAGATTCTGTAATTATAATCACGAGAAACCCAACCCCGGGTTATGCCCCCATTATGATCTCTACTGTGCTTGTGTATGAGATGATCATTTCTCTTACGGTGTGCTCATGGTGAACACAAGGATGGGAAATGCATCGATGGCGACAAAAGACAATCCTTTTACTTTAATAAGAATAATCTCAGAGCATCTGTTACTGAATCCCTCAGCTCAAAAAGCACAGTGTAGACAGAAAGCCACGGGTAGTGAAAGAAGAATTCATCAGTTCCCCAGATACCATTTTACCTACTGAGCGTGCCTGGGGGCAGACACCTGCTAGATGGTAATTAGGTGTTTTCAAAACCCTCCAATTCATCTGATGGCTCCTTACCATTATCTCTCAGAATAACTTCTCCAAACTCTCACTTCTATCCTAGATAAAAGTGCTTTGTGATTACAATTCTGTGATTACAAAAGTGTAGGGTATGGACACATGTTTGTATACTATTTAGACATGTTAATGATAGTGTCGTCTTTGTTACAGATCAAACTCCTACAATAGTCTAATCTGCGATTTAAGAGTAGAGGCTTGGTTGTTCCAAATCCCAGCTCTGCCTTTTACAAACTGGGTGGTCTTAGGGAAGTCACCTAACCTCCCTGAGAGTTAGTTTCCACAGCTGGAAAACACAGCTAGTGCTCCTCTTTCACAAAGTGTCTCCAAGAACAGAATAAGATAACGCACCCTAAACATTTTCAGCACAGCAAGAGGCAGGAAATCTCTGAGGCCTGCTCTAATCCTTTGGCAAGTCATTTACTCTCTCTGAGCCCAGTTTCTTCATCTGTGAAAGGGGGATACTGAGAGTACCTAATTCATAGGCAATTTTGCCAGGATTGAACTACTTAATGCACAGCAAGTGTTTAACCTAGTGTCTAAGACATGGTAAGTGTTCCATAAATGTTACCTGTTAGTACTGTGTTGTTGCTATCATCCCCATCCTCATCATCACCTGATAATTTACTGTAAGTCAGAGACCAGGGTTTACAAATGTTTCCTCAGCCCAGATGCTAGGGAGCTAAAAATTCTTTAATATTTATGGATAGCTATCATGGAAACTTGGGGGTGAAATCTCTACGGAGTAAAGATATACCACTAGGGAAGGAAGGACTTGCTATTAAATAATAAGACATTAAACCCACGATATGAAAAGCCAGGGAGTTCCAAGACTAATATAAAAAGCTCTTCAAGGGGCGCCTGGGTGGCGCAGTCGGTTAAGCGTCCGACTTCAGCCAGGTCACAATCTCGCGGTCCGTGAGTTCGAGCCCCGCATCAGGCTCTGGGCTGATGGCTCAGAGCCTGGAGCCTGTTTCACACTCTGTGTCTCCCTCTCTCTCTGCCCCTCCCCCGTTCATGCTCTGTCTCTCTCTGTCCCAAAAATAAATAAACGTTGAAAAAAAATAATAAAATAAAAAAAATAAAAATAAAAAGCTCTTCAAGTGTGAGTGCTGGATAGCACCAGGCCAAGCAATCTCATTGCAAAAATGTCTCTGAATAGTACTCTTTGAATTAATAAAAATTTTTATTAATGGTAAGGTCACTTAAACTCAGGCATGTTTCCATTTGAATTGGTATCAAGATCCAGGAATTTCTTCTCATGGGAAGTGAGAAATGAGAAAATGTGTAAGCAGAAGAGTTCAGAACCTAATAGCTGTATCCGATGTGGGCAGAACAGGAGTGTCTGGGGAGCTGTAGACACAACTTGGAAAACAGCCAATCAGATCTCTCTGGCCTGAAGAGGAGGGACCAGAATGCTGCCTGCCTGAGGCCAAGCTACTGAGGGGCGAAGGGCCTCTGAGAGGGTCACGGCCCATTTCCTGTGATGGGCGGCCTTGCACACACTGCTGTTGGAGTAATTCTTTGAGACTCCCAAGAGTTATTCTACAAGATGACTCCTCATTAACTGGAGAAAAAATGGCCAGGAAGAGCGAAAGCAACTTTCAATTATTGTTGAGCACCAGAGTCCTTGTTCAATTTCTTTTGCCTCCCTTCCTTCCTCTGATTTTTCATATCACCCTACATACAGGCTGATACCTAGGGGAAGGAAATAGAAGGAAGCTACGATTCAGGCACAACACTGTAGGATAGGTAACCCTATGTCCACTTTACAGATGAAAATACTAAGGTTCGTGGCAATTAAACAGCTTGCCCAATATCACATAGCTAGGAAGTGGCAGACACAAGATAAAAGTTAATCTTCCCCTTTTCTCCTTCCATGAGAACTGACATGTGTCTGTTTGTTCCACATTGTCACCTCAGTGTCTGATACTTTCTAAGCATTCTTTAATGCGTATTATTAAGACAACATACTTTCTCACTTATATGCAAGACCTGACTCTTTTCAGTATTTCTTGCTAAGTGGACATAAGGGAGTCTGTTTCTTTTATCCACTCATCATTTACTTATTTAACAAACAGTTATGAGACCCTGGTAGGTTCCCGGCACCAACAGATCATCCATTTCAGGCCCTTGTGGATCTTATATTCTCAAGGAGGAAGTGAGACAATAAGCGATAAACTGAATAAATAAATAAATTGTTTAGGATGTCCAAGAAAGATTCATTGATCCAGAGGAGATGAATGATCTAACCACCCATGAACCCATCGAAGTTGGAAATCATAACTTAATAGAATTAGAGTTTGGATAAGTATAATGTTTTTGAAAATATTAAGCTGATGTACTTTTCATTCCTCTTAAATCACCATACCCTGGTCTCCCTCGCCGACCCTAAAGGGTTTCAGCACCTCAGAGAAAGGGCAGGGATCACCTAGAATAACAAAATCCTTGCTTCATATTGACTGTCAAATTAAGTTTATTTTGAGTCCATAACAAGATCATAGTTCTGACAGTCAGGCGTTATCAAAAAAGAAAAAAAAAATTCTCAAAACTCCCTTTCCATATCAAGAGACAAGTCTGATGACTGCCAGCAGTAGACAAAACTCAGGATAGAACATAATGTAAATTCCCATCTAAGTGGGGAATAGAGAATGCTTCCAGGGAGGTCGGAAACTAGGGTTCTTATTTCTCATAAACCCCTTTCCACTGCTGGGGACCAATCTCCAGGAGGAGTCATAAAAACATAAGATATATTGACACAGGATGCTGTGAGCATCTTTTCACCTGTAACTCAGGAAAGTGTTGCTAACAGTATGCACCCTTCTGATATGGGACAGCTACCACACATTATAAATGGATACAGGGCAAAGTCAGTCAGAAAATGACTCCATCAGACTGAGCCACCTCCCCAGAATCTACCGTGTGGCCTCATGGATCACTTATGATCCAGAAAATATCTGAAAGGATTTCTTGGGTTGCTTAATTTGAGAACCAAGAACCTGCCACAGACACACCAGGATAATTTTTAAGGTCTTTCTCATAGCTGAAATGAGGGAGACTGACGCAAGAGGATCTCCTGAGCCATCAGTAAGAAAATGAGACCAATTTATAGCATGGAAAACGGGAGGTGGAAGGGACAGCCACTATGATCCACTGGGTGAAAAGAATACCGTCAGCAGCTGTGAAGTTGGTGGCTGAACAAGAACGACGTTAAGGGAGCTAAGTAAGAACCCAGGCAAGAGTCTTGCTACTTATACTTACTGCCTCTTTCCTTTCTCCATCACCATGAGTACAGAAAAGCTTTTTATCTATGCCTAACGCCATCTTGGATTTTCAGGAAGGACAGGGGAAACTTTTGAGAGAAAATAAACATAGATGAAAGTGACTTTCAACCATTCATTTGTGAATACTCATCCAAAAGAGGCTGAACGAATTTGAAAGAGACGGTTTACAACCAGCAGGGAATGAAATACCTACAATCAGGCTTTTCCCAGGCAACCTCGTTCAGCTAGAGACAATAACGCTGAGTTGTACGGTGTAAATCTTGATCACTGTGTAAAGGGGCTACTGACTCAGCAATTATGATTTATCCCACATTATCCTATATGCACATGGGGCCAGCTGGTTTTATTTTGACACGTTTGAGAAGTACCATCGCTATTCTGGTAGGTCTCCAGATACTAAGAGTTCCTGTTTATGACTGCTGGGAGCTGTTGTTTTCTTTGTTTGTTTGTTTTGCTTTTTTGTTTGTTTTGGAGAAGAGGAAAAAGTGTTCTTCTGCCTGTTGATATACCTGTAAACTCTTTGAGGAAAACTACTTAATCAGCTCCCTGAGAGATTTACCTCAGAGAGAAGGAAGACTGGACTGGCACAACAGGACTCAATTTCTTTTTCTCTTGCGCATTACAAGAGATCACTCATCTATCTAAACTTCCTTTGAATAAGTTGAAATCTCTCACCGTGCCGGTCCTTATTCTTCATAGTGCCTACCTAGACAAATATAGCCCTCATCTCCAATCATTTGCTTATCTCCATCTGCTCAGAGCCTTCCTTTCTGAGTAGGACTTTCTTTTTCTCTGTAACAAGTTACTTTGACTAATTTACATCTTAGTAGGTCTTATTCCAAACCTTGACTCAGCAATTCAGCTCCATAGGGAACACATGGGTAAGTGGGTTGAGTAAGGAGGCTGTTAGAAAGGGCTTCTTCTAGAATTTGGGATTAGGTAATTGAGATATAGAGTATTAACTTGGTCATTTTGGTGGTTTCTTCATGTTTTTGTCTGCATTCAGAAATGATTACAGTCACTGTCTTGATCAATTAGAGTCAAAGAAAGACCTTCCTGATGCTGATGTTCTGTGAAATTCTTTACGTTCAACAGAGAAAATCCAATTTTCAGTGCTGCTTTTCCCTTGCTCAGTTTGGTCATTTATTTACTCAGTTGTAGTAGTTTATCAAAATTGATAATTAGTTCATTAATTGGTCTGCTTGCTTGATATTTCATCTATTCCTTATATTAGAAATAAGCTCTAAAAGATACCACGTCTAACTGATTCATCATTGTATCCCGAGTAACTGTTCAGTGCCAAAGAAGAGAGCACCCAGTGGATTGAGAAGTCTTGGAAGGTCTCACTCAAATCAGACACGTAATAATTCCATTACATCTTCTAGCTCACAACACTGGAGACATGAGAATGGATAGAAAGTCGGCCACTCAGTCCAGACTTCAAAAAGCAAAACTTTTCAACAAAAAGTTTTTTAAGACATACTGTATGCCCGCAGAGCTAACCACTAGGGTATACTTTTTTTCTTAGACTGTTTGTTTCAGACAACCTGCCAAGCTTTTGAAAATGCCCAATTATCAATGTTCCATCATCCCTAGAGGGAAGCCTGTGGGTATCCTGGATGATCACAAAGAGGATTTCAAGAAGCATTAACTTATATTGTCATTTAGGCGGGAAAATCATTCACCTACAATTGTCCAGCTGATCAGAACAACATTCGACAACCAAAACAATGTTCGTCAAGAAAGCCATTCTGGAATAGATTGTTTTTTTCAGACTTGATTTTAAGACATTTCAGTAGTTGGCTCATTGATATTTAACTGACATCGGATTTTTTAACAGAGTAAGAATTTTTCCCATGTGCTAGGACACATATGTATTTTGGTTTCTGGGGGATGGAAATCTTCTAAGAACAGATTTGGGCTCAGGGAAACAAAGGTCTTACTGACATTGATTTTCAGGAGCATCACCACTAATGTCCTAGTTTTCTATGACATGTTGCTGAGTAGGTTAATTGATTATCTCATCCAGATGAAACTCATCCAGCCTCTCCTGGTGTCAGAAACTTTGCCAGGTGCCATAGAAACAATAGTGAATAGAAAATGTAATTTTTGCCCTCTGAGGTTATAGTCACAAAGGAAAGCTGATACTGAACAAAGATTACTAGTGAGCTGAGGGTTACAAAAGGCAAAGTACACAATACTACCAGAGTGCATGTAGGAAATCTATCCAGACCCACAGGGTCACAGTTGGAGGGGAACAGCATAGGGTAAAAAAAAAAAAAAAAACCCAGGATAATAGCATTAGCTGAGATGTCTTTGCATGTCTTTAGAGTTGTAGTTTCAAATCTTACATTTTTAATTCCAATGATTCAAATCTCAATGTAATCTTAAGATTCCAAATCTTAATATAAAGATGAATTGTCAATATCCTGGCTATGATAATAACTATAGTTTGGCAAGATTATTACCATTGGGGGAAAGCGGGTAATGGGTACAAAAGATCTCTCTGTATGTGCATCTACAAGTATCTCAAAATAAAGGTTTAATTAAAAAAATGAAACATATATCTTACAGGGATTTGTTTGTTTTACGTGTTGAGGAGCATACTCTTGAGTTATCAACAAATGACCGATATTTCTGCCATCACAACTCCAAAAATACTATAATTCTCAGCTAGTAGGATGTCTGGTTCACATTAATTGCTCTTGACATCTTTGTGATTGAATGAAGGAGGGAATTCTTAGTGAGTACATGGGCTCAGGTTGCTAATCTCAACTGCAAAGTCTTGGTCATCGTGGTGAAATATTCACTTAGTGTTTACGAAGGGTTCTTGAGAGGTCAGCCAGCCAATTTCATTTTCAGAGATCACACATATAATAGCTTCTGTGAGTCATGAACATGTTTTTAAACTAGAAATTGTAATTCAAGCCAGGATTGTTTATATTTCTCTCTTTAATATTTTATCCTTTATTCCTAACAAGGCCTAGCCCAGACATCAAGGGACCATGTAAATACAGATGGCTGAATTATTAAAAGGATTCTCTCTGAGCATGTCAAGGACTATACAAGGCTTTTCAAGTTAACATTTCCATCTGGGTGAGGAGGGTCAGGACCACACTCCAACCACAAAGATTAGAGTTGGCACAGTCAACCATAATAATATGGACCCTGGGATTCATGGCTTGGTTTCCCTGCAAAGTGTAATTAATAGCCCCTATTTATTCAACCTCTAATCTAAAGAAATTTTAGGATCTGCCTTTTCTCCTCTACCCTCTATACCCTACAGAGAAGCTAGACAAACACACATTTTCTCCACCTTCTGCAAGTCTCTAAATGGATTTTAGAAGTGTTCTTATTGGCTAATACCTTCACTGCCAATTGATCCATCCATGTAACATCATAATTAGGAGAAGGAGCTAATATTTATCACCTACTTACTATACAACAGAGAATGTGTTGAAAATTTTATAAAATTCGTATCGCCTCAATTAATCTTTACAAAAAGCATCTTACAAATGATTCAGCTGAGGCACAGCAAGATACATTGCCTCGATTAAGAGCATTTAGCCAATGCTGATAATCCCCCAATTTAAATTGCCAGTGCTGGCCTCTCTCTTGAGGTTTTGACCCATATATCCAGTTTCCCCCTTGAACATCTCCAGCGGCATGTCTAATAAGCACCCCAGAGAATATACAAAACCAAAATGCTGACAACCCTTCCCTCCACCCCCATGAAAACCTTTGCTCCCTCACTATCCCCCATCTCAGTGACTGACAACCAGAATCTCTTTAGGTGCTCAGGCCAAAAACTCTAGAGTCATTGGGAACATCTCCTTCCTGCTCACCCTACATGCTACCCATCTGCATATCTGATCAACCCTACCTTCAAAATAGAGCCAGAATGCGACTATTTCTTGCCATTTCTGGTGATGCCACTGTAATCTCTACCTTGTCAACCGTAAGTGCTTTTTCCAATGGGTCTTTCCACTTTCACACGTGGCTTTCTATAGTCTATTCAGACACCCATAGCGATACTAATCTTTCAAAATTTTAAATGTTGAATCACTCCTTGGCTCAAAACTCTCATTGTATTTATTATTTTGTCATCCCTATCTCTTAGCATAGCTCAGACTGAAGGAATCCGTACTCGTATTAGGATCTCAGAGCATTTTGGTGGTAACTTCCGGCAGTAATATCGAAAAACCCAAAGGCTAAAGATTGCTGGATTGCTAGAAACTGAGAAATTATTTAGTGATATGTTCTCATTTTACAGAGCAGGAAACTGAAGCTCAGGAATATCTGATGACCTCCAAGGTTAAGCAGCTAATAAGCAGTTTCATACTGAGAATTCGCGGCTCCTGGCCAGGGCTTTATACATGATGCCACACTGTCTCCACCCACCTGGTGGCTATGAGTGGAAACCTCCGTATGTGTCAAAACCACAAGTGATCAATAAAACCAAAATCGATGGAAAGATAAATTCTGCGTATTTGCCTGATACCACCTTTTGACTCGGGCTGTGAAGAGAGCCGGATAATACAATTGTTACATTATTTTTAGTTAAATTAAGATAGGCTATGGATGCCCTGTGAGTACATATTATTCTTTCCAAGCCCATATTACAATGTTATTTATACAAAGTCTCTTAATGACCTTGGAAAATAAAAAACCAGAACTACTAACCTTCTAACTCATGATAAAGATTGTCTCAGTAAAAATAAATATTGTTTCCCCAAACTAAATTTAAACGACCTTATTTTATTTATCATGGAAGCATAGGAAGACAGAAACACGAGTTGTGTCTAACATTGTTGTAGCTAAAGAATCCAGCATGTAGTACTAGCACAACAAATATTTTTTGAAGAAATGATTGCATGGAAGCCATTTATCACAGAAATGTTTATCACAGACAAAACTTAGAAACAATATAAATGCCTAGTAGTAAGAGATCCGATATATAATTTATGGCACATTTATACAACAAAATAAAACTCCCGTGAACTAGAAATGTATTTACTGGCTTGGAAGACATTCAAAGTACGCTGCTTTATTACAAAAGCAAGTTATAAAAAGTTCAGGTTTAGTATAATATTAAGTTTTGAATATGAGGATGGTTGGATGAAGCGGAAAAAGGGAGGGGGTGCAAGAGGAAGAAGGGAAAGAACGAAAGAGGAAGAAAAGGAGGGAAGCAAGGGTGAAAAGTAAAGAAAGAAAAACAAAACACACTACAAAAGGGTATTTTCTAAAATGCCTTCTCTAGGTGATAGCATTAAATAATCTGCATTTTTATGTTTTTGTGTTAAAATGAATTGCTTACACGAACATCAGTCATTGTTTGAAAAAATGCCCAGCACAGAGAGGCAAATTTCACTGGCAACCTCATGTCCTCTGAAGCAAATGCAAAATATTGAGAGTAATTATTTTCTTTGATTAACACAATACCAAAAAGCCCTCCAAACCAAGTGAACATCTATTTCCCAGCATTTCAGCTATTGTCTCAAAAAGGATTTCTACTGAAGTATCTGGGTATGAAAGCTTTATGGATTTTGCAAATCAGATTGAATTCCTTTCTAAATGCAATTCCTGCACAACAGTGGGTATCCAATGGTAACTAGGCAGGGTTATTTGAACAATGCATAAATATTTCATAGTGTGCAAAAAGCCACAAATGCCAAACTCTAAAATGTCTGCAAACATGCAAGATTTCCAGTTCCAAGGATGTAATTATTGTCTTGGGATTTGTGGGGTGTCTTGTTGAAGACCCTTTGTATTTTGATAAAACGATGATCTTGCATGTTATGCTGTAAAATCTCCTGCTAACCTCAATGGTCCTGATCAAGGGGAAAGATTCTTTTTGTGAACCCTTTAACAGAAGACTACCTAACGTCTTTTGTTATCTAATAACATTCAAGAATTCTCTCCACCAGGCCACTATTTGGGAAAATGGGTTTACCCCACAATAAGTCTGACAACTTCAAAATCATGATTATAGGCATCAGGCTGCCAGCGCTCTTTAAGGGTAAATTAGAAATAAATAATGTTTTCTCATCTTCTCCACATTCTCATTACAGAATAATAATAATAATAAATAACACCAAGTCGGGATAAAAATCTTGAAATCAGAAGGGGGAAATTATAGTCAGAATGCTTTTTTATGCAGTTACTAAAGAATAGGTGAAAATGAGCAAGAATGTTGTTTTAACGGGCAATGATTAATCAGACACACCTATAACAATCCGGCCATAGAAGCATATTATTTGTTTTTAAGTTTTATTTATTTATTTTGAGAGAAAGGGAGAGAGAGCACAGCGGAGAGGCAGAGAGAGGGAGAGAGAGCCAGAATCCCTGGACTGCCAGCGCAGAGCCGATGCAGGGCTTAAATCCATGAACCATGAGATCATAACCTGAGCCGAAACCAAGAGTCAGATGCTTAACCCACTGAGCCACCCACGTGCCTCCAAAGAGATATATTAAATATACAGCTCACACTGCTGAAATGAAAAGGCAAAGAGACAGATAAGAAGCTCTGTCAATCATGATGGAACCCCTAGGAAAAAACCTCACATCTCCAAGAACCTCCAAATGTACCTGGAGCTCTACATAGTTATGGGCACCTGACATTGGTCAAGCCCCTAGATGAAGTCACTGATAAGTGCCCTCAATAATCTGGGCCATATTCTGGAAGTGTCTATGAGCATAAAACACTTGGCGATAGGAGAGGAAGTGACCTTCAAAGGCTTGCATCCCGGACTACCCACAAACCAGACCGGCACATCAGGTAATTCTCTACTTCCAGATGTCTCGGTTAATGACTGGCCATTTTAGTATTTGCAAATAAATGGGCTGTGCCTCCTGTGAGGAGAGAAAATGCCTTCAGGGTAGTAGGGAGAACTGTGAATTTCAACAAGTATCAGCTGTTGGTTTTCTCAAATACCAGAATTATTGCTCAGCTTCTGAAATAAAGATCAAGACCTGGGGCTAGAGCTTTCCATGTTGGACACATCTGTTCAGGTGGTGACGTACGGTGTGTGACAGCTTCACCACATTCAGTGTGGAAAGAGATTGGGTGAAAGCACAGCCTCCATAAGAATACATATGCCCTCATTAGAATATCAAAGTCTGCATGGGTAGGGGGGAGTTGGTTGAAAACCTACTGAAACTACAGAATATCTAACATTGTATTCAACGTTTGTCCTGGTCCCTGAGAGACCTGGGAGTCCCAGTGAATTTCAAATATGTGACAGAAACTTACATTATTGCAGTAGGTAGATATGCTCGTGGGAGTGGATGAAAGCTAAAAACAAGTAAATTTCACTTCTAAGCTCTGCAGAAAGCAGTATGTTGATCTTTTGTCTCTCATAAGGGTCAGGAGTTGTGATCGCCTTTAAGAGGCATATTTGACAACTTCCTAAGAAACTGTGTGTTTTGGTGAACGAGCTGACCTTTTGAAAAAGCAGAGATGGTGAGAGAGTAGAAGCTGAGAGAGAAAGATAGTAAGCAACGATTGAAAGAAGTCTGGTTGAGAACGGACCAGGCGCAAGAAAATACACCAAAAGAGCCAAACCCAACAAAGCAGTTGAAGTCTGTAACTGCCAGAGTGAAGAGGGAACTATTAATGAGGTTTGCAGGGACACTATTCCTTCATTTGCATTTCCCATGATGCCTGAGCACAGGTCCTCAAGAAAGCCCCACTGGCTTACTGGCCACAAGCATTCACACAACTGGGCCATTCTGAATAAGTCTGTCCCATGCCACTGACAGAAACTAAATTAAAGCAAATTTGAATTTAGAAAGAAGAGAGAAAACACTTATAATCTCACCGCTCACACATAATGATCATTTTGGGGTATTCACCTCCAGTCTTTTTGATGTATAATTTTATTTTAAATGATTTTCATGTAAAACCTATTGAAAAGAGGCAATTAAAATCCAGATAATTCAAACAAAGACAAACATATCAACTAAAATATGTAACTGCTTAGAAATTAATAGGTGAGGGTTGGGGGCTGGGTGCAGTTAAGTGCCTCAATCAACTTTCTGATGACTCACCATGCTTTTTCTTGCTAGATAGATCCCCCTCTGAATTGAGAGGCTCTCCCTTATTTGGCATGAGCATGACATAAGGCACCACCGCCTTCACGCTCTTTCACTTGGGCTCTTTTATGCTGGAGCATTTTACAATTACAAAAAAAAAAAATGAAATGGTAGGCTATGAACGTCATTAATATTAAATATTAATCCCTCACAAATTAAGATACAATTTGGCATTAAGTGTTACATGCATTTTTATAGCATCTCTGAAGGGCAGATAGTCTACCCCTTCTTTATACATGGAAAAAATGGGTAAGCCCAAGAGGGCAGGGATGTCCTCAATGTCAAATCGCAGCATAGTCAGTAAGGACAAGCTATGCCTTGCTTACTCTTTAACTCCAATTCATTCAACTCAGTCCTGTATTTATTAAATATCTTCAAGATGGCCAAAACTGTCTCTGAGAACACACATGAATATAATTCACTCCCACCTTCAAGGCATTCACTGCTTAGTGGGAAAGGCAGACATAAATTAGCACACACTATACAAAGGATATCTCCATCATCATCATCATCATCATCATCATCATCACCATCATCATCTACACAGAGTATGCTTTCAGACTGTTTTAATTTCTTCATGTGAATTCCATCTTTCAGTCCTCAAGCCAGAGTTTAGGCACTATCGATGGCCCCAGTTTATAGATGTGAAAATAAGACTTCAAGAGATTAATAACGTACCTGATGTTACAAAACTAGACAATGTCATGGTTAGAACTGGCACCCAGGTTTATGAGACAGCAAAGTTCAGGTTTATAACTGCTGTATTGATGGGCCTCCTGTATTTAAGATGTATGTACATTGCATCAGGAACAAAAATAAGGAATATATTAATTAGGAAATAGGAATAATGCAAAGACTCCTATGACTTATGGGTTTTTGTGGGGGTTCCTTTGGAGTCTTGCTCTCTTTTGTCAAACTCTGATCCCTAAAGACAACTGGACCGAGAGTCAAAATACCTGGGCTCAGGTCCTAGCTTTCCAACCATCTTACACCAAGAATATTTAAATGGCAGTGGAATCACAATAAAAAACTTAAATTTCTTACAAAGATCATGTCATTCTGCTAATGGAGATTTTAGTTAGATGATTGAGAGGGATTTTTTTTTTCCATGGGAGACAACGGTCTTGGTCCAGTCACAGTTATGTTGACATTGGCTTTACCATTCCACCCACTTGAGACACTTGGAAGATGTCTAAGGATTAGGAGGTTAACTTCCTTAGACAACATCACAATTGCTGCTTCTTCACAATGTGTAATAAAACAGCATTTACTTTTAACAGCCCCCTTGTTAAAGTCTTTGGTACTTACAATGGTGTAAAATGAAAACAATTCATTATAATTCTACTGAAGTGATCTTTTCTTTGCAGAGTCGAATGTAACATCCTAGTTAGGTTTTTCAATATTCTTATCACAAACTATAAGCTGGTTTCTGAATCAGTGTATGGAAAGAGAACAGAGAAGAAGAAAACTCACTGAAGTTGACTAACAGTCTATTAGCCTAAGAGTGAGCTTCAGAGTCACAGGGGTCCCAGACTTCAGTGGAAAGTCAAAAAGCAGCTAATTTTATCCCAGTGCCAATTAGTAGGGAATGGAGGAACTGTGCAGCCCGTATAAAACAGGATCCAATGTGGCCAGTCTCAACACAATACTGTATACAAAAAAAAAAAAAAAAAGCAGTCAGATTTAGAGTTTTAAATACTGTTCCAATAATAGTATTGATTGAGCCTGGATAATCTTCTGTGATTCTACTTTGTCTAGTCTTGCATGCTAAATGGGCACCTTTTGTCAACTGTCAGTTTCCTGAGAAAGACCAATCAGTCACCTGTGATCCGAAAAACGCTAAAGCTAAAACAGGCATCTGCAACCACTCCAGAGGATTCACAAGTGGAACATTCCAATGCTGAAAATGTCCTGGATAACAATGCAAAGATGTCTAACTAAGATCTTCTTCAAGATTTAACAAGCAAGTTTCAAGATTCGAAACTGAAGTGATCTATTCAAAGAAAATGGCAGTCGTGGTTTTGAACAAGCTTGGGAGTCAGACAGACCTGGATTTGAATTCCTGCTCTACCACAAGGCAGACTTGTGGATTATTTCACTTCCCTGAGCCTCAGTTTGCTACTATGTGTAATGGGAACAATAATAATGCCTCCTTGTTAGAGTTGGGGCTATAAGCTTCGCCAGATGTTTCATGTACGTATGTTTTTCATTTCAGTCTTACCGCATCTCTTTCAAGCAGGCACTTGTATTCTCCTTATCCATACTGATGTGGAAAGTGAGATGTCGAGAACTGAAGTTATTGTTCAAAGTCATATACCTAGAAAATGGTTGCGCTGGGATATAATCCCAGGAATTTGAACCTGAATGTGTTAAGATTTCGATTATACCTTTGCACAGCCTCTTATGTATGTGGCAGCTGGCCTGCAGAAAGCGCTTAATAAACGTCTATCATCATCCTCACCATCACCATCACCATCGTTACTAATTTCACCATGACCGTGCAACTATAGCTACTACCATTGCTGCTGCTACTACTTGCATAATTAATACACTTTCAGGAAAAGAACGGGCAGGAGGATGTGACGTTTGTCTTTTAAATATGGAAACACTTCAACCCAACAGCATTTTCTAACCAAACCTCACGGGACAGTTTCAAACGAGTATACTATGTTTTGCTGAGAAGAGCTTTCCAAGCCAATGTGTCCACTCCACTCCAGCGGGGCTATATTTATTCATATGTGATGCTCTCCTTGGCTGGAAGGTAAATAGAGAAAAGGGCGGAACAGAATTAAGGGGGATGCGAAGATATATGTGTTTCAATACTGAAAATACTGTAGGGAACACTGAGGATGCCCAGTGCCTCAATCCAGCAGACTTCATTCCGAGGGCCTGGTCCTGTCATGTGTTTGCTGTGAAATCTGGAGCAGATCACTCGGCCTCAGGAAACCACTTTTTTTTTTTTTTCACACACACTGTAATACCAGGCTGCTTCTAACTCTAATACTGTGTGAATCCATAAACATGCCTTCTTCTTCTAATAAAGCCATAGGTAGAAGTGATCCTCCCATAAGCCCACAACAAATGGAAAAGTCTACCCACGGATCTCTTCTGCTGGTTTATCTCCTTATTTTCTAATTAACAAAGAACAAGGATGGCCTGTCTGGAAATTGCCTTTGGAGGTCTAGAATTTGAATGCATGTCACTGAACGCGGTGTTTTCTTTTCAGAAATCCTTCTAATGAGCTGGGGAAAGAGTATATTGTTTCTTTTTAGAAAAATTTCATTGGAGTTCTTTGTATTCTAACATAAACTAATTATTGCTGAAGACTGCGGCAATAGGAGAGCACTGCTCTGAATACTTTATATGTGCAGGGGGTTTTCTGCAATTTATCGGAGCGTCTGCATCTATCAGGTCACATCTTCCAAGCTTCAGACCAAAGCAGTGACTCAAACTGTACACGCGTCATGTCCAGCCCCTACGTGCTCTGTGATAATGCTTGTCTTTATGTGGACAACATACCATCACAGACTCCACAACCCACACTGAACTCACTGAATCTGCACACACATTCCCTGATGCTTTATCTCCATCGGGGGCATGGCCATTCACCCAATTCCCAAGACAGAAACCTGACTTTTGTCCCTCTCTTCTTGTTAACCTGGCCCCATAAAATCAAGAACTGTCTGTATTATCTCCCGAATATTTAAAAAATACTCACCCTCCACCTTTTCATTAGTGTCTCTATTATATCTCTTCTCTGTCACCTGGATCCCCCCAGGTCCTCCTAACTAGTCACCCTGTCATCTTATGTCCCTCAAACCCAAGCTCCGCAGATCCATCGGAGTGCTGTCAAAAATACCGCTCTCTGACACTCCTGTGAAGGTTCTCCATCCCTTGAAAATCAATGGTACAAGCCCAGGGCCTTTGGGACCTGACCCCCTGCCTACTTCCTTGGCCTCGCATCCCAGATTTTCTCCTCGGGCAACATGTGGCTGTTTCTCATCTCTATGCTTTTGTGCAGAATGTCTCTCCGCTGGGAATGCCACCTGCTAATACCACATCTGGTAATCACCTGCTAGACTCTTCCGCATCCCGTAAGCCTCAGCTTAAGGATGATACCCTTGAAGAGCAAAACAACGAGAGCAAATAACTAAACATCACTTACAAAGTGCCAGCCACTGTTCTAAGCAAATTGCAGGTGTGAACACATTCAATTCTTCCAGTGGCCACATGAGTCAAGTACTATGTCTATTCCCATTTTACATGTGGGGAAACTAAGGCACAGGAAGACTAAGTGACTTAGTCAAGGTAAAACAGCTAGCAAGTGGCAGAGCTGGGCTGGAACTCACGCTGCTTGGCTTCAGAGTACTGGTCCTTATCATTTCACCTCACCTCTTCTAGGAAGCCTTCCCTGATTTATCAGTTATCACCCTACCTATCCCACCAACAAGACATAGTTACTGGCAGATCCAGGCTCTTGTCTTCCATTCTAGCAATTTACTTGTTATATTATCCATGCTCCATTGCTTCCCGAAGGGTAGTTTTAGCAACATCTTCATCGAAACGATCCAGCATGTATGTTAAAAACTACAGGGTTCCAGTTACTCCCTTTCTTTAAACCATCCAAAAAATGCAGAGTGCTGCACCTAACCCAGACCTAGTGATGTGCAATCTCCAAGGGCAAAGCCAGGAATGTGCATTACAGACAACACACATAGTATATTCTCATGTATAACAATGAGGGGGATTAAATCAGATAATGTGTGTAAGGTACTTAGCTTGTAGATTCTCACCTGATGAACACTCAGAGTGTTAGCTACTATTATGGTATGGTTTCTTTGTTACTGTTTGATCCAAAGACAATAAATAAGAATAACTTTTCTATATACTATGAAATGAGGGAGAAAAAGGGAGACAGCAAGCATGTTACTAAAACCATAACACAGGGTCTTTCGTAAGCAGACAAAGACCAGTTTTGGAGGAAATAAGAAGTTCGTGGTTTCCAGTTCCATGTTCTTTGGGGTTTGTTTTAGGTAAACCACAGGGGAAGAAAAGACACAGATACATTTTTATTATAGCAGTTTTATTCCTGAGAACAGTGGCGCCTACTTAAGTAACATGACCCCAAGTGCAGGAATTGGAGTGATTAAAGATTTAAAAGCTTAGAATCATCAGCATGGTCATACTGTGATGTCTCAAGACTCAGAACAGCAGAAATAGCCAGATACCATAACAAGGGGAATCTGTCTGTGCTAGAAATAGGTGTCTGATTCTGGAAAAGAAGATCTACGATAGTTTAACCCATGAAATGTACATTAAAGTCCTTGATGGGCAATGTGACATCTTCAGCATGGTATTGCACAACCTCAAATCTCATTCCATGTCCTGTTACGTTACATGCATCACATATTGAAACCAGTTATTTAACTTACCTGGCATCTAAGAGTCCATTTGAAACTATTTTTAAGTAAGTAGTGTTTGCCCAGTATGGGTTAGTTCTCTTTTTTTTTAATGTTTATTTCTTTTTGAAAGAGAGACAGAGAGACAGAGCACAAGCAGGGGAAGGGCAGAGAGAGAGGGAGACACAGAATCTGAAGCAGGTTCCAGGCTCTGAGCTGTCAGCACAGAGAACGATGTAGGGCTCAAACTCACATACTGTGAGATCATGACCTGAGCCGAAGTCAGATGCTTAACTGACTGAGCCACCCAGGTGCCCCTGTATGGGTTAGTTCCTAATGTCTAGTAGCCAGTGCCCAGAGCCAGGAGACCTGCAATGAGTTGTATTTCCTAGGCATCAAAAGCATTGCTGCAGCCTGAAGATATGTGAGGACACCAACTATCAGAGGAAGCAACAGGAAGTACGATGCTGGTCACAAACGAATAACCATGCCAATCTTCACACTGTTGTTTGAGCATTTCCTAATTCCTTTATTAGAAGAATTATGTTTCTAATTATATCATAATTGTTTATGCATCTGTCTTTCTGCCAGCTCTTTGACGGCAGGGCCAGGGCCTCATTCAACTTTGTGTCACAATATGTAGCATAGAGCTGTCGATCAAAAAATGCTTGTTGAATGAGTGGGAAGAAGGAAAGAAGGAAGGAAGGAAGGAAAGAAGGAAGGAAGGAAGGAAGGGCAAAGGAAGGAAGGAGGGAGGGAAGAAAGGAAAAAAGGAAGGAAGGGAGGGAGGGAGGGAGGAAGGAAAGTTCATTAATGGATGACCATAATTTACAATTTAATTAATATTGATGCAAATTCCAAACTTACAAGAATAACACAATAAAAACAATTTTTATAAAAACCATTGCCTCTGCAAATAATGTAAATGTCTACCATGTGCTGGGCAATGTGCTGGATTCTAAACCTAAGTGCTTGTATTACCTATCAAGCCATGTACTTAAGTATCCAAATTCAGTTGCACAACACTGAGACAAGACACATGGCTCAGAGCAGCCCATTTAAAAGATGTTTAAGAATAGAAACTGGAGGGGCGCCTGGGTGGCGCAGTCGGTTAAGCGTCTGACTTCAGCCAGGTCACGATCTCGCGGTCCGTGAGTTCGAGCCCCGCGTCCGGCTCTGGGCTGATGGCTCAGAGCCTGGAGCCTGTTTCCGATTCCGTGTCTCCCTCTCTCTCTGCCCCTCCCCCGTTCATGCTCTGTCTCTCTCTGTCCCAAAAATAAATAAACGTTGAAAAAAAGAAATTAAAAAAAAAGAAAGAATAGAAATTGGACACAAATTCAAGTATACACTGGCAATGAATAGTGAATGAGAAGTGGGTAAATTGGCCATAAAATTTAAAATGTGGTATAAAAAATAGCAAAAACTTAGGCTACATTGACAGAAATATAAAATCCCAAATGGGAAATGTTAGTGTTCTTCAAAAGACAGTCCATATCTAAAGGATTAGGTCCAACTTTGTGTCCAAAAGAGAGTGACAACTTGTTAATTCATTCTTTTGGTGAATATTTTCTGAGAACCCAGCAGATGAAAGACATTTTGATAAATGTTGCTATTTATCAAATAAGAACAGGATAGCCACACCCCTAACACTCACAGAGCCTTCAGTTTGGGAAGGGGAAAGACTTAACTTTGAGATGAAAGTGAATTTTCTACGGCAAAGGGGGAAGTACATGATGGTGGTGGGGTAAAAAACAGCAAAGCTGGTGAGAAAATATGAATTATGTTATGAAGAATAGATAAAGGGATGTTGAACGCAAAGAAAATTAGGAAGAATGTTAAGGTGGTCTAAACCAATTGAACAGGTAAATCCTAGACATATTTAGGATGGTTATACAATGTAAAACAAGGACCCAAACATAGATGTCACAAGAAAGTAGATTTGGGGTTAATCTGAGGAAAAATGATCTCATTGTAGATTCTCAAGCTTGAATCCCGGCCAGTATAATGGAAACAATTTTAATTTACGCTAAAGTTCTATGTCATTCTTCCCAAATCAACTCTAACCAGAACATTTATTTCCCAGTTATTCTATATGGAGTTGACCATCTTGCCTGGTACCATATTGAAGACCCTATACAAGTGACTATTTTTATTTAAAAAAATTTTTTTTACATTTATTTATTTTTGAGAGACAGAGAGAGACATAGCATGAACGGGGGAGGGGCAGAGAGGGAGGGAGACACAGAATCGGAAGCAGGCTCCAGGCTCCAAGTGTCTGCACGGGAGCCCCATGCGGGGCTTGAATCCACCAACTGTGAGATCATGACCTGAGCTGAAGTCGGACGCTTATCCAATTGAGCCACCCAGGCGCCCCAGTGACCATTTTTATTTAAACTCCCTTTAAGACCATGTGCCTCAAGGAAAACTACTGCTCTTCCACTCTGATGGAAATCCAGAATCATGACAGGCATATACCTTGTAGACATCATGGGGTTCCTCTCCAGTTCTATCCCTGGTCTTTTCTTTCTCTTCCTCTCTGCCCCAAATCCACCACATTTTGGTCTCAGGATATCTTGCCCTTACTATTACCTGTTGATGACTTTTATAATGTTACCATAGCTCCTAAAATGACCAGAGCCTTCATCTCCTGAAAATTAGAAGTTAACTCTGTATGGTCAGATCCTCTCACGAAATATTTGGCTAATCTTTTGTCTTTCAACCTACAGCTGGATTCTCCTTCTACCTGTTTATTCTGTGATTGGGGTAGTGCTCAGTTCTTTGTCACCTGGGTAGGTTTTTTTGTGTGTTTTTACATTTTCCAGGCCCATCTGGAAATGTTCCTACTATATTGAGAGAAAGAAAAAGATGATGATGATTTTCACACAATACACATTCAAAAGAAGGAATAGAAGATTTATATCTACGGAGCTATGTACCCTTTTTCTGCATTTATTTATTTTTTTAATATTCATTTATCTTTGAGAGAGAGAGAGAGAGAGAGAGAGAGAGAGAGAGAGAGAGAGAGAATGAGCAGGGGAGGGGCAGAGAAAGAGGGAGACAGAATCCAAAGCAGGCTCCAGGTTCTGGAGGTTCTGAGCAGTCAACACAGAGCCCAATGTGGGGTTTAAACTTGCGAACAGCAAGATCATGACCTGAGCTGAAGCTGGATGCTCAACTGACTGAGCCACCTAGACATCCCTAATTTATTTTTTTTTAAACAAATATTTACTGAGCACTTACTAAGTGCCAGAAACAATTCTAAGTTATGGGAAAATAGCAGTGATAAAAAAAAATCCTTTGCTTCCATGGAGTGAATGTTCTTTGTTTACAGAAAAGGGAACACATGTGCACACACATGTAAATGCACAGGCACCTATATAGCTCCACTGACCTTCAACAAATTGTAAATAGTGTACAATTTGACAGACTTAATATATGTACACACCTGTGAAGCCATTAGCACAATCAAGATAGTTTCCTCTTGCCCCTTTAAAATCTTTCCCCACAACCCCCTCCCATATAACCACTGGCCCACTTTCTATCACTTTGGATTGGCTTATATTTTCTAGAAGTTTATATAAATAAAATCATAAAGTATGTGCTCATTTTCATCTGGTATAATTATTTTGAGATTCACCCATATTGTTGCATGTATCAACAGTTCAACCCTTTTAATTGCTAAGGAGTATTCCTTTGTATGAATATTAAAGTTTATTTCTCCATGTACCTGTTGATGGACATTTGAATTGTTTCCAGTTTATATAAACAGATAGATGCATAGATATACACATATGTGTGCACCTATATATTTACATATGTACATATGTATATATATCTATATCCATCTACACACAAATAGAAACACACACACATACGTACATATTATTAATAGATTAAATGGAACACACATATGTCTCCATTCAATTTGCATTCTCCAACACTTTAACTGGCTCTTTTGGGAGTTCTAAATAGATGGAAGTTAACAGTCATGATACTGTGATACAATAGCAAATACATATTTTGTCTTCATCCCTGGTTCCTGGCACAAGAGCTCCTTGAACCCTTGAAATATCATGTGATGAGTGTTTTTCGTATACTAATGCGATTACTGGTAGCTCAGGGCCCCTAGGTATCTTTACATTAGAGACTGGATACCAGAAAGACCAAGGCATGATTAGAAGGTTGGAACTTTCAGCCCCAATTCCCTATTCCAAGTAGGAGAAAGGGGCTGGAGGTTCAGTTCCATCATCAACAATTTCTTCAATCATGCCTACGTAATGCAACCTCCATAAAAATCCCTAAACAGTAGGATCTAAAAAGATTTCAGATTGGTGAATGCATCCCTGTGCCAGGAGCGTGGGGCACCCCAACTCCATGGGGATAGAAGTTCTTGTGCTTGTGACCCTCTTCCCTGGATGCTTATTTGCACACTTTATAATAAGCTAGTAACAATAAGCAAAGTGTTCCGCTGAGTTCTGTGAGCCATTCTAGCAAGTTGTGGAGCCAGAGGAGGGGGGTGTAGGAATCCATGATTTGTAGCCAGTTCATCAGACGTACAGGAGGCCTGAAACTTTTGACTGGTGTCTGAAGTGAAGGCAGTCCTGTGGGACTGAGCCGTTACCTATAGGATCTGTCCTAACTCCAGGTAGTTATCATGGGATGGGAATTGAACTGTAAGACACCCAGGATTTGAAGAATAATAGGTTTGGGAGACCAGCCCATGGATTCAAGGATTAAGCAGGAAAAGGTACTCAATTACCCCAATGGCATCTTTAAACAAAGAGGGCAAGACACTAGGCACCCTCTCAATCACTCATGAGGCGCCCTTATAACGTGCTTCCACATTATAGGACATTGCCCAACACAGCCAATTGCTCTGGTTCTAGTTTAGAAAATCTTCTCCCAGAGCTCAAAGAGTACATGTTCCGATTTACGTGATCAAGTAAGGAGCCACTTCACAATCACTCTTGTAAAATCCTAAGTAAAACAAACCCAAACCCCTACAATATGCCAAGAAAGCCCATCAAAACTGAAACACAGTCACCCAACAACAATCTAAGTTACAACGGACACTGATCTGTGCTTCCTGTCCCTGGTAGAGATGGAAGCATCTCCCTAAATTGAGAGCTGTTACAACTGACATGAAAGACGACGGCACAAACTAATTGGATATATGACCAACAGGAAGCCACTTGCAAAGTGCAAAATCCTCAGTAGTACAATCTGTTTGCTCTACTCCATGGGTCTGGATTTACTCACTACCCCACAGCTCCAGGAGATGACATCGTGGGCATATAATGTACACTTAACCATGGCAAGCGGTAACTAGCCAAGAAGTATAGACCAAGGCAGTTTTTTTTCTCAAAAGTGCAGATATTTTCAGAAAAGTACGGAAAAAAGAACTTAAATGAAGAAAAAAGACACCCTAGAGCTTGCGTCTTTGTCTCTCATTAAATTTACAACACAAAATAATTTTATCATCAAAATTATATAATAGCATAAGCCACAATAGGATAGATTTTAGGCCAAAAAAAAAAAAAAATTGAAAACACACACACACACACACACACACACACACACACACACACACACACACAATGTTTTCCAAGGAGTTAAGAAGCTTTCTTGGACAAGTTATGTTACAATAAAATATTAATGTGTGCTCATTTTTCATGTGTTAATTAGCAGAATAAGCTGTAGGAAGTCCGGATTACCATGCAAATGTTAATTAGGTCATAATTTATGTTAAGCATTTCTGAGTTTAGGAGCACTGCGTCTCATTTAGCAGCGGTTGAACTTTAGAAATAATTTGCATGTGCAACTGCTCCTTTTCAATTTTAATATGACAGTCACTTCATTTTAATAAATACAAGAAACTGCATTTAAATAATAGCAAATTCAGAGCTAATCTGGTCACAGTCAGTACATTTCCATGGGAGATAGAAACTCTGTCTTTAATCACTACACAGGTGAAAAAAAAAAAATGCTTCTGAAGATACTTTTTCTAAAAGAGCTAAGAGAGTCCTTCTCACCCCCAACGACTATTCAGAATATTGAAGCCCTACTTCCTTTTTAAGAAAATACACTCTTAGATCATTTTTTCATGATCCAGCTTGACCATCTTTAGGTCCAACGTCATCATGTTTTTCCGTCTCCACGTTGGTTCACTACAGACAACCACTCGGCAAGGTTCCGTCAGTTGTCCCTGACCCTGGTTTTACACATTGCAATGTAACTGAGACAGTGCAGGGACTGTGGGGGTTCTCTCACCTCCAAACACAGAATCCAGAGCTCCTGGGCTAAGTCCACAGAAGAAAATGCTGAGCCACCTGCCTCTTAAGTCATGTATCTCATGGAACTGGGAAGTAGGATATTCACCCAAAAGGGAAGCTTGGCTGCAAGAGCCAGACCAAACCAGTCTACTCCAAGATGGACCCCAGCGCTGACCTTTCACCTACTTCCTCTCTCATTATAACAGTGAAAAATCACACCCAGGGGTAGAGATTTAACATGTTAATTAGGCACGGGATGCATGAAGAAGCATGACGCTTGAATGCCTACGCACAAAAGAACTCCCCGTCCCTACCTGTTTAGACAGCACCCTTTTCCTGCCTAAGGACTCTCAGAGATCCCTCTAAGGGCCTCTCCGGACCCCTGCTCCTGAGAAGCAGCCTGAGGACATTTCCCTTTGTGCTGTCTCCGCTGTGCTCAAGTACAACTCCTAGCAAAGCCTTGTCTGGAACTTCCAGAATGGCCTTGTCAATTTCCATTGTTTGCGAACCCCAGGCTCTGGTTCAGTCACATAACCGTTTCAAAAATCTTTATTTTTTAATTCATTTTTGTTCTCTGTCATAACAGTGAATGATCCCAACTACTCCTGAATTCCTGGGAGCAACAGAAAACTCTCCTGGAAGGGTTGTCCGTCTCCCAGGTAGGAAAGCTCACAAAAAGGAAAGCCAGACTACTATCTCCAGAGCAGATCACCTTTTTATCTACTGTTAACGCTCATCAGAGCAGGGTTTCTTAACTTTTCTCATGTCCTGAGCCTCTTTGGAAGTCTTGGTGAAGTCAGTGAGCTCCTGCTCACAGTAATGTTTTTTAATCCTTAAGATAAAATATGGGATTAAAAATGGAACTAATTATAGTGAAATACTATATTTTAGATATGTGACACAGTGGTTTATATATGTGCTTCTTTATGAATACTTTACAGAACATGATCCAGTGTGGGTCTGCTAACCACTGTGGTTTCAAAGTCTCTGTAGAAATAAGTTAAATGTTAAGCCATCTGCATTTCAGCACTGAAAATACCTGGGATTTCGATTGGAGACAAAGTCGCAGAGGTACAGCTTAGGCTTCTGTGGGTTGTTAACCGTTTCATAATGGAAGGAAGTGCTACACTTCAATTAGAGGATAATGAAAATAAAGATGCAATTATGCTCTTTTTCAGGGTCGTACCCCCCACCCACCGAGAATGCTCTTAGGCTTAAACTACCGATTTGAGGAACAACAATTCCTAGACTTCTAAAAAGATGTCTTAGTTAATGTTTCCCTAACTTAAATTTTATACTATAATTAGGAAACATTTGAAATGAAATCATCTTTTTACTCACAAAAAACTATTTTCATTTTATACTTCTTGTCCATGTGCATGCATTTTTTTACATATTTGTAATTATAATGCATGCCGAGTTTATTCTAGCCTCAATGGTGTCCCATTATAGACAGCAGTAATATTTAAAATACGCTTGAGGACAAGAGACCACCCTTGGCTCAAGAAGGAAAAGAATGTAGACTCAGGAGTTAGGGCATGAATAACCTTCATCCCCCCAACACCCCCCCCCACCCCCGCCCAGCAACTCTAGGTTTATTTTACATATGAACTTCCAAATAAGCTTTGCTTCACACTTTTTTTAAATGGGAGTTTGCTGCCAACATTTAAAAACTGTAAGTTTCAAATAAAACCCCAGATTTTAGACTTCTCATGGGCAAGGCTGGCACTGCATTTCTACATGGCAACAATCCACTGGACCTAAGTCTGTTTCTTATCTAGATACAGTGCCCAACCCACCTCCAAAATAATTTTGTCATTTTTGGTTACCTTCCTGGCTCCTGTGGGCGTCTGAGTTGGCAACCGCCTGCTAGAAGATAAAGCTCATCCTCCTTTGCCTGCCTTTTCAAACTCTCAACAACTAGTGCCTTCAACTAACTGTTTTCACGAGCTCTTTACTCAAATGGAAGTGATGTTGCCATTGTCCCAGGAAGGGTGTTAGAAACTCTTTATACCATGGGGCTTTCCCTTCCTTCATTCAACACTTCAGGACTGCTTCTTCTTCGTTATTATTATTTTTTGCTCTTCGCCAGCTAATATTCATATTTCAAATAATAAATCAAATATTACCATGAATCATCCTCTTTTACTCTAAACTGAAATATTTGCCCCTACTCTCCTTGTGTAGCTAGCAAAGAGTACATGTTTTGGCTTGTGGTTTAGATTTTCCAGTGAGCAAATCCTGGAGTACTGCACATATAGAAAGACATTAATTACTTGTTGATTTTATTTGAGTTGGTTTCGTCGAGAACCTGTATTTTGTTTTCTTGATGCTTTGCTGTTGCTGTTTATTTATTTGGTGTTAAACCCCCTTAACAAGTCATTCTCTAGAAGTCACAATTAGAGTTTCAGGGCCTGTATATCATTTCAAATGGCAGCAAACTTTGTTACTTTGACCATATTTCTGGCATCTCTTGAAAATATTGGTGTGGGATCACAACTTTGGGTCTACAGCCCCACATGGAAACTATTGGCTGAAACTGAGTAGTAGCAGCCTCCCTTAACAATGGAATATGATCTCTAGTTTGCTACAGTCCTCACCCTTCCTTAGTAAGTACCCTGGATTCATCTCAATAGTCCTTATGACTCGCCTGCCTGGCCCCTCCTATGTTTCTTGGCTTGAGACCACCCAATCTATACAAAGACAAAATTATTACAGAAAAAAATATACAAGTGACAATCAGCCAAGGGATCTGACTGTTAGAAATGTAGCAGCAAAAGATACATTGACAGCTTCCAAAATAATATACCTCCTATATGTCTGCGGGAAGCATTGGAACCTCTTCCATGAGTATGAGAAGAGAGACTATACTCTTTAAGGTATCATTTCTACATTTGCCCATAAAACGGAAAATGCCATTTTGATGAGGAATAAATGTAATCCATCCAGGGAACATAAAAAGAAAGTAATCTTGCTATAGCTGGGCCTCCACCTCCCCCTCCTTCCGTGAAGGGTGTTTTGTGGAGAGAGATGACTTCATCCTCCAAAATAGAGATGTTTCCTGAATGTTCTTAATGTACCTTTAATCATCAACTACAGTTTTACTCTTCACTTATTTATCTGCCCTTCTTTGGAATCTGCTTCTCTTTCAAGCTGCTGCACATGATCAATAGTGCTTATGACCTGTGCAAAATGCATCCGTTATTCTAGTCTTAAATCACCACTTTCAAGCTTCGAGCAAAACCCTCAGTTTTCAAGGATGTGATAAACAAGTGTACATTTATCACGCCTGGCCCCTTTCTAATTTTGTGCATGGCTACACCATTTCCACTCAGACCTAGTATCCCTGCGCTGACTCCCACTGTGCCTTTCTAGCCTTGTCTCATAAAGAAACTTGCTCATCACGTTGAACTTATTCAGTCTCTTTTCTCAGGATTTATCCTGCTTTTTCTGCCCTCCTTGAGGCACGCAAATGGAATCAAATGTAGAATTCTTGGTATGGAAAGTCCATATGAACAGAGAAACCTATCAAGCACCATCCTTTTAATGAAATTTACTTTCATTACTCGATTCGCCATGTTGACAATCAAGTTGCAAAAACCTCTCTCAACCTTAATAAATGTCCTCAAACTCTGCTACCGGATATATGCCATCTGCACAGGGCACTGATGAGAATGACGGAGTTACACAGCCCATGTCACAGAGCTTTCTGCTGGGAAGTTTCCCTGTCTCTTCACTGGCTACTGTCCGCTCAGTTTAAGCAGATACTTACTTTCTACAACTGTCAGTTGGAAAAAAAAATCCAGAGAGAGAGAGAGAAAGAATGTGTGTGTGTATGCACACTAGAGTAACATGTAGTCAGTACAAATTTGAACCTATATCAAAACGCGCTAAGGGAACAAGTGGAATCATCCATCCTGACAAGATGGTGTGTGACATCGGGACCTGAAGAATCCACATTTTCATTATATGGAGCTTTCCTGCTAAGAAGAGCAATCAAAAGCCAGCTAATTGAATTATCCATGAGCCCATTTAAAGAAGAAATATTGCTCAATAAAATTATACAGTCTCTCTCCAGCCCGCCCCTCCAACTCTTTTATCTTTCCTGTAAGGCATACGTGCCTGACATCATGACAAAGACGCTGGGCTCTGGAGACAGCTGGCCCAAGAACAGGCCCAGAGAGCGCCAGTGTCTCCACATTCATAGGGACAAAAGGAACGCTATTCACACACAAAAAGGGAGTTTGCCGTAAAAACACAATGCATAGATGTCTATGAAAGGCCCATAACCTCACCTGCTGGTCCAGAATATTCTCCCACCTTCCTGTTTCGCTGTCTGAAATGCTACCATTCTGGCTTCAGCCCTTCAAAGCAAGGCAGCATGGCCTCAAATAATGTCTTATGGAAATAAAAATACCCATCCTGGGGGCAACAACAACTTGAAGCTGCATTGGTCCTTTGTACACCCGGTGTCTATACATAATGCATTCCAAGCAGCAGGTGTACGAGCCCTGATGAAGGAAGGCTGAGGTAATTTAAGTTGCTGTATGCATGCACACACACACATGCACACACACACACACACACACACACACGGTTGCAATGGTAGACTTCTGAGGCAGTGAGCATGTGGGTTACAGGACAATAGGGAGGCATCAAAGATAAACTTTCTCTTCCCAGTTTTGCTTGGGCAAGCCCTGATCACCAAAGGAACAAACCGTCTTAAGTATCCAGAGCAAATTCTCTCAGGTTAGTCTCCTGAACGGGAGGAAGCCACGAACAAGGCCCACGGAGCCCCCAGTTGCCTCACACAAACAGATTTATTTGCAGCCGGCAATTTAGGCTCAGGTGCTCTAATAAGTAAAAACAATTACACTCCTCCACCATGGCACTTGGGTTAATAATTCCCAACTGAGTCGGTAAATCAAACAAACACATTTCTTTTTTAACAAAGACCTATTTCCTCTGAATCTTAATTCATTTAGTTAGGGCTGGCCCTTGGCTAAATGGTGGAATAGAGAAAGATTATCCGGGGGACCTTTTGTTTCAATTCGTTTCCCTCCATCCCAGCCCCCTTCTGTCACTGCACAAACATATATTGAGCACCCCTTGTTCCCACAGTGATCAGAGACACTCTGATGGTATCTTAACTGGGTCTGTACTCTCTACCCACCATCCTCCCTTCTTGCTTTCAAAACTCATCTATGCTGTGTGCTGTTCTCTGAGGTCTGTTGTCTAGATTCCAAGGTAACTTACTAATGAGTAGGAATGTGGGCTCTTGGCGCCAGGTCACTGGAGTTCAAATCCCACTTCTGTCACTTACTAACTCAGGGAACTTAAGCAAGTGATTTAGCCTCTCTGCCTCCATCCCTCATCTATAAAATCAGATAACTAATAGTTCCCACCTTGCAGGGTTGTTATGAGGAATAAACGTATTTATATATATAGCAGGATCACAGCAGTGCCTGGCACTTTCCAAACACTCAATGAGCATTAGCTATTACTGTCATGACAAATGGCATCTAGGACAATAATCCTTATCACATGGTCTCGTGCTTCCGGCCATTAGCATGAATTTTCCCCAATACGTTTTCTCAGCTCTTGGAGTAAATATGAGGTTGCAGGAAAGAGAGGCACCATGATACCACCATTCAACACTGAATGTGACAGGGACAATTATGTATTACTCACTTAGCATGTCGAATAGTGAACAGCTCCACAATTTGGTTCCATCTTCAGCCATCACTGCGTGGCTTCTGATCCTGAAACTTCTCAATTTGGGACGTTTTTCTGCCACCGGACCTCATCTCTCCAGGCAGTGTGACTCAACCCCAAGAGGGAGCAGCAGAGACTATTGTATGAGCCTTTTTTTTTTTTCCCCCTGCGGCCTATTCATTGAAAAGTCATCAAACTCTAAGGTTTCTAGAAGCCTAAAACCCAGATATCAGTACACAGTTCGGTTCAACAAACAGAAGCCAAGCGCATTCTGAGATAGTAAACCCGTGGGGCTGTGGGTGGGCCATTATTTAACCAAGCTTGTTTTCCTTTACTTCTGGAATTCAACCCAGAAGTGAAAAGAGCAATGGGTTAGGAGACATTCTCAACCACACCTATTAATGACTTGGAGACCTTATGCAAAGCCGTTATCCCTTCCAAGATCCTATGCGTCTATACAGAAAAGGGCAAGGGAGAGAAGCGGGAAACAACCCCACAGGCTTGATTTAAGTTTAAACTAATATGTTGAAAGAGCTCTGTAAACTGTGAGATCATCACAAGTATAATGACCATTGCTGTTACATTACAATAATGATAGCCAACGCTTTTGAGCTCTTACTACATGCCAGGAACTCCTCTAAATGCGTTATATACATCATCTTGTTCAATGCTCATAACAACACTATACCTGACATATCATTACAATGCCCATTTCACAGATGAGGGAACCATGGTTCAAAGTTGCTACCTCACTTTCTGAAGGTCACTGCAATTAAGTGATAGGGCCACGGAACTTGAACTCGGTTTCTTGAATTTTTAACATCTACACTAGACTTCCGCCAGAAATAGAAGTGCCTCCACTTTAGCTCCCAAGATCATTGTCATCTATTATACTCTGTGCATTAGTTTCCTGTTGCTGTTGTAACGAACTCCTACAAACTTAGTTGTTCAAAACAATGCACGTGTACGTATTATCTTACAGTTCTGGAAGCCAGATGTCTGAAACGGTCTTAATGGGGGCTGAAATCAGGGTGTCGGTGAGGTTGCACACCTTCTAGAGGCTCTCGAGTATTCTTTGCCTTCTCCTACTCAAAGAGGCTGTCCCCTCTGCTGGGTTCCTGGCTCTTTCCTCCATCTTCAAAGCCACAATCACATCAGCCTGACCACTGCTTCTGTCTTTACATCTCCTTCCCTGACTCTGACTGGAGCCTCTCTCTTTCACTTACAAGGATACTTGTGATTACATTGAGCCTTCCCAAAAATCCAGGATTATCTCCTTGCGTCAAGATCCTCAATTTAATCATAACTGCGACTTCCCTTTGCCATATAAGGAAACATAGTAATACGTTACAGTAATCAGGATGTGAACATCTTTGGGAGACCAATTATTTTGCCTTCCACATGCTCCAATGGCCAAGTTATAACCTTACAACCAAAGAACTGCTTCTAATATATACAAATGGAAAGGGAGTAAATTCACTCTATCCTACCATCATTTCTGTAACAAAGATCCATGTTTGAGAGAGGTAGGAAAATTGATGTTGACTCATCAAGCTAATAAAATGATGTGAGGTCAGCAGCAGAGTGAATGAGGAACACCCTGGTATCACCTCTTCCAACACGAATACAAGGGGGCTGGCTTTGGGTGGGTGTGGGAACTGTTTCAAGGGATGGTATTTGACCACATGCTACAGCTAATGGAACATCTCTAGCTGTAAACCATCAGCACCATTTGAGTTATCACAGTGGCAAATCTGCAAACTATGGATTTATATCCCTATCTCCCAATTCAGGGTTATAGACTATACAATGACTCTGATTTGGGAAAGGATGCCCCTTCGATTGTGGCTCAGGTCTAAGAGAGTCCTGTAGCTTTTTCCCATTAAACCTCCTGTTATAAGTCTTGCCCAGCCACCCCTTAAACTATGACAAAGTCAACTGAACATATGTGGATCCAATAACTGCCAGGGGGTAGGAACACCAAATGTCGAATTGCCTCACTTATCTTCCAGATCTTTCGGTGTCTCCAGTCAAATACCAGCTGCCAACCTCTTCATTCCTGAGCCTGAGCTTTTTTTCTGTCCCTGAAACTATAACAAGAACACTCAGACCCTGGTCAACAGGCTGGAAGTACCCAGAATTTAACACCCTCCAGGAGCAGTCCTTCCCAAGGACTCTGAAGGATTGGTAGGCAAACCTCCCAATGTCCTTACATCTCTACTGGGAAATTTCTGGTGCATGTGTTTTGCCCTACTTTCCAGTTTTCCATGAGAGTAAGATCTGATTGCTTACTGTGGTATCTGGCTTAATAATGTTGTCTTGATTGGCTGTCTTCCCTTCAACATATCATATTATTCACTATACTTCCTGAACAAATCTGGATGGACTCCAAGGTCCACCTGTGCAGCAATAAAACAGTTGGAAATAGGGTGACCAACTATCCCGATTTGCTCAAGACTTAGGGGATTTCGGGAAGGGATTTTCAATGTCAAAACCAAGAAAGTCGTGGAAAAACCATCCCACATTTACCTGAAATTGAGGACTTTTTCCAGGACATGGAACTTTCAGTGCTACTACAGACAGTAATAGGCAAACCAGGATGAATTTGTCACCCTCACCGGAACACAAAGTCATCCTAGGAAACAAACCTTTGGAATCGGCTTCTGTTGCTAAACCAGCAGAATGGCGATACAACCACCATTGTTGGTACCAAGGTGAATGGTGTGCTATGTCGTAATTACTAAAACTGTCACTTGAGGCTGAATTGGGATGGGACAGATAGAAGAGGCCACGCCAGTTTGTGCAATGCCTCTAACATTTGAGACATATCACGGCAATGACCAGCGAAGGGTCCCGGGGTTGGAGAGCTGGGTCAGGTACCATCAGGGAGCTGAAAAAAAAGAAAATGGCATAGGCTCAAGTGACCTGAACACCAAGCCATGGTACAGTGGGAAAGCCAGAATATCTCTCCAACAACATTTAAAGAAACTCACCTTGTGCAGGTTAAGGGAAGATCATGTTGAAAATTAGGGCTTAGGATGTGATGTGAAAGAATCATTGTAGGGACTGTTTAAGTCACAGTCCCAACAAGCATGCTATGTTATAGTCAGGAACTGATTGAGCAAACGGGGGACCGTGAGATATGGGATAGGTTCATCTGGGTAAATGTACCCTGGACACTTGAACCCTCAGACTCCTCTGGACTTCTGGGACTGCAGAAATCACCCACACCCCACGGTTAGAAGATAATATTCTCTCCTCGCCAGGTGACCAAGCAGAAGCTTCGCTTGAGAGAAGGCTTTGCAAGATGATGCCTTCCTTCCTCGAGACCTGCCCTCACCTTCCCATATGTCAGCACCCAGTGTGAAGTTTCACTGGAGAAGTACCAACTTTGCTTCAGGAAGACAAGAATTATTCGGCAATAGAGCTTTAGGACCTGGCTACCGGGTACCTGCAGAAACTGAGTAAACGTGCTCGGTCATGACTCTTGTGGAGACTACACTGTGAGGTAAGGGAGGGGAGCAAACTAAAACCCTGGATGAGGGGCAATTTGTAGCTATCAAGGCGCATCCCACATAAGGAAAGCCAGAAACACCAAGAAATTAAAACTCCCCCCTCACACTTCACACTTTTGTGAGCGCAAGGGTGCACGCGTGCGCACACACACACAACACACACACACACACACACACACACACACACACACACACACACACCCCTATTAATGACTCCTGAGAGTTAATGTATCAATAGTCCCTTCCACCCTCTTGTCTCTTAGGTGGGCCATTTCTGAGGTGTGTGTTTTACACATTTCCCTGAGTTTCCTCCTGGGATTCAGCTCCAGTCACCCACTGTGGTAGGTGGCTTAGTAATACATCTTCTATGGACTGCTTTCCCTTCCCGGTCTTGCCTTTCCACTCCTCAACCACTCAAATAAAATGTCCACGCTTAAATCCTTGCCTGAGAGTCTGCTTTTGGGAGAACCAAAACCAAAACATGGAGGAAAAGATCTCATTACTAAAATTTTGCAGCACATTCTTTAATCTCTCCTCTTAAAAATCAAAAGAAGAAAAAAAGAAATACCTCTACCCCATTTACGCCAGATTAAATGCTTCTGAATCATAAAATTGTGGCTCCCATTATGTTGTGATTACAGATCTTAGAACACTGTCTGGCACACAGTAACTACTTATTAACTATTTGTTCAATAAATAAATAAACAAATGAATGGATGAAAAGATTAACTCCCACCAATTATATAACTCAGGAGCTGGCAAAACTCTGTCCATAAAGGGCTTGATAATGACTATTTTTAGCTTTGCAGGTCACAGAGTCTCCATCCCAGTCGGCCAACTCTGCTGTTGTAATGGGAAAGTACTCACAGAGAACATGTAAACAAATGAGAGTAGCTGTGACCAAACAAATTTTATTTACAAAAAAAAAAAAAAAAAAAAAAAAGGCAGTGGGCTGTGTTTGGCCAATGTTTGCAAACCATACAAGCCATAGTTTGAAAACTCTGGTGCAAATCAAAATTCAGATCGTACAAAAACTTCAAATGGACAAAGTCCAGAAAAAGTTCTGATTTATCTGATGGCCACTTTTTAAAAATTATATTACTTAAAAACAAAAACAAAAACAGATCTTCTCATTTTTGGTGGCCCTGCTTTGCTGAAAGCTTAATTTGCCATTTGGGTAATTCTATACCACACAAATTACCATAAAATAAAATTCTGCAAAATAAAAGGCAGAGACAGATTCCACTGGATGGAAGTAAAACAAATACACACATTAAAATATTGGACACCGAGGTTTGGGAGGAAGAATGCAAAGAGATGGAGGAGAGTAGGAGATAGACCTGATTTTGCTTTTATTGCTATTGGAAAAAGTACCAGAAGAATCTACTAACAGCCTACACTCATGACAAATGTGGACACTGTCACTTGTAGAATAAAGTCACTAGCACATTTGTCTAAATTTAAATTTTTTAATGTTTTTATTTATTTTAGAGACAGAGAATGAACAGGGGAGGGGCAGACAGAGAGGGAGACACAAGATCTGAAGTAGGCTCCAGGCTCCAATCTGTCAGCACAGAGCCCGACGCGGGGCTTGAACTCACGGACTGTGAGATCACGACCTGAGCGGAAGTCAGAAACCCAACCGATTGAGCCACCCAGGCACCCCTCATTTGTCTAAATTTAAATAGGCAATCTACTGCGAGTGCAACTTGAAACAATTCTCAGTAGGATTTCCTTTGGCTCTCTGGTCTAAACAAGGTCCCACCCTGACCTAGCACCCTGTTTCACATCACATCGCTTTATTTCTGTCATTTACTTCTGTCCTCATCATCTGAAATGTTTGCATATTTGAAAATTGTCTGGGCTAGGAATCGTCTGAGAGAATTTGTGAAGACTTTGGAATGAACCACAATAACTGCTGTAGAATGCTAGATGCTGTCTAACGGATCCTCCGGGGATAATACGATTGTGTGGACTATATACCTTTCATTGTTTTTCACCAATCTATTTTGCAACTCTGGGAAGAAAAAGTTAAATTATAGACAGTTCTGGTGAAATCAATGCATTCTTCAGAGAGCAAGGCAAAAGCTACCTGCTCATGGCAATGCAAATGAATAGCGTGCCAAAGATATGATAATCCTTCGTAAATCCAATTCCCATTCAAACTAAGTATTAAATATTACTGGTTCCCTCATTAATTAAAGAGTTAAATAAAATCTTTGATGTGCTTTCATTCTGTGTGTGGGAGTCATGGTTTTCCCTTTCCAAAAATTAAGTAATGCTAGACACAAGATTCAGAGCCTGACAGGAGTCTTTGTTTGTTCACTGTTGTGCCAGGCACATAGAAGGAACTCAATAGATAATTGTTGGCTGAATGAATACATGATCAAATAAATGAATAAATAAAATAAATGGAGATGATGCAACAGGAGAGAAAGCCAGGGGACAGGTCTGGTTAGGATATAACTTTTAGGAATGTCCTGTAAGAGTATACAAGCTGTGCATAGTTCAAGAGCTCCCCATCAAGGCTCTGTGTCCTGCTTTATGGAGATTATTTCCTTAGAGTAAAAGATCCCTTTCTTTATACCCCAAAGGTTCCACATGGACCAGGGGAAGATGCAAGAACAGTGTAAGGCCATTGGAGGAACCAAGGAGCCATGGAAATCTAGGGAGATTCAGGTGTAAGCTGAGCCCCCGAAACGAAAAAGGCTGCCATTGAGAAGGGATATATTGATGGAGATGGCCTATTGAGAGCTGCAATTTTTTTTAATACAAATTCTCTAGCAAATTCATCTGTCAAGTTGAGAGAAGATCTCAACACTTAAAAAATGAGAGAAAGAAGAGTTCATGGTGATTTCTCGACAGTGAAGAGCTATTAACAATCACTCCAATGTGGTGCAATTCAGAACAGAAAGCATTTTGAAATGGGACAGTCCATTTCAAAAATCATGCATAATATTGGAAGTTAAACAGGTATAAATAATGGCCTTGCATTCTTCTCATTGCCAGATAGCTCGGTAATTTATGGAGAAAAGTCTTCCTTAAATCACAACACAGATGATGGATTGGGGAGGCTGCCCTTCATCATCTCAAATGCTGTCCTAGATTGATAGAAAGGTAAGGAATGTAAAGAACATCATTTGTATTGTTAGAAAGATTCTTCAACAGTTAAAATTGTTTTAGAAGAAAATGAAGTATGTGGTTTTGTCAACCAGGCACCTGGCATATTTTTTTTTTAAATGATAGTGTCATTCAAAAAATAACACTCCACACCTAAATCTATTTATCTTGACAAAATATTCCCATGCATCTTTTTGAAGCCTATGAAGCTGACAAATCATGATGACAATTTAAAAATCATCTGAAATACTGTGACATACACAGTACCAAATGTTAGAGGGTAAAAGTTCAGAAGTGACATATCCAATCTAAACCAGGTTTTCTCAGTCTCAGCACTAGTGACATTTGGGGCCAGATAAATCTTTGTTGTATAGAACTATTCTGTGCATTGTAGAATGGTTAGCAGTATCCTTGCCCCTACCTACAAGGTGCAAGGAGTCCCCTCCCCCTGGTAAGGAGAAACAAAAAATCTTTAGATATTGCCAAATAATCCTTGAGAAGCAAGTCACCCCTCTTTAAGAACTACCGATTTAAGCCCAGGAAGTTATAACAGTTTATTCAAATGTAACTGGCAAATATTTGAGCCAGACCCAAATCTTACCAAGGATCTCAAGAACTATCGTGTTATCTTTCCCCAGTAGAATTCCAGCGGAATCTTCCAATGAGAAAGCAAAGTAGTAGTAGAAATCAAAATGAAGGTAATGGAAACATCTATTAAGTTCTGTCTGTCAAACACTGTGCTAAACCGTACGTGGATTAATGCATTTAACCGCCGTAAGAACCCTAGGAGGCAGGCATTCTTATCATGTCCATTCTGCAGATGAGAAAACCGAGGCCCGGAGAGAAGAGATGCTTTGCATGAAGTCGCAAAGCAGAAAGAACACCAGCTGAGGTCCAAAACCAGGCAGGCTGACACAGACACTACCTGTAATGTCCACGATCTATGGTCTCCTGTGAAGTAAACCCTGTTCTTTATCACCCATGAGACAGCTGTGGAAAAAGATACTTGGGCTTATGGGAGAAACAATGGTCTAGGGGTCAGATCCAACCCATAACCTGTTTTAGTAAGTAAAGTTTTATTGAAACACAGCCATGCTCATTCACTAAACATTCATCATGTTTAGAGATGATGTTTAGAGAACCATGGGGTTCCATGGTTATGAGAATCCACCATAGGGCTCACAAAGATGAAAACTCTACTACCTTGATTTTCCATAAGAAGTTTGTTGTTGATGCTGACCCCTGCTTTAGAGGCTGAGGAAGAGGCTTCCCGAGGGGTAGGTGGTAGAGCCTGAACTTGAATGCAGCCCAATTCCATTCCCTGGCTCTAACCCACAGGGCTCTTTTGAGCACCACAATAGGCATGGCCCCAGCGCAGAGCTAGGGCTTGCTATGTGCCCGGCACTCCACTAAGCACCACATGGAAACTCACTTTAAGTAACCCAATGAAGTATTAGGATGTGTCATCACAGATGCTGTTAGTGCCCAGCCCACAGCCCCCCAGCTTTCACATCCACACGCTGAGGGCTTTTCTTTCCTTGCTTTGGGAGCACATTTGGTCCAAACACAGGGAAAGTGGGGAGTGCCAGGAAATAACGGACACAAAAGCAACCATCAAAGGCTTAGCGATACATTTCTGAGAGTGTTTTCCCTGGAATGGGATAAATTTGAGGTCTCTTCTACACTCACACCAAGTTCCCAGTTGTAGGTTTAATAACACGGCCTTTATTGACTTTTTCCTCTCCGTCTCTTACTTCCCCATTTTCCAACCCATGTTTCCTGGAAACGTTTCCCAAATAAACTACTTGCACTTGAATTCCGATGTCAGAGTCTGTATTTGAGGGAATTAAAATCAAGATATGCCATTTTTCTCAGCAGAAAACTAAGGCCCAGAGAGGTTATGCAACTACCCCAAATTCACACACTGGGGGTCAGGATTTGAACCAGGCCGTCCATCCGGCTCCAGAGTCCATACCCTTTAACAGCACTCCCAAGTAACAGCCATTTGGGGGGCATCTGGATATTTCTGCTATTCTTTCTCTACTTTTCAGGAAAAATAAATAATCATGGACACCCAGAATTTATTCAGGGAGAAATAGAAGTCATTTCAAGGGGAAAACACACACACAGAGCATGCTCTCAGCTTCCTCCCCTCCCTATCTACGGGGGAGAGTCAATTTCTGTGTCAAAACCCAAGACAGGGGGACAGAGGCAAACTTTCTTCTCTTTCTCATCTTAGAAAGTCACATCTATATACTCCCTTTGCTTGTGCTCCATTACCAGCCTTACCCAAAATCTTCCCGCAAGCTCCACGTAAACAATCGGAATTCCCATTTCCCCAGGCCTTCTAATAGATATGAAAGCTCTGTCCAGATTCCATTACTGAGACGTAGAATCCGTGTGTGCCTACCAACGCAAATTATGTTTCTAGTCCTCTTCAGTGTAGAAAAAGACTGCCATTCTCTTTTCTCTTAGGGATTAAAAAAATGTGATTGATTTACCACTGCCATAACACAAGCACAGCCTACAGTCCTCAAATAATGAGAGACATTGAAATCCCTCTGCCTGTCCTGCATACATCCTGCCTAGGGGCTGAATAAAGGTTGCTCCTCAGGGGAAAAGTCCTTCTTCAGTAGAGACCCTTGACTTGCCCCTGTCTTAGACACTTTAGGCAAAGGTTTGGGGTTTCTTTTCTTTTCATAACCTATGTGTTATAGAAAGGAAATTTATGGGAAGATGAGTGGCTAGAAAGAGAAAATGTGGAAATAAGCCAGGGCCAATACAAATAGTTATACATTGTGGACCATGTGATTGGGGCTCCCTCGAGTTGATTGCTCAGTGAAAACTCTGGCCAACTATAGGTAGCATCCCTGCCTTAAGACCATCTCCAAGGTTCATAAACCTCATACGCATCTGTCTTGCCCAGTACATTCTTACAATCATAACTACTATATTATTCAGTATCATTGATTTCAGAGTACCAGAGTGCTTCTTTGTGGCAGTTACAGAGTACTCAAAAATAGCACTTATATTTCATAAAGTAGGAAGAAAAGAAAGAAGGTAGTTCGAAGTTTTGATACCCTCATGATTTTAAGATATCTAGGCTCTGTGTTGATTTCTCTGGAATTACCTTGGCTTCCGCCTCATGGTCAAAGGATGGCTGCTGAAGCCAGCTCTAAACATCATCTCTCATAAACAGTTGGCCATCTTAATGCATTCACATGGTCTGAGTGACCCTGTTAGTAACTGAGTCCCCCTCTTTTGAAATAAAGTGTTGGAGTCAGAATCCTAGGTGTCTGAGCTTTGCAGGGCTATTTCAAATCTAGAATCACCCAGTAGTTGGTGTCTTCTTGAAGCCTGGTTCTTTTGTTCCTAACATATAAATTTTTCTAATATATCCCTATCCCCCACTACTTAATATATAACTTGAGTGAGTTTCTGTTCCTTGTAAACAAATCATTTAAACAACTCAGTTCGCTGCTACTAGAAAAGGATGTTTCTGCCACCACAGTTTGAACCCAGAGAAATCACAGGGCATTTCAAAGAAAGAACAGAAACTGTTAATTCTGGTGCATTCCCGAGACGAGGGTTTTCAGTCCTCTTTAAAAGTACCTGCTACCCATATAAAATAAGTTTTCCCTTGTAGCTTCCCATGAAGATTCAGCTGACTATGTTATTTCTCTGTGATGAACCCCTTCTTAAACTTACTTTTTTTCTCATATTTGCTGTGTGTTTTATTTCACCTGGACAATTGTATCAGAATTATTTCATACCTGGGTTCATTTATGTTAGTATATGTCACCATCTGATGAGGGTTGTTTCGAATTTCTATACCAGCTTCCTATGCTGAAAGAGATGATAGTACCCATATCACACCCTAGAGTTACCTGAAGGAGAAGTAAACTCTGGGATGAAGGAAGCTACAATACTTTCAAGGGCCTATTTACCATGTCTTTGTTTTGAGGAAGAATTGTTTTATACTCGGCAGTCAGTCACCTAAATATAAACCTATCATCATAGGCAACAAATTCCGAAAGAAAATATCTAGACCCGCATTTCAATTTTTCGGTTTAGTACCGAAACTAAATAAAGATATGGATTTGTTTCAAATCCTGAAAACCACTGCCAAAATAACTATGCTACTCAACACCGTGGCTGCACAAGTGAGTATCCTCCATGGGAATATGGCTTACGTAAATAATGGGGACAATAGAAAAATGAAGGAATTACTGTAAATCTAAGAGGAACAGTAAACTTATTAGGTAAAATATGCTGTCAATGGGACAAGTTAATTAAAACTTGTCACTAAACTAATTCCCAAAACTTTAGTAATTAACTTATGGCAATATCACCAGAACACTACTGCAGATTCTTTACAGTTGATAATCATCTATGAATGAAATCTTTTGTAGGATATAAGGTGTGCTCCACCATAAGAATGTTCCCTTTTATTAATTTTGGCACCTCATTTTAAAAATGGAATAAAACTTGGAAAAATAATAAATTGAATAATTAGAAAGTTGAAAAGACTTAAGAGACAACCTATGAGCTGACAAATAAACAATACGTGATACATAATAAGTACAAATCACCTGTGCCATCATTCCCCTCTCCAGTGCTCGTGTTAGACATAGTAAATCTGAGCTGGCTGGTCCCATAGCTCAGGGGAACGCCTCCCAGCCAAGATCAACTGACTCTTGGTTGCATAAGTAGGCCAGCTAAGATCAGTTGTAAGGTGCCCCCATTTAATCCAAAGAAGCCTGAATGGGGAAGAAGCCAATACTTTATACCCTGTGATTATGTGGATATTTGTTACACAGCAGTAGCTGACTGATATAATTATGCATAAGATAATGATGATTACTATCTCAAGAACTTCTATATGCCAGGCATTTTGCCATTTTATGTCTAATCTTCACAAAAGATCTGCAAGAGTATTCTTATTTCCCATTTTAGAGAATCAGGAATGAGATCCAGAAAATTTTAAAACTTGCCCAAGGTCTAACACCCAGTAAATGGCTGGTCTATGGTTTGAACTTGTAAATTCCAAAATCCATGTTCTTTCTTAAATACAATACTTACTCTCTCTTTTCATCTCCTATCTAGCTATCAATATCAATATATCTATTGATATATTTCTATTATATTTCTATTCTATTGATATATTTCTATTATATTTCTATTTCTATATTTCTACATATATTGATATATTTCTATATTTCAAAGCCAGAAGGAAGTTTGCAAAGGGAAAATAGTAGGATGTGTGGTCCAGGAGAGGACCAGAGGCTGTGTTATCCAGGGCCACTCAGCTCACTCTAGCAAGTTCCGATTTTACTCTGAGCAAGATGGAGGGCCATGAAAAGGGGAGTGCAGAATGTGCTCGTTCATGTAGTCACTGAGCAGATATTAATAAGCACTTCACTAGACAACTAGGGTTTCAATGGTGAGCAATGAAAGGACAAAGTCCCTACCATTGTTGACTTTACAATGCAGGGGACAAGAACAAAATACGAATTAAAGAGCCAAAAGGGCACCTGCAGGGCTCAGTGGGTTGAGTGGCCGACTTTGGCTCAGGTCATGATCTCACAGTTACGGGTGTGAGTCCTGCATCGGGCTCTGGGGTGACAGCGCAGAACCTGGAGGCTGCTTCCGACTCTTTGTCTCTCTCTGCCCCTCCTCTGTTCCCTCTCTCTCTCTCTCTCTCTCCCCCCCCGCCTCTCTCTCTCAAAAATAAACATTTAAAAAAATTTTTAAAGAGCCAAAAATAAAAATATAACTGACATTAGTGCTACAAGGGAAGAGTACATAATACATTGAGCACCTGAAGTAGAAACAAATTGAATGAATGATTGGATGAATGAATGAACAAGATGATAGAAAAGATTCCCATCCAAATCTAAGGGCATGGCATGCTTGTTATACATGATCAAAGAGTAGAATCCTAAAATTCAGGGCTATGAATGTTCTCACCTTTATGTCTGAGTCAAAAGGGTGGCTGGAAAGATGGGGAAGGGGGGTCTAGATCAGAAAACGAGAATGAGTTTTCCTAGAAGCATCCCTGTGTGCGTCCCGTAGAAATAACGTACTTCAAAAGAAATACCATCACCAACAACGTAGGCAGCTTTTGACTCTGGCAAACACCATCAAAGAGCCCATATATTAGAATGACCCAAGAAAAAGAAATATAGGAGAGAAAAAAAAAATGTTTAAATCCTACAAGCATCCCCAGCTTCTTTTTAGGATTTGGATGGAAAAAAGCAAAACTCGAGCCTTACTTTTAAGATGCTAGAGAAAAAGAACTCATAGAAAATTCTATGAATAATGAACTTGGATTTTTATTTTTCATGTTGTGGATTCAGCTTTTTCTTCACCAGGAAGAGAAATATCAGTTACTTTGAAGAATTCTGATATTTATTAAAGGAAATGAGTAGTTTCTGAGATAGACTAGACATTTGTATGTTTTGGCTTGGCTAATCTTTTAATTATCTGTCAAAAACATACATTGATATAAATATATACACATCTCACCAAAAATAATAATGTATGAGTAATTTCTTAGAAAATCAATACTGCTGACTCATGTACCTGGATAGTTCTTTACTTTTGAAGGAAATTCTTTTAGACAGTTAATCTTTCAATCAATTCTTAAAAATACTTCTCCCACCCCAAATAGAAGAACTCAAAGAGACTCAGAGGAGGAACCTGGGTGGATCTAAAGTGAATAGAAATGAGAATTCAAAGGAAATATTTATTTACTTCTTTTGAGAGAGAGAAAGAGAGAGACAAAGACAGCGAAAGAGAGAGGGAGAGAGTATGAGCAGGGGAAGGGTGGAAAGAGGGGGGAAAGAGAGAATCCCAAGCAGGCTCCACATCCAGTGTGAAGCTCTACAAAGGGTTCAGTCTCACAAACCGTGAGATCATGACCTGAACTGAAATCAAGAGTGAGACACTTGACTGACTGAGCCAACCACCCAACCCCTTTTGAGAAGACAGTTTTATCAGTTCCTTCTCACCTTCCACCATCACCACCTTCCCCTTCCAGCAAGTAATACCCGAGTCACGCAGCAATTGGTTGGCAAAAGTCAGAACCTGCTAGTTTTTTTTTTTTTTGTTTCTGTTTTTGTTTGGTTGTTTTTACAGAAAACACTGCACTCTCCTGTTAACACAGAAATGCAGAACAGCACAATGTAAGTGGTTACTGAAGTGGAAATTAATGTACTCCTGAAGTTTTAGGGACCTGAACAAGAGTCACCAGCCTCTGTGCCTCTCATATGTAAAACAGGAGAAAAACAGTATTCTTCTAAGAGATGTGCTGATTAAATAAATACGCAGACATCTAGGTACAAGTACAGCTAGTACTCCATTTAAATATAAATATGTAAAAATCAATGTTTCCATTAACCAAAACTGAAAACAGTATTTGCTCTGCATAAAGTCAGAGAAATGTAATGACTATACCAATGTAAAGGATTATTACGATCTCAAACATGCATGAAAAATACATGTTGCTTAGGTTCTCAGACAAGAAGTTAAGGCGATAAGCAGAACATCCCATAGGTTCACAGTAGGTGAAATAGAATAGAGTAAGAGAAGAGCAGCCATAAAACTGGGGATGGTGTGGTCTGTGGTGAATTCCAGACAATCATGGGAAAATGCCATGTTCTCTCAGAGAGGCTAGAACTCTAGCTTTTTTTCTGAATTTTTATAATATTGGCAAGTAATTAAAATGTTTTCAATATGATTACAATACTGAGGGCATCCAGCAAAACCTCTCTGTGATAAATGTTCACAACCTCCAGTCTAGGTCATTGGTTCTCAAACCATGCTACGTGTAAGATCCAGAGCTGGGCTGGAAGATTCAGAATCATGCCTGCATTCAATGGACCACAAGTTGGATTTACTACCCAAGGTGAACTGCCTTCCACCAGAGTAACTCAAATTTTATCTTTTAGATGTTGAACTTCTAGATGAGAAGCATTTTGAATCAACGGATTCAGTGCTTGCAAAATGGTGGGAAAACATTGGTCTGTAGAGAAGAGAGTATGGGTTTTTTGTCCACTTTGGACTGGGAGCTTGCCTGTGTCTGTCCTATTTCTCCACACAGCCCCAGCACCTAGCAGAATGCCCAACACAGTAGACAGTCAACACCTGTTTTTCAAAGAATGAATGACGAAACCAGCTAAGTGTTAAGTTCCAAAGCTTTTCAATCCAGGTTCATTTTCTGGACCTCCCCACGTTTAGGTTATTCCTATAGGGAAAATGGGAGACAAAAAATGTGTACTTCACAGGGATACAGCAAAGATGCATGAAATAACCTATATGGGTGGCTTCAGGTTCTAAGAATGTTTCTAGACAACTCGAGGGCATATATGTGTGTTCTCTGACTTTAACCCATGTATAAATTCTTGGAGAGCATACAAACTGAATTTTGGCAAACCAAGTAAGTTAGTTTCAATATTTTTTAGCCAGATTCTTTCACAAGCAAAGAGGATATGTTTTATGTAAAAAGAACCTCAACAGGGTACTTTTGGGAATATGAACAACAACACAGGATGGAGGGGAGAAAGAGGTACTGGAAAAAAAGTTTTTTGGTTTTGAATTACAAATTTCTTTATAGTGAAGCACATGCCTTATAATTCCCAGCCATAATACTTGCAAATGTTATCATTCATTTTATGAAAATGCTTTAAAAGATATAATCATGAAATCATCAATTTGTATGATTACAATAATCCTTGATGTATTGGAAGAAACAGAGGCATTGACTTAATATGAGTTTCAAAATAATTTCTGTATTTGCATAATCCATAAATGTGCAAAGGTTGAGGGCACTGGAATCTTCATTAGGGACGCACTACTAAAGGGGAAAAAAAGTCGTTAAGAAGGGTAGGAATTTGCTATTCTCCTCAGAAAACAAAATGAACTTTCCTCTTATACAAATTAATTTGCCACAGACACTTGGACAAATGTAAATGGTAAATGACAACAACTATGGTTCTGAAACTTTCGCGCTCGTGAAAATCTCCTGGAAGGCTTGTTAAAACATATTGCTAAGTCCCATCCCAGAGATTCTGACTTGGTAGATGTGGAGGAGGAGGGTCCAAGACTGTGCACCTTGAACAAACTCCCAGGTGATACAGATGCTGTGGGTATAATGACCACACCTTGTGAGGCAATGGACGCGAGGAAAGCATAACACTGTTTTCAAAATAAAGCTGTGGTAGCTCTGGATAAATCATTCATCCACCATTGGAACACTAGCAAAAATTACATCCTGCTTAGTGCTATAAAAGACATTTTCTTGGACACACAGGTTGCATTCAGCTTCAGAGTCATTAAAGCAGTGACTGAGTTTCTTGACTCAATTCACTTGAAACCCACCTAGAGGAGCCATGAACCTCCCCTGGGAGAATGTTAAAGAGTTGGGTTGTGTATCAGGAGAGCCAAAGAGTGTTTCAAGATAATTAAAGTGAATGGCTGACTCAGCAGGAGAGGAAGCTAAAAAGGTATAAAAACAGTTATGCGTGGAACTGAACCACAGAGAAGGTGAGCAACGTTGCCTTGCAATAAGCGTTTTCACAAGAAAACACAGGAACCAAGACGCAGGGTCTGGGTAAAAGTGTTAAAAGAATAATTTGACATTGTTTCTCAAAAATACCTATTAAAGCATAAACACAAATGCACAAGAAGGTGGCACAAGGATGCCGTATCAGGTGGTCTCCACGTCCTGCCCACATCCTTTCTAAAAACACTGTTCCCCAACACCCAGAGCTTCCTACTGTGAGCACTAGATTGAGAACTTGCTATGGACATGAATGCAAAGGCATGCTCAGCTCAATCACAGGACAAGTCAGAAGTGCTCTGGAGTCAGTACTCTGAGATTAACCCATAGCCAATGATAAACTGAAGTTGGTGGAGTCCTACCTCAAATAGGATTTCTGTGAGGCATGTTCTTCACAACCCCCAGAAGGCCCCAAGGGGACTGAGTCCCACTTGTCCCAAGCAATGATCCCAAGCAATGCTTATGGGAGCAATACCGTTGGCTCCCCTCCCTTTCCAGTCTTATTTACCCACTCTCATACTGGTCTCTCCTAAGATCATCAATCACCTCCAAGTAAACTATCTGACCTTGTTTCAAGGTCTTCATCTGGAGAAATCCAGCTGTTCACCAAAACCTTGTTTAAAATAATTAGAAAAAGGGGCAGATGGCTGGGTTGATCAGCAGAGCAGGCAATTCTTAATCTTGGGGTAATGAGTTCAAGCCTCACACTGGATGTAGAGATTACTAGAAGAAGAAGAAGGAGGAGGAGGAAGAGGAAGAGGAGGAGGGGGGAGGAGGAAGAGGAAATAAAAATGAATTGCCCATCATTGTGTATCTGTAAGATGAAATCCAACATAATCACTGAGTGGGCAGAGATATGTAGAATAGTAAGAATAATATTGTTTAAGTTAAATAAAATATATACACACAAACTGAAAGTATATACTTTTATGAATTCATATATATCATGGAAAGGCTGAGAAAATGATGAGAAAAATTCAAATCCACCAATAACTAGGACCCTCCCTTCAAGGAAATGTGTTTGATAAAGAGTACTTGGGCCTTATTTGTAATGTTCCATTTTTACATGGTAAATATATCTATGTATTATCTTGTAGGCATAATTTCTAATATTGACAGGAGTGAAATCACTCATTGATGCTCCTGTGAAAAACATTAAAAGTTTGAGACTCAAAAACAAGTTTAAGCCTCTACAGAGAAAGACAAATACCAGTAAGATTCCACTGGTGTGTGGCATTTAAGGAAGAAAACACACAAGCAAAGGTAAAAAATAAGAGAGAGAGAGACACCAGTCAAGAAACAGATTATTAACTGCAGAGAACAAACCGGTGGTTACCAGAGGGGACATGGGTAGACAGAGGGGTGAAACAGGTGATGGGGATTAAGGAGGCACTTGTTATGAGCACTGGGTGATGTATGGAAGTGTTGAGTCACCATATTGTACACCTGAAATTACTATGACACTGTATGTTAATTACACTGGAATTAAAATAAATATTTAGGGGTGCCTGGGTGGCTCTCGGTTAAGCGGCTTGGCTCAGGTCATGATCTCACAGTCGTTGGGTTTAAGCTCCACATCGGGCTCTGGGCTGACAACGTGGAGCCTGCTCAGAATGTTCTCTCTCCCTCTTTCTCTGTCCAGCCCCGCCCCCACTCTCTCCCTATCTCAACATAAATAAATAAGCATTAAAAGAACATTACAATAAACATTTAAACAATTTTAAGACCAATAGTAGAAGATTAAAATAAATGAATGACGGCATATTCCAAAGGTAAGAAACCATGCAAACAGTACAAACAAGAGAGTAGTCAGCAATCAACCGATGCAGGGTGTGGTTACAGAGCGGAGGACAAGGGAGGCATAATTCTTGTCCACCTAGAGTTTATAGTCTAGTGAAGAAGGAAGACACTAACGCAGAATCTTGTACAGTATGAGTTGTATGTGAGTTAAAATACAGATACTTGTGACAAATCAGTAGAAAAAAATAGGCCACAAACCAGTAGGTACAATAGCGTCCCATTTTCTTTTTTTTTAAGTTTATTTATTTATTTTGAGGGAGAGAGTGCGCGTAGGCCTGTGTCCCCATGGGAGCGGGGGAGGGGCACAGAGGGAGAGAGAGAATCCCAAGCAGGCTCTGCGCTGTCAGCACAACACCAGAAGCGGGGCTCAATCTCACAAACCACGAGATCATGACCTGAGGCAAAATCAAGAGTCAGACGCTTAACTGTGTGAGCCACCTCTGTGCTCCTAGTATCTCATTTTCATAAAAACAAGTGCAAAAACAAATATATTGAGTCAGTGTAAAGAAGATAGGAGCTTATATAATGAAATGGTAACAGTAACAATCTCAGGGCGGTGACATTCATTCAAAACCATCTTGGTTAAAGTCTGCAAGAAACTAGAGGTGTTTATTTTTCCACACTTAATGTAAACGTTCTCCTGCAAGCATTGACTGTTGTGTAGTTCTTAATTTTTTTTTAAGAGACAGCCTCTAAAATGACTTGTAACTCCTATTTGAGCAATCTCCATCTGACCTACATCAGTTTCTAGCTTACCCTTCCTCATCTCATCAGTGTTTTGAACCACTCAGTGGTTAGGTCAGTACTGCAGCCATCTTGATCCTGGTCATTCCTGCAATTGCCACTTACTGTATTTCTGCTGGAATCCATGCTCTGTGCCCAATCCTGTGCACTCAGCTGAGAGAGACATGCCCCTGGGCTCCTAGGGCTTCTAGTCCAGAACAGAGGACAGATAAAGCAAAGTATGACCTAAGTTGTTACACTGAGCTCAGTAGAGAACTCTCTATTGGTTGTACTGAAATTAGACCTTCCCAACCTTAAGGGAAGATTAATGTGACACCAAACTTTGGTTTTCAAAAGATTTTAATTACTTGTCTCAATTTTCTAAATCCATTCTTTCCCATCACCTTCCCAAAGTGACTCATTAAAAAAGCATAAGGAAGACTTTTCAGACTCCATGATCTATTGTTCTTAAATGTGACAATGACAGTCTTTAAAATTATGATAAAATATGGTAAAGTATTCCACAAGGCAAAACAAGAGTACATTAAGCTAAATATACTGTAGGCAAAATTCAGCACTGCTCTGGAATTTCCTAATGCTGCTTCTGTGGTCTGTTAATGGCACAATCAGTTGACAGTCATGTATAATATAATAATTCAAGTGACATCAGGCTTTTATGCAATTATATGGAAAGATTCTTTGTGGTTTTCTTTGTGTTTCTTTTCCTTATTCGTCTGTGTCAGAGAGGAGGAGAGAGACCACATATTATTATGGGGATTGCATGCCTACTTGCACAGAATGGTACACAGCAAGGATATGTTTTCTTCCTCTGTCCTATCTGGCCATAAGATGTTTAAAAAAGGATTTGCTTAAATTGAGACTCCAGAGCTGTAAAATATATCTTGCTACAGACTCCCTCTCCACATTGCCTCTGGGGCGATCTTTCTAAAATGCAAATCTCACTGTGTCTCTTCTCTGAAAACCATTTAAAAGGATCCCTTCCACCTACCACAGGAAAAGATTAGAATATTTACAGGCTGAGTTTTTTCCCACTAAAACTGAAAATAGTTTCACCAAATCCCATGCATGTACTGTATATTCTTCCAAAATGGATTACCTGCTTTATTGAATAGATGAATGTCATCGGGAAAGATTGAAGCTGCCGTTTACACAGAGAAAGTTAATACCTAGACGTTTGTGAAAAGCAACGTGAGGGTAGCTCTCTAATCTTTCAACCAGAAAACTAGATAGTGGGCTTTGATAGAGTTATATGGAGCCTGTGGCTTGTGGGTTACCCATCATCACAGGCTTGCAAAATTGAAATATGAATTCCTGAGCATAATATCCAAGACCTTGCAAATTTGGCCCTTAAATCTCTGGTGTCATCCCCAGACACAAGCACCTTTATATGTCACCGTCTAGCAATTCTGCACAACTTGCCTTTCCCGGAACATACTTTTCTCTCTGCCTGGAGTGCCCTTCTCCCATCATTCTCTGCCTGGAAAAAAATGTATTCATCGTTCAAGACTGAATGTAGCTACCATGATTTCTTTTCATTCTTCCCTGACCTCCCCCAGCAAGAAATTAACCACTGCCCCTCACCATTCCATGCAATTATTGCCATCAGTTACATGTCTGTCTGCTTCACCTGACTATGGACTCCAGAGGGTAGGACTTGGTTCTACTTCCCAAGTTCCTGGCCCAGGACTTGGCACTTAGTGGTGCTAGATAAGTGCTAAATAAATGAATGATTGCACAAATGAAAAGATAAAGAGGAAATTCAATATGACAGGAGAGCAATAAAAATCCCGTTGATTTTGAAGTGGCAACAGACTGGGTTCTTCTTACCTAAGAAGCGGTTTTGTTAAATAATTTCCTGGATTTCTGGAAACCCTTGAGGAACTAGAAGGATTGTCCTAAAAGTCAATACCTTTTTGGAAATCCGCAAAGCAGACTTCATGCTCTAACATTTAGTTGGGAGAAAAGGGCTAAGATTTGGGGGCAGAGCAGATAGATGAGGAGAATAAAGGTAAATGGTCCGTCTTCACCAATACTTGTACAGCTAGCCTGACCTTGCGGGAATTTACCAGGCCCTACCTATCTGAATGTCAGCTACATCCAATTAGTGTCACACCCTCCAGTTGGTAGATGCATAGATTTTTACCCAACTCAAAGAGAGAAGGTCCAAACAAAGAGGTGACAGGCTCCAGGACGTCATACAAATCATCCTATCAATCTACAAATATGCCAGGATATCTTTCATTTTTACACTTTGATTCATTATTTTTAAATTTACTTTCAGTAAAACTCATCCTTTTGGGCGAACTGTTCTAGTTTTGACAAGTTCATACAGTCATGTAACTATCACCACTATCACAATATGAGAACATTTCCATTAGTCCCCCAAATTTCCTCATGCGGCCACTTTGTGGTCCACCCCATCCCCCAACCCTAGCCCCGGACACTAGTGATCAGTTTTCTGTCTCTATAATTTTGCCTTTTCCAGGAGGTCCTATAAATGGAATCCTACAGGATGGTGTCTTTTGTGTCTTACTTCCTTCATTTAGCGTGATGCACGATACTATTGTCATTGCGCATACGTACCACAGTGTGGTTTGTGTCGTCTCATTCATTAAAGGGCATTTAGAGCATTGTTCCCTTGTTAATGATTGTAAAGAGAACTTGTGGAGATGCTCATGTATGGGTTTTGTGTGAACACGAGTTTCATCTCTCTTGGACAAATACTCAGAAGTCAGATTGCTGTGTCATATAGAAAGTGAACGTTTAATTTTGTACAAAACTGCGAAACTATTTTCTGAAGAAATTGTGCCAGTTTTCGTTGCCATACAGTTGCTTCACAGCCTCACCAGCACTTGGTGTTGCCAGGTTTTTTTGCTTTTGTTTCTGTTTTTTTTGTTTGTTTGTTTGTTTTGTCATTCTAATCAGAGGAACTGGGATGCTTGGAAAGAGAAGGTGGGACTTGTAAACAGGTATACAAAACTTACATATAAAATGATAAAAGCAGTTAGTAGTAGTAATGATATAATTACAGTGGAGGGGCTCTTTTTACCAAATATATTAAATTCTTCATTTAAGGAAAATTGCAAAGACATCACATACATAGAGAGTCTGGGGTTTCAGAACAGGGAGCATGATTGTAAAGGCAATAGAAGCTTTGTGCTAAGTGAGGATGTCTCAACATGGCATGTAGGCTAGACTGGACCACAAATCTCTGGAAAGAAAAGTCTGAGTTCAGATGACAAATCCAAGGGATGCTTGTTTTCTTAAAATCTATCTGAGATGAGACAAGATCTGAGAAGGGAATTATAATTAAAACACACACATACACACACACACACACACACACACACACACGTCAAGCTAACGTCATTGTGAACAGAGGGAATGCCCAAATCCACTGTATAAGCAGGTTTATCTATATATGTTGAATGGCTGACCCAGAGGCATAATCTTCAGATCGAAAGAAAAAGGATTTGTGATTAAACCTTAAGATGCCTCCAACCTGGGCACCACCATACAGATGGATGTGTAAACCATAATAAATAGATGATATACCTACTTTGGAGTGTAGATTTTTTATTTCCCCTTTCTATGACAGTGTCAGATATTTGCCCGCCTACGTGTTCAAACATTCATCCCAGTACTCCTGTCTTTACCAATCTATAGTGCTCCCAGTTTCTCTCACCTCCAAGCTGTCATGTGTACAGGGACGGAAGTGCTTTGGGCCTTACACCCTAGAACATAAAGCATCTGTACTCACCAGAGACATGCAATGATAATAGTGACTTTCTCATTCTCCAGTCCCAGGAACACAAGAACGAAAAGCAGAAAGGAGCAACTTTGTCAAGCAACACTTTTAGGCTTTCTGCAATAGGCCAGGTCGGAGTAGAGCCAATTCAAGGTCATCTTTAAGAGCTGGGGGTCTGGGATCAACTGCTTGGGCTCAAATCCTACTGCCTACCCCTCAAGTACTAGGCATGTGATGTTGCTGGGCAAGGTATGGAAAACCGTGTTGCAGGATCCTATTATGTCAAATGGGATGAATAACGTGAGTGCCTTGAAGCACCAAGATTGATGAAGATTAAATGGATGTACACAAGTACAGAGATTAGAATAGCGCCCAGAACACTGGAACATGATCATGATCCATGTTGCATATTAACTATTACTACTCTTAAGTTGATTATCATTATTACAATTAATATCATCATATATCAAGTGAAGGAAGTATTCTAAGGGATGTAAGTCTCTGATGCTAAAATCACATGGCCTTATTTCTGCTACAAATCCAAGCTACTATTTACTTGGCTCCATTTATAAATTAGGTCATGTGCACTACAGGGAGGTATGGGTTAGCACATAGTGCTCTACCTACAAAAGTCACCACTGTGTCTAGTTTATAGGTCAAAGGTGAGAGGTCACAATGACTGTCTTTGCTCCTGAGTACATTGCTTTGCTCCTTGTTAGTGTGGTCATTTCTCATTTGGTTCACGGTGATACTGTTACCTGCCCACCTTGCTGTTAAGGGGTTGATATGAAAAGTACATGTAACTGAAAACTGAAAGGTGCAATTGGAAACCCAAACATAATGTCTACTTGTCCATCTAGTCTAACCCCATTGAGATTGTAAATTATATTTCTAGCATTTAGACACCAGTAAAGATCTCCACTAATAAAGATTTTTTGACAGGGGTGCCTGGAAGAATCAGTCAGTTAAGTGTCTGACTTCAGCTCAGGTCATGACCTTACAGTTTGTGGGTTCAAGCCCTGCCCTGCGCAGGGCTCTGCTCTGACAGCTCAGAGCCTGGAGCCTACTTTGGACTCTGTGTGTCTCTCTCTGTCCCTCCTCCACTCACACCTTCTGTCTGTCTCTCAAAATAAATAAACATTCTTTAAAAAACCTGTTCTGTAAGGTTGTTTGACAGGGAAATATATTATTTCTCCAGTAAAGAATAAATGAGGCCTATTTAAATTTTTTTTTTTTACTATTGGCTTATATGCATACAAAAGTACCATACTATCAGACGGAGTATTAAAATTGGATGGAGAGTGTTCTTTTTTAAAAGAGAAACATCTAACATATTATGCAAAGTCAATATCAATGTCAGAAGCTAAATACTTGCATTGTGAATGCCTTAAAAAAACACACGCACGCAACAACAAAAAAAATTAAAAATAAGCCGCGAGTAATCCTATGCTCCTAAAGGAAAAATATAAAGTTGAATGACTTTGAGATAGATTGTTCCAGATATGTCAGATGTTGAAAGTAAAAGTACAGTCCCCAACTGTGAGGACAGAGAGAAGGTGAAGATTGGAACAGCTGAGCAAGTTGGCAGAAAGGAAGTGGGTATGAAAGCTCAGACACAGAAAAATGGATGAGTCCCCGATTTCATACAATCAAACAGCAACTAGGTCAATGGAAAATGTGGAAAATTACAAGAGAGGTTATCTATTTTTGCTGAACATTGAAGGCAATTTAGTCACCTTTTCATTATCATAAAAGTGTTCCACAACCAGGCATGACCTTCCTAAGTGACTGTTAAGTATATAGATTTAGTATCAAATACATATACATTTAGTATTATATGTAATTACATATACATAATTATGTGTATTAGTATATATATTTAGTATTTATAAATATTTATATACGAAGTACATATTTTTTGCGTCAACTATATAATCATACATATAAATGTTCTTTGCTCTGGCTTAATTTTGGGAGAAATGAAAAGCTATCACACACAGAAAGGGCAAGAGATGGAATGAGGAATCTGGAGGGGAAGACAGAAGGAATAGGGTGAAGAGGTAAGGACAGAAGTGTAGCAGAGCCAGTGATTCATTAACAAGTGTTAACATCCCCCAAGTCCTCAGGTATGCCGGTCCTAAGGAAGATCCTTTTCCTTCAATGGGCAGGAGGGTATGAGGGCTAAACTAAAGAGGAACAGATTTCTGTACCTGAGAAATGGTTTAGGGTTTCCCTGAAGAAAATAGCAGAGGAGTCTGGGACAGGAGAAGCAAAGGCAAGAGAGGACAGGGACGTGTGGGGAGGGAAGCGGACCAGGTGATGGTGAGAGGAGGGTTTGGAAAAACATGGACAAGAACACAGGTGACTATTGGGAGGACTACATCGAAAAGGAGGATTTTAGCGAAGTCTCACTCCATGTTATAAGGTGCAACTACTTTTGTCTTAGCGCTACAAAGGTAGGTCAGCAAAGCCCTATGTTACCTTCTAAAACTTTTGCCAACGAATTATTATTTCATTTATGTGTATTCATAGGATGAGATGGGCTTTTGGGGGGCAGAGGTACATGTCTACACCTTCCATGGGGCGAGGGACAGAAGGAGGGATAGATGAAGAATAAGAGGTCAAAACAACAGTCAACTAAATCTGCCATCATTTGATAATTTTAGCACATCTGTATGCATCTCTCTTCTTGGTATTTTAGTGCACTTGTTCACCTAGAGAGAGAGAGCATTTGTTTACCCTCTAAAGCACTGTAAAAATTCAAAATAATTTTGAGAGTTTCAACTAGTGAACCTCAGATACAGACTGAAGAAGTTCTTGCTTTGTTCTACAAAGACGAGGCTGCCCAAACCCAAAATCAATCCGAAAAGATGTCAAGGGTACCTGCATGTGGCTTAAGATTCCAAACACAATGAAATCTCTCAGAGAGAAAAATACCAAGACTCAATTTTTAGTGTGTGCAATGAGTAAATAAACCCTACAGCTTAGAGAAGGAAAATCTATAAGAAAATACAAATAGGTATAATTTAGAGATTAAGAATGAACACCATGGCTCTTCGATTCTGGCGTAGTTTATCACAATGGGATATGACCCAAGCAGTATTTAGATTAGAACTGAAAATAGAGTCCACGGGAAATCTAACAGAAGACACAAGTCATCGAAACCAACCCTCTCACAAAAATACTATCGTTCTGCATTATTCAGAATGGATGTTTACACAATGACGCCTAGTGTCTTTATCAATAAAACTTTTCAGATCACATGTCTCATTTATTCACTACTCTTGAATGATTAGTTATCCTATACAAGGCTTTGGGATTTATGGCAAGCCCATCCAGACATTAACAACTTGACAAATGGAATTATTATTGTGATCTTTCTTCCAGGCTCACTTCCACTGCATCTACTCCAAGAATGAGCTCTCCCCCCAACACCAGGTAGTGTCATTATTCTTCTCTCTTCCTCATACCTTTATTCAATAATTACTTCTCTTTGCCTGATCTTATTGTTGATTTTTTAGCCATTGCCCACCACATCATAAGACCTTTGGTGAAAAGATCTTTTACTCATCTTCTTTTATGGCACACCAGTTCTAGCACAGCACCATGTAAATATTGGAGGAATGGAATCAGAATCAGATAGGACAAGAAATTGGTCACCGGCTATCCCACTAGAAAATTACTTCGACGTCAGTTTCTTGGTATGGATAACTACAGGCCCCAATCTGTACTGAATATTTATCTCCTTCCAAAAATGATTGTATTAAAATATTCCTGAGACCTGCTAGTTTCTACTTTTAAATAAGGGTTGGGGTTTTTTGTTTTGTGTTGTGTTGTTTTTCTTAAAAATTTGCTGAGCATTGATTCTGGATGGGAACTTCTGAGGTGGTAGAGAAAACAGTTCCAAAGATTAGAACTGATGCTTGCCAGCCAAATATTAGCAGCATGTTTGAGTAACTTAACCATCTCCACAGCCACAGTATTTTTTGTTGGTGCAGTTCCTTCTGGTATTGAATCTAAGCTGCTATAATGTAATATATGGGCTGACTTGTGGTCTTTTTAAAACCACTAAAAAGGGGACATCCTTTCCCTTCCTAAGAAGGGTACATTTCAGCCTAGGATTGCTATTAAGAGCAAATAATCGGCATCTTATTTGGTAAACCTCTCAGGCAAAATGCACTATATAAAAGATATATGGCTTAAGACTCCATTAAGTTGTGTTCTGGTTAAAAAAAAAAAAAAAGTATGAACTTGTTTTGTCTTTATAACTTGTTTTACTGATGTGACATTACTGTTTGCCATTATTAATAATGCTATTCACTATGTTTCCAGTTATAGTCACTCTCTTGACATTTTAAATATATTCTCTTATTTCTTCATTTTACAAAACATCAAGTTAACGTCCTGAAGAGAAGTTAATTAGAGGAACTCAGAAGGACATTCAGATCATGTTGGATGAAAACCTGAAATCAAAGTTCCGCTGAGGTTCTAAGCACTGAAATTTCAAATAAACTGGCTTCTTGGGCCAAATACAACTGTCTTCAGATGTATTTTCTCATCGGTTCCCTTATTTATCGTCCATACAAACATCTGACTCATGGGGCACGGGCAAGGTAAGAACACCAATATGAGTTGAGACACATTCCTCCATGAGAGGCAGGGAGTCCTGCCTATCTTGTTTATTACCATATTCTCAGGTCCCGACACACTTTAGGTGCTCAAAAATACTTGCACCACAAATGACAACAATTAATGTCACTTATGGCTAAGTCAGCAATATATAATGGCGTACGTCAGCTATTATATATTATTATTAAATTGTAATAATTGAAGTGTTACCACTGCAATGTACAACACAGCACCCACTCGCTACATTTGGCGACTAAGCTTGAAATGTAAGGAAACAAATTTTTCGTTTATTTTATTTATTTTGTTTCTTTCATTTCGTTCAAATTTTAAAACTAATATTTGATTTCTCACCGGAAAACTTTGAAATATGCTTGGAAGAACTCAAGTATGTGAATCAACTTTTTTCAACTTTAAATTTTACAAACTCTAAATAGAGATCAATAATGTCCAAATTTTACAAACTCTAAATAGAGATCAATAATGTCCAACGAAAATTTGGTGTCTGAATTGAGATGTGTTATAAGTATAAAACGCGTACCAGATTTAAGAAATTTAGTACAGAAAAAAAAAAGAATGTAAAAGATCTCATTAACAGTTCGTTATATTGATTACATACTGGCATGATCATGGAGGTGGGCTGAATGATGCCCCCTCCTCAAAAGATAGGTCCTTGTCCTCATCCCCAGAATTTGTGAATATTACTTTATCTGCAAAACAAATGCGATTAAGAATCCTGAGAGGATGGGGCGCCTGGGTGGCGCAGTCGGTTAAGCGTCCGACTTCAGCCAGGTCACGATCTCGCGGTCCGGGAGTTCGAGCCCCGCGTCGGGCTCTGGGCTGATGGCTCAGAGCCTGGAGCCTGTTTCCGATTCTGTGTCTCCCTCTCTCTCTGCCCCTCCCCCGTTCATGCTCTGTCTCTCTCTGTCCCAAAAATAATAAAAACGTTGGAAAAAAAAAAAAAAGAATCTTGAGAGGAAAAAAAGGAGTGGGGGGATCTCCAAATGAGGCACGTACCCTGGATTATCCTGGTGGGCCCTAATTCCAACGACAAATGCCCTTTTAAGACTGGAGCCAAGAGAGATTTGGCAGGCAGAAGACGAAGTAGCAGGAAAGAAACAAAGACTGGAGTGGTGTGGTCACAAGTCAAGGAACACCAACAGCCAGGAGAAGCTGAAAGAGGCAAAGCATTCTCCAGAGAAACCACAGAGCGTGGCCCTGCATGCACCTGGATTGTGAACATCTGGTCTCCAGAACCGTGAGATGGTAAATTTCTATTGTGTTAAGTAACCCAGTTTGTGGTAATTGTTACAGCAGTTACAGGAAACCAATAAAATAATATTTTGGATATGCTGGGTAAAAATATTATTAAAATCCATTTCACCTGTTTTTTTTTTAATGTTTTAAAATGCGGCTACTGGAACATGTTAAATTATATATGTGCCTCTCATTATATTGCTATGACATCCCACTTCTCTAAAACAACCTATCAGAGGTTGACTATCTCTTCAAATAATATTTTGCCTGAAATTTCCATCTCTTAGGTCACATATGGAAGAAGAAGCTTCAAGATCTTCTTTAATGCACAAAATGATGCAATGCTGGCATACGATTACCATTCCTGGAATGTGGTAGTGCTCAATCCATGTTCAGAAATTAATTTGTAATATTTAATTGATAGATTGCTCTATTCATTCAAAAACATTAAGCTTGTAAGTCTAATGAATATATCCGATGAGAGACCTGGAATGTTTAAAGTTTCCAGTAACATGAAATAAAGGCTGAAATCTAATAAGATGGAAAGTCACAGGGACAAATTTAAAGGCCACACTTGAGTTCACGTAGCCAGCTGTGAAAACAGACTTGAGACGATGTGTCTTCACTGCAGCATGTGTGAAAGGGACCTGGGGCGGGGTTACTGATGATAAACTCAATCTAAGTTGGCAGGGTGGTGGAGATGCTAAAATAACTATTGTGACCTTGGGCTATTTAAATAAAAATTGGGGTTCTACAACTGATAGTCCTGTTCCAGTCCACAACTGAGCCATTTCATGTGACAACCAACTAGCCTGGAAAAGGGATGTCCAAAGGGAAACGTATTAAGATATCTTTGCATCTGAAAGGCTCTTCTATGGAAGACACAATGAGCTTGTTCTGTTCCCATCATCAGGTTTAAAACAATCTGGATATTCTTCCCCAGTCCCAATTTCCTCAGGATTCTACCAAGTATCAGGGGGTAGAAACCTAGCTAGTATTTTTTAGCTTCTCCGGTATTGAAACACACTACCACAAAAGGCAGCAAACTTTCCATGTCTCAGAGGAAATATAAGAAAGTACCTTCTATGGGGTCTGAGATTTTTTTTTAAATTTTTTTAATGTTTATGCATTTCTGCATGACAGAGAGAGAAAGAGCACAAGCAGGGGTGCAGCAGAGAGAGAGGGGGACACAGAATCCGAAGCAGGCTCCAGGCTCCGAGCTGTCAGCACAGAGCTCAACGTGAGGCTCGAACTCACAAACCGCAAGATCATGACCTGAGCCGAAGTCGGGCGCTTAACTGACTGAGCCACCCAGGCGCCGCCTGAGAATGTTATTACTTTGCCTTATGAATGACATCACAAGATAACTGTGTACCCCTTTCCAGAGTCAAGGTACGTACATGTGAGAGGATAAAACAGTGGTTAGGAGCACAAGGTATAGATTCAGACTGGCTGGATTTGAATCCCAGCTCTGTCATTTACTAGCTGTGTGACACTGGGCAATTTCCATAATCTCTCTGAACTTTTTCCTGACTTGGAAAAAAAAAAAAAACGGTAATGAAAGTTCTTACTTTCTCAGGATATTGTCACAGGGTCTTCCCATGGGCTATTGGCTTCCGGGCAACCCCCATGCTCACTGCCATGGCCCACCGAGTCATGCCAGGGGTACAGACTCTTGAAACTAGAAAACAATTGCATTTTTGGTGGAGACCTGAAGGCTGTGGGGGAAAGATATGAATATTTATTGTGTAACATTTGATGGGGAGAAGAGGAAATGGTCTCTATCTCATGAAGTCCTAAAATTTCTTTTATTCATTCAGTCAGGCAGTCAGTCAGTCAGTCAACAAATATTTCTTTTCTTTTTTTACTCATTTACTTTGAGATAGAGAGAAAGGGAGAGAATGCTAGCAGGGGAGGGGCAGAGAGAGAGAGGGAGAAAGAGAATCCCAAGAGACTCAGCGCTGTCAGCACAGAGCCTGACGTGGGGCTTGAAGTCAGAACCATGAGATCATAACCTGAGCTGAAATCAAGAGTCAGACGCTTAATTGACTGGGCCACCCAGGCACCCCAGTCAACAAATAATTCCTAAGAGCCTTCTGGGGTGCCCTGTGATACATCAGAGAACAGACCTGATGAAAATCTCTGCCCTTACGGAACCTACATCCTGATGGGGAAAGACAAACACTACATTTACTCAGGAAGTGAATGATACAGTATTCCGAAAGGCAACAAATGCTTTTGCAGAAAGTAGCATGGAGTTAGGGGATCCAAAGATCTCAAAGGAGGGTGAAATGAATATAAATAAAGTAGTCAAGAGAGCGGTCCCAGAGGAGGTGATATTTGAGCAGACACTTGAAAGGGGGCAAGGATGTGTATCTTGCAGATATCTGGGAAGGCATACTATAGGCAGATAAGAGCCAACGAACATGGAAGTGTGCATCTTTGAAGGGACAGCAAAGAGGCAATATGCGTTCAGGAGAGGGGACAAAGGCACCGTAGATGCCACCAAGGTAACGGGGGAAGACGAGGGCACATCGCGTAGGGCCGTGGACTCTAACCCTCAGAGAAATATGAAACCAGTGAGAGTCTTGGAGAGATGAGTCAAAGATCTGACTGACTTTTCAGTCTTCCCACCCATTCTTGGTTTCTCTGTGGAGAGTATACTGTAGGCGTAACAGGTGGAAGCAAGAGACCCACAGCCACAACACTCGGGCTGGTATTAAGGGTTAACTTGCTACAGGCTAACACACTCCTTACTTGCTGACCTAAGGCCCTTGATCTGTAACAGAACTAATTTACTTTCTTTGAGATTTGCAGACCACTGGCCTTGAGGAGTGAAGGACCAGAAATTCCCAGGCCCCAGAGGCCAGCAAATCTGTTTGACACGGCCTTGGCTTTCTGATTAGCCCAGCAATTTTTGCCAGCAAAGTGTTTTTCTTTCCTTTAGGTCAAAGAAATGATTTTACTGACCTCCCTTCGTGTATCTATAGACCTTGCTCTCCTCTGTAGATAGAACAGAGTCCCCCTGTATATCAAGAAACAAGAACCGGACCGCCTAGCACAATTCCCAAGCACTGAGATAATGCCCATCGAGTCTGCACATGATTGAGAAATGCTGAAGGTCACCACACTCTCTTTACTGATTAACTACCCTAAATCCCTTTAAAAGCCCCTGAGCCAGGCAGAAACCTTGGAGTTGGTCTCTGGACAAGAGTCGCCTTCTCTTCAAGTGGCTGGCCTCCTAAATAAAGCTCCCAATCCTTTTCAATCAAAACTCATCTTTTGACTAATGATCTTTCTGGTGAGGGTAGCCGAAATTGGATTGGGTAACACCACCATAGGTTTCTGTAACAATTCACCTCAGAGAAACAGTGGTTTGGCCACTGTCTTACCATGGAGGTGGTAAGATGTGGTTGGATTCTAGATATATTCTGAAATGAGCAGAGATCGTTTTGCTGAGATTGAATGTGAGATATGGAGAAAGGGAGTTGAGAGAGATTCCAAGATTTTGATGTGAAGAACAGACAGGACAGAATTGCTATGAGCTGAGATCAAGAAAACTATGAATGGAAGAGGTTTGGGGACAGCAGCAGATCTGTTTTATGATTGAAAGAATTTTAGGCCAGAGAACAAGTCCCAAGTTCAGCATGCCCCAAGTCAATATGGTGGTAAGATCCAACCAGTGAATCAACAACCACTTGGCAGGGGGTATTTTGAGGCAAATAAAGTGACTGATGACAGCTTGGTTTGGATGACTGCTAAAGTAATTTCCAACTCTTAAGTTACTTAGGTATGATATTAAAATATTTTAACACTACATGAAGGAGTGTGTGTGTGTGTGTGTGTGTGTGTGTGTGTGTGTGTGTAGCAAGGAGATAACGTAGAAAGTCCTTTCAAATCTTGACAAAATAATTGCCTAAGCTTTATCTCACTTCGAAGAGGTGGGAGGTCAGCCATGAAAGCCAAGTTTCACAGACCTAACCCAGATGGGTGAGTACTGTCTTCCAGAACCATCCATGGGAAAGCAACACTTGCTAATGACATCGGGACAGATAAAGTGATGATGGACCAAGCTAGTCTTCCTATTTTTTTTTTTCTTCCCTCAGATTCACAATAGAGAATTACAGCTTTTTCTTCCCATCAACACAGACTTTTTCTTTGGCTAATCAGGAGAAATCTTGTTCCTTAAAAAAACAGCTCTCAGGAAGCCTAATTCACCCTAAAACAACGCTTCTTCAGCTGAGGTCACTATGGATTATGAGAATGCTTTATTAAAGGAAGGGGGAGAGGAATAACACTACTGTACTTCTAGGGTTTGAAAATAAGTCATTTAGCACCTAAAACTGCAATGTTCTCTGCTATCACTGTTTCCTAGCTTCATTAATTTTTCCTTTTCAAAGTCAGCATCCACCCTTACAAGCCTTTGTCTTTTGCTGTCATAAAAGCATTTATATGCATTAATCCATGACAAATGGATGCACTTGATCCATAACTGATTTCTCTGCCCGACAACTAGAAACAGATAGAGTGCTGAACATGAAAATAAGAATTAAAAATACCTAGGAAAAATATAAAAATATCACTCACTTGCTCAATATGCCCTAGAAAAGTTTCATCTGAAAAGAACAGCATCCCAGATAGTGTAGTAGGGAACGCTTTGACCTTTTAGTCATGGGTGACCATTCTTAAAACTGAAAATCAGCTCACAGATTAGATTCCTACAAATGAGAGCGTGGAGGGAGGGAAGAGGAGAGAATAAGCAAGCAAGAGCCTTGGGTGTTTGCTTGGGGAAAGAGACTGAGCTGAAGAATAGGTGAGGAACTCTCATTGTCCCAAAGGTTTATTTCACATTCACTCAGCTATGGGGCTGGCTGGTAACACCCACTTACTCAACAGTCAGCTATGTGTAAACAAACAAAACAAAACTAGATGCTTGGTGTCACATTGTATTTTGATTTGACTTTTTTTTTCTTTTTTTTTTTTTGACTCCCTCACTGAATTATCCTCTTGCTTATAGACTGCAGGACTGAAGTTTCTGGAGCCTTCTCCAAATAGTGAAATAAGCTAAGATGTGTAGGGTTGGATATGTGAGAGTGGAAGAGTACCACAACAAAGAAAATATCATCTCCTAACCACTAAGGCATTTTATGGTTGGCATGAATGCTCTACATACACCCAACATTGCCCACTCTTGACTTTCTGGGCACGTGGTAGGGATGCACCTCGGAGCCCCTAACCATCAGGATGAGTCACAGTACCAGGACTGGCCAATGACTTGTGAGCCGAAGTGACCTGCACCACTTTCAGGCTGGACTCTTTATTTGTAGATCTTAACCTCCAAAACTCTCTCTCTTTTTTTTTTCCGCCATGATAACAGTACTATTTCAACTAGATGCTTCTCTTAATTGGGGATTGAAGATAGCATGGAGCACAGCTTCTAGCCAACCTCAGGGAACAGCAGCATGAGTGAGACATAAACTTTGCTAAAATACAAAATTGCTTCGTGCGATTGAGATTTGGAGCTGACTGGTTACCACAGTATCACCTGGCCTATTGTGAGGTACATCGATTTCCTCCAGATACTGTCCATCACAATGAAAACAACAGTGGCAAAAGCAAAGAATTTCAAGTAGTGTAGTCATTAGGAGGGTGGGATCTGGAATCAGATTACCTCAGTTCAAATCCTGGCTTCACACTTATTACCAGTGCCCTTCGGGCAAGTCATTTAAACTCTCTCAACTTTATTTCCCTTATTGGTGGAAAAAGACAACAAGAATAGTTATCTCACAGTGATAAGTGTAAGATTAATGAAACAAAATAGAATTCTTGGCACACTGTCAGGCACGTAGTAACTACAAAATAAAAATCTATTTAATGAATCTATACATCAGACACAATGAAGAAGTTAATTTTTTAAGGCTAAATTATTTTTATTTTTTCTTCCAAAGTAAGTTTCCACTGGGTCTCTTGCTGCCTTCAAAGTATTTGCATGCAGTAATCCATGACAAAGGAGTCCCATTTCCCTGATAGCACGATCTTCCCCGGATTATGCATCTGCCTTCCCAATGCTGTTATCTTTGCCTCGAATTCTTTGCTACCCAAACCCCATCCCTAACTGTTGGTACACTTCTTATTTCTTCAGGTCTCATCCGAAGCCCCTTTTTTTCATGGAAGCCTTGACCCAGATCTTAGACTCTTCTCACCACCAAACAACTCCTCCAAGGAAGGAAGGGGAGGTGGAAAGATGGTCTTGGAGCCCCTCAGGGGACAGAGTAAAAAGTGATGTCTTCCTTGGCCGGACGCCAGTATTCTTACCTAACAATGGATTTAAGATACCAAATACTATGTGAAGCTTCCCTTCAAAATGTTCTATTATAATGACAACTCTCTTTAATTAGCATTTTTATGCTGCTTTCTGTTGCCGAATAATACCATGCCCAGAAGAAAGGAACTTTCCACAAGATCTTATTCACACAAACAAGCACATCAATAGAGCCTTCTGCTTACAATAATAATAAACTACCCTTAGTTGTTTTCAACAATTTAATTAAATACAATTAACTCTAGTTTGTTTTGGCAACCTATTAATGTCACAATTGAATATAAATAGACTCCTGAAAAGATTAAAATTAATAAATCCTTTACACTGCTGTAAAATTACTTCAATGCTCTGCTTGCCAGAAATACTTAACAGCAGTTTTGAAGTATGTTAATGAGGACAGTAAAAAGGAGATAATAAAGTTTTATCAAATAACTGAGCAAGGCTTTTGTAAGGCTTTGACCTCTTCAGTTGAGAGCTCTCGCCTGGTGGGTATAGTTCTTAAGAGACTCTGAAACACTAATTGCAAATTTATCATCCTCTTATATTATCTTTAATCCATGTCTCTAACCTTATAGGCTACCCACTCATGCTAACTCGGGTTCCCTAGTGTCTTAAAACATAAGACACTAACCATGGCACTTCTTTTTTTTTTTTTTTTTTTTTGGTTTGTTTTGCTAATTCTCAAAATAAGAGATACAATGATGCTCAGGCAATCCTTAACACACAAAGATATAATTTTGTATTCAGGATAGAAAATATGAGGTACATGTATGAGTACACATAAATGTAATGAAACCTATGACCATTTAGGTACTCATGTGTTTATCAGTATATGCCTGGGTTCCTTCCTTTGGTTGATGGGGTCTATGAAAAAGAAGGGATGAGTTATTGTAAGAAGTCAAATAGTGGAAAGAAAAAACACTGGAGGAAACACAGATAAATAGTATCAGATTTCAGTTGATTAGTGGCTCTTTTAATAGAGTTATAATAAGGATATAATGCATTCTGAGAATCACAAAGCACCAATGCTGACTTCTAGACTATTTCCCACTAATGAGTTATTGGCCAGATGTTTAAGTTAATTAACCAAAGTTCACTATTATTTGGCATCACGCAGACTCTACCAAAACTTATGGATTAAAGCACCTTCATCAGTAACTACATAGAGAAATGCCATTGGAAGGAAGGATGCTATTAAGTACTGACCTGTTCTTACTGACTTAGCACCCATGCCAACCCATTACATAGAGATTGTCTATAAAATCGCTATCTTTAAACTGTGCTAAGTATATAGATTTTATTAACAAAAGACTCAGCTGTGATCATAAAATGAAAGTAAATTCAAGTTGCAAAATTTCTATGGGCATCCTTTTTTGTACAATAAACTGTTAGGGAGGTATGTGTTAGTATCAAGCTCTTCTCGGCCATCTTCGCATTGACATTCATATACTTAGATGACAATACAATGAGATACCATCTGCTGGATACCTACCGTATGGCACGTATAGAATAGACATCACTCTATTCTTCCTGCAAACCTGCAAAGTGGGGATTTTGGAAACAGGGATCCCCATTTTATGGATGAGGCAAGGAGAGCTACACTCATGTGCCCATATTTAGAGCCAACAGTATAACAATGATAGAGGTGGAATGCAAAACCTTGGTTCACCTTGTACACCAAACTGCTCCTCTCTCTATAGGTTCCTTGCGCCAAGAGTAACTGGTAACAAAGAGGGGGAGGTGGGGGAAAACACCTGCAGGCATGTCAACTTTCTACCCAATTTTCAAAGATGTATGGAGATGCTATACTTGCCTTAAGGGGGACTTACCCTGTTGTGGGAACCTTTCCAAGAGCTATATATTCCCTTGACTATTTAAATTATTTCAATCATTGGGGCGCCTGGGTGGCACAGTCGGTTAAGCGTCCGACTTCAGCCAGGTCACGATCTCGCGCTCCGTGAGTTCGAGCCCCGCGTCGGGCTCTGGGCTGATGGCTCAGAGCCTGGAGCCTGTTTCCGATTCTGTGTCTCCCTCTCTCTCTGCCCCTCCCCCGTTCATGCTCTGTCTCTCTCTATCCCAAAAATAAATAAACGTTGATAAATTATTTCAATCATTATTTGTAAATGAATAACATGGCCCACCTTGAGAGGTGAGTTAAATTACATATAAAGACAGCCTAGACCATTAATGGACAATATGTTTCGCCTTAAAATTAAACAGATAAATCCATATAAGGCACTTTGCACAGAATGTGACATAATATATGCTAAGTGATGATTGTTTTGGGGCAGTTGTGTTTTTTTCTAATGTTTATTTATTTATTTTTCTGAGAGATCATCAGTGCGTGTGCAGGAGCGCACGAGAGACAGTGCGTGTGTGCCGAGGGCGGGGGGTAGAGGAAGAGGAAGACAGAGAATCCCAACCAGGCTGCACGCTGTCAGCACGGAGCCCAACGGAGCCACCTGAGCCAAAATCAGGAGTCAGACACTTAACTGACTGAGCCACCTGGGTGCCCAGGTTGTGGCTGTTTTTGAAATCATCAGTATCTCCTTTAACAACTCAGTGATTGAAGCATTGTACCTGGAAGGATTCAGAGGTTGAATCTGGGTTGGTTAGCAATGCCTTCAATGGTATAACCATAGGAAGAGGGGGCTTTGTATCGGGAATCTGCCATCACTAGCCACAGGGATATTTTGGGAACAAAGATTTATTTTGATGATGAGAGGAACTTAAAAGGGAGGCTTCAGATTTGATTATATAAGCAATTTCTACCTAGCATGTTACTGGGCTATGCATCTAGCAAGTTTAATGTGAAAGACAGCAAATTTCATACTTTAGCAAAAAGACACTACTACAAATGATCAAACCACTTACCAGAAAGGTCAGCCCACTTTACAATATTCTAGATAATTTATAAAGTCTCAATATGATGAATATGAAAAAAAAAATCTTATCAAAAAGTTAAACTCCATTAGGGAGAATTCTTTTCCAGTGTGAATGATTTACAACTTCATTTGAAGTGAAACAGAAAATCTACACTAAGACCGAGTCTAATAAATGTAGATTTATCCTATGTTGTTGCTTTGCTACACGGAGCGCAAAAAGGGTCTCCAAAATCTAAAAACAAAAACAAAACAAAACAAATACTAGGAGACTGTAAAAAATATTTGAAAATGAGGTGCTCTTAACCCAGTAAGAGAACACGGTTTCAGCCAGGGGTATTGCACAGCAAAATTGAGACTAAAGCATTACTCAGCCACAAGACTCAAAATTATTAAGTGACCTAGCTACCCTAATGCTCTTAACACAGAAATTTGTTTTGTAATTTAAATTAACCAGGACTAACTTCCTGATATTCCTAAGGGCTATAGCAGTACTTGGCTGTGATGGAAAGACTGCCGGAGTGCAAGTCAGTGCCAAACCTAAGTTTTCCTCTCAGCTTTATAACTATAATGCACAATTCTGCAGTGTTTTGTACAACGGAGGTAACAGCACCAACCACATAGGGTTGGGGCAGAGTTCAAATGTCATATTCTAAGAATCAGCCGGTATCAGGACCTCCCCACAGCAAACACTCAGTAAACTGAGCTGTTATTCAGAGGCTGGAAACATTCTCAATTTGCCCTCCCAAGCTACATGGCTTTGAATAAATCAGTTAACTGGGTTTATATTTTTCATCGGCTCAATGCAAAGATGATCTGCCTCCCAAGTTTATTGTGAGGATTCAATGAGACATCAAATTCCTAGCATCATTCATCCATTCATCCACTCATTCGGCAGTTATTTATTTGGCTCTCGCCATATAGCAGACACAGTTTCAGGCATTGCCAGATCAGGGCGGGGGGCAGGGGGCTCCCTACCCTCACAGAACTGACAATCTAGTGGGGAAAGTACAGTTAAACCAGTGACCATAAAGCGGCATCACTACCGTTACTGTGGAAGCATAGTGCTCTGTACCTAGTAAGCAGTCAGCAAACATTTGTTGATAATGAATATTAAATCGGTTGTCAAAAATCAAAAATTATTTATCCTCAGATTTTGGTTTAGAGATATGCAGTTTTCTCTAATATAACAACCAGACTTTTCAAGTCAACCGTAGTAACATATTTTGCCTTCCTTACACAAAGGTAACAACAATTCAAAGGTGCGAAAGGCCTCACGATGGGGACTCAGAGAATCTGTCCAGAGTGCAGTGCCTGGGTTTTTCGTAGTTAACTGATTTGCTTTCCATAGAGACCTTAATTGTAGATACTGGGACTCTTTCCTTCCATCTTACCTAGCTAGCTCTCCAACTGCGGTCATCAGTGTACATTGATAAGGCAGCCCTCAGAATATAAAATGGTGACGAAGAAAAAGTAAATCTTGCTTTCCCTTTAATTGGAATAATACAAAGTTTCTCCAACCAGTTTAGGGCCAATATCCATCCAAGCCCCTAGCCCACCACATCCCCACTACCTGCTTCAGGTTTACTTGTTCTGTTCCTTCTAGTTGAACAGGCTACCCTCGATCCTCTCTTGTTAGCTGACTTCCTTTCCAACATTCAAAGCCCAACACAAAATCCCCCCTCCGTCAGAGCTTCCCAAATCCAGTCTGCTCAGAATTGGCTTCATGCTTTTTGATCATACAGCATGCTGTTTGGTTAGAGCTCATATCATAAACCACTCAGCATCTTAGACCTAGAGATACAGAAGAATGGAGAAAGGAATGAAAAACTTCCAGAGGAAATGAAAAGAGAGTTTTGTAACTCTCACTTCTCGAGAGAATTGCCTAATGCCGCACTATCTTAAACAGCAGCTACGAGACACACGCAGCTCTTTAGATTTTGATTTAATTTCCATTTGGCTCATCGTTCTTATTTTTTAATGAAATGTTTCATGGCGTGTACTTCTTTTGGATAGGAAACAGATCCTTGAGATGGTCAGTCAATTAACCCACAACAGAGATCGACAAAGACTCCCAACTTGCGCACCACTGACCATCAATGGATAGGCGGTGTTTGGCGAAGAGATTGAGAAAGATTCTGAAATCACATCCTGGCTCTGTGGGAATAATCACTGTGATTGATGACCTGGGCCTGTGATAGATGGAGGGCTGGAGATTGGCAGCTTGTATGCCATAAATCTGCTCTTACTTCTAAACAATCCTGGGAGTAGCTGTCAAAAATGTTGCCCTACAAATATTCACCCAGTGACCTAGTTTCTCAAGCACATGTCTGATACATGGCATCTTGCATTTTCATCAGATAAGAACACATAAGAAGCTACAAAAACAATTCACCTAATAAGACCTCATCTGAGAAGCTTCCATAGCACCTTCTCTTGTCTTATAACTTAACATTTTATTTCAGAAAAAAAAAACAGTTTTATTTTTATTTTTTGCCATGCCACATATTTCTTAATTCAGAGTTATACATAGGGCTTCTCTAGTTACAACTTCTTCATTAAATATTTGTGTTCAGACCTTCCTGCCCACAGTACACCAAAAACATGAAATATCCAATTCCAACCTGTTTCCATTTCCCAGTGGGAAAATACTCAGTTAATAAATATTTGCAAAGATACACTTAGGAATCACTAATTATTTTTATAAAATAAGATGAGCCTACTAACATGCTCATTTGTTATAACATGATGTCCTGTGGTTATAAAAGCAAACCGAAAATGTTACTTATCTTGAGAACTATTGTTATAGAAGTTAACAGGCAGTATTAAACAATGCCACTATATAAGCGTCACCATAGAAATAGTTTGAGAGTGATTACATTTACTTGTTTTCAAATATGGATATACGTTATTCATTTCTGAACCACAATTCAAGAATGTCTTCAAGTCTACTCTTTGGTAAGTCTAAAATCCAAAACATGCAAATATGCATCATTACAGACTATACGGTTAATGAAACAGGCCACAGCAAATTTAATTGATAATGATGAAACTAAACCAACGCTAATTTATAATTAAAAAGCAAAGACCACAGCAATTGAAAATCACTAACAACTCAAACAACACTCAAGTTACACTGGTGACAAATGATCCCTCCCCAAATTGCATGAATTCTAATTATTTGCATGCAGGCACTTTGCAATGTTTCCAAGAGCTGGCAGCCAGTTTTCTTAATAGAATACTGAATTAAGAAAGCTCAGTAAACCTTAGTTACATGTCATTCTAATAGAAGGATAATTCAGTTGGTATACTAGTAAGTACACTATTCATATACAAAATGAATGCACATGAGATCTTAAAAGCAGAACAGCAAAACACAAAAACAAACACCAAAAAACCCCAAAACAATGTTGAGATTCAAGATAAATTTATAACCTACTAGTGGACTGCAGATTGCATTTTGAAAACTTTAATAAAGTATTAAAATTCAGCATTTTATATAGGCAATAGTACTCTGCCTAATGCTAACCTCTGTTTCATTACATTTGTAGTTTATTCCCTCTGCCAAACTTTAATCCAAAGGAAAATTAATTTATTTTTAGCTAAGATTCAAAGGAGACCTCTTTTCAGGCCATTGACTTCATTATATAAATGCTCTTTGTTTATCAGACTCCCAGGGATACCAGTTAGTAGCTGTATACAAAATGCCCAGAGACTCAATGCTTTAGGCATGTTGGGGATAAGTCAGGAGAGGCCAAAACTGCAGGCATGATTTTAAAGCAAGCCAAGAGAGATGTGCATAGAATTTCCCCTTTTAGCCCCAATGCCTTCACCTTTCTCTACCCTTCTTGCATAAAAGGATTTGAGAAATTCATTAGAAATCAAAAAATGTTGGAGGTGGAGATAATCTTGTCTGAGGTCAGACGCTAACAGCCTACAGGTGGGATATAGCCGTGAGTCAAGTTTTGTCTGGACCACCTGACATTTAAAAGATAAGGAAATTACACATAAGATTCTAAGTTCCCAGCGTGCCTTGATCTTTCGGATGATCTGGTCACACTGAGCCCATTTTGGGCATAGCTAAGGATGCAATGTGCCCTCTAGATCCACACGTACTCTTGAGCTGCTACGGTTGTCACCATTTTGTAATGTCTGGCCCCTAGGCGGATCCAATCATTTTTGTTAACTGGTCTATGAAGGTATTTGCCTTGTCCATCTATGATGGACAAGAATATACTTTATGTTTGCAGGATGCACCGATGGCCTCTTTGGGACATCTATACAAAATACGAAAATCATTGTTTCCATCCACCCTCTTACTGGAGGCCTGCAATCGACAACTTATGGGAGATCTCAATGCTCCAGTATCCTACCCCTACTCTGCGGCTCCTTTCTCATTACCATTCCATACAAAAAAGGCTTAATGTGGTGTTTTCCCGCCAGTATACGCATTCTTAAAGGATGTAAAGTTCTTGCCTAGTTGATAAAAAAATACCTATTGAATATTTACACAACATCTATTCAGTGAGAAGTATGATCTGCCAGCCTGCTGACCCTAATCTAAGATATATTATCAATTTCAAGAGCACTGAAGTGCTTTTTCCTCCTACTGTGTGGTAGCTCATCTAAACCTGGGGGCTGACATACTGTAGTCACTTCAGAGCCTATGACTCAATCCATCCATTCTTCATCTACTTTCGGGGGAAACACACACACACACACACACACACACACACACACACACACACACCTTTGGGTATATACAGACTCAGCTTGCATTTGTTCTTGGGTAAAACAGAAGCATGCCTAAAAGACTAGGTCTAGTCAGGACACAGTAAAGGTAAATACAGGTGATGGCAAGAGCAGAACAATGACCTTGGCTGAGGATGGGGCTCTTCCTCCCTTCTGGACTCTGGGTGAGATTTGGTTTGACTCCTTCCCTGCATGGAGGAAGAATCTGCTTAATGAATAGCCACATCACTCAGCATATCCATCCATCTTCTGAGAGAAAATTGCTGTGATTATATCATTTGTCTTTTCTTTCTCTGAACCTTTATTATATAAAGATGGGGGAAGGAGAAAGAAATAGTGCGCCAACATGGTCCCCTAAGTGCTTTGAAGACATTATCTTTAGAAAAATCCAATTAGTTTACACAAATTGTTAACAAAATAATTCATTTTCTTTCTACCCCAAAGAAAGGAAAAATTGCTGTCTGTTGTTATTTTCTCCCTGCTACAAAGATGAAGTGAATTTTTCTCTTGCTATCAAACAATTTGAGAGCAGAAGGCCTTCCCTTATTTGCTAAGTGAAGTTTCTCTTCAGTCCCTGAAGACCACACTTACAATATTTTCTAAATCCATAGGAAAAAAACCCATGCTGTGACTGAAAACCTTAGGGATTTAATTTTGTACTACATCCCTAAGCACATTCTTTGGATTATTGTGATTAATGGAAGTGCTGTCAAATATTAAATAGAGTAAAAAGCTACACAAAGATATTGTAAAAAATACACACACGCACACACGCATATGCTATACTGACAATTTAATGTTTACACCACTCTCCATTTGAGGTATCTCTGAATGGCAAACATGCACACATATACATATACATCCATCCATACCTACACACTCACACACAAGTAGTAACAAATGAGAGAGAGGTTCAGATTTTACCAGAACATTCATTCCTTCTTCACTTAATAACGTAACAACTATTTTCTGAGCACCTATTATGTGTGAAATTCCTTACTAAAAGTGAGAGATAAGAAGATGAATAGCACAGGTTTCTAGAATTATTTCGGGTCACGGTTCTCAATGCATGTGATAAGAATAGATACTTGAGACATTGCCCGAGTAAAATAAAAGTGTTTGGAAATTTTTAGTTCAACACAATCAAGTTTCCTATCTGCAAATCTTTCCAGAGCTTGTATATACATCGCATGCAATGCAAATCTCCGAGAGGAGAACATACCAGACAGTCAGTACTGCCCCAACACTGAACAGCTTTTTTCCAAGGAGCATCGTGAGGGTACAGCATTTTGTGAACTGGAAAATGCTGGCCTAGACATTTTATTGGATTAAGGCTCTAAAAAGGAAAAGGGCCTCATGCCAATTTTGTTTTTCTTTCTCCTTAAACTAGGACCAGTGTGATACATTTCTTTTTTTTTTTAATTAAAAGAAATGTTTATTTATTTTTGAGAGAGAGAGACAGAGCAGGGGAGGGGCAGAGAGAGAGGGAGATACAGAATCTGAAGCAGGCTCCTGGCTCTGAGCCGTCAGCACAGAGCCCCACGCAGGGCTCGAACCCATGACCCATGAGATCATGACCTGAGCTGAGGTAGGATGCTCAACCAACTGAGCCACCTAGGCGCCCCAATACATTTCTAATTTTACCATAAAACTCTCTACAGCTAATATTTTAAGTTTCTTTTAAAAAAGTAATGTATACCCACATTAAAAACAAATCCATAAAACACGTAAGTATAGTAAATAAAAAGTCTAAGTCATTCTAGCCTAACACTAGGTTTAACTAACACTATATAGGGAATGTTTATATACTTTCTGACATTATTTTATGCCTGCGCTAATATTTTTTCCAAAATTGTTTTGAAACTGTATATTTTGTTCCTTGTTTTTTTCACTCAGCAGTACATCATGGGCATTTTTCCTTAACAGTGCATATAAATCCATCTCACCCTTTGCAGTGGTGAATCCCACTGTTCAGGTGTACAATGACTTACTTTACCAAACTCCTTTTGACGGAGATAAAACTCTCCTCCAACTATTTGCCGTTAAATTAACAAAATCCTAACATTCACTTCTCTAAACCGGTCCAATCGTTTTCTTAGGATAAGCATACCAAAATGGAATTACATAGGATCCGCACATTTTACACTTTGGGACACACTGCCGAATTGTTTTCAAAAAAATGGTATACCAAGGTATACAATCAAACTTGGAGATTTTCACACAGCTTAAAACTGGAACAGTTTTTCAAAAAGTTCAAGTTGTCATCTCAAATGAACTTTAAGAAATTGACAACTGAACTCTAATGTTCATTTGGGCCACTCCTAAATACTTGTTTTCAGTGTGGTATAATATTTATTTTCCTTAACTATGAATGGAGGCCACAGGCTCGAGCTCACATAAATAACAATATTCATATAGCACTGTAATAATTCTCCTATAAATTCATGAGATTAACAGGAAATATTTATTTGCATCTCTACTTGGTTTGGATAATTTGAAGTCTTATCAAATGTCCACAGCTGACTCTGAGACAAGGTCAATATCATCAATCAGATGATCAATGGATTATCACTAGCACAAACTTACACCAAATAACAACCTGTCTGCTCTAATCCTCAGGTCAATTCGCTACACTTAGCAATCCAGTACTGGTACAAATTCTTAAAAAGCCAACATGCAACCACTGTTGTTCTGACAATTTCTTTTATATTATAATTGTAAAACAATGCTTTATTGTAATGTGCCAGGGTATTCTAATGCATATTCCTTAAGCAACTTTCAGTACAGTAATATTGAATAGTAAGGTAAAAACAAGTATAAGATATACGAGAAAGCTTTTTAATATTTTAACCAAAAACACCACACTTTTAAATGGATGGTGATATTCCCTATGTAATCATTAAGTCATAAACGAATACCTCTAAATACACAGTTTTGCTTAATACAGTTTTAAATCGGGCCAAGTATGAGTTACATAGACAATTCTATTAAGTGTAATCTTTCCATATATCATTTCCATATACACCTGTCAATACAATAGCAGCGACTCAAGAATAAATGATTCATTAGGCACTTAAAACTTCTTGTCTCATGTAATTTATCTTTATAATTTTAAATTACTAAAGAATCCCAAGGATCTTTTCTTACTAAAGTATTTTGAAATGATCCATATTTCATTAAGTTTCAAGAACAACCCCCCACACACATACCCACACACTCGAAATTAAGTAACCATTAAACTTACTGTCATAATTCATATATCCATAAGGGAGAAAAACTAATTCTAAATTTAGATAGTTACGTCCAGCGAACCATTCATCCTTTTTCACCTGTTACACAATAACTAACGATCACAAAGAGTTGAAGCTGTCTTTTTTAATTACCTGAAACAAGAGAACACCACTTTTGGGTTTTCGTTGTTTAGTCTTCCTTTATAAAATTATGTGTGTGTGTGCATGTGCGTGTGTCTGCGTGTGTGTGTGTGTGTGTGTGTGTGTATGTATAAGGGCACAGGTATTCTTCAAGTTATCATGGCAATTTCTGACATCATTACCAAAATAAAAACTTGGTTTGACCAAATATTAAAATATTGACATTACAAATCTGTTAACGTACAGCTCATTTCACACATTTGTGTACTTTTAAAATTCACTTCCATTTGATTGACTATTTTAATCCTCCTTAACTAGTGAGTAAGTGAAAATAAATGGTGTGTTCCTAATACCAGAAATACGGAAAAGAGAAAGTACTTTGGGTCTACAGGGAAACCTATTAAAACCAGCCCGTTTTCCAGTTAACCTACTCTGATTCTGTTTGTGTACTAACCCACTGTACTGAGAAGACAGATCTCAAATTCACGGGCTCGCAAAAACATTGTCCCGATTTCATGTTTTGACAGCAGAAATTGGCCCAAATCTCCAACCATTTCCCCTACAGGACCCTGGCCGGCTGGTGCCATCCAGGTGCGGCACAGTCTGACAAGGGGAACGTCGCGTCAAATTCCACTCATCTGTCAGTGTAGTGGATTATTTCTTGAGAGACTGAAATTGGCTACTTAGGATGGGAAGACCATCAATCTTCCTGTGTAAGGGATGGCGAAGGGGCTGCCGGTAAGAGGCTGGCAAGAGGGGGACCAGCCGCTCCTAAGCAGGTGAGGAGGCAGCTGTAAAGCCTTCCCTCTCCCCCACTCAGGGCTCTGAGGGAAAGATTTGTCATTTTTCACATTTCCCGGATACTTGGTATGCACGCTGTGTCCGCCTGCTCCTGCTTTATGAAAGAGGCGATTTTTCAAGCTTAGGCAAATGTGGCAAAGCTCAGGGTCTGCCTGGTGTCTCATTTTTTCTCATCATGTCACTTGTTTTAACTGATTTGAGAAAATGAGATTATGTTTTTCCTTTTTGCTCATTTATCCAGCTATTTATTTATTTATTTGCTCATTTAGGGGTGGATTGTCACAGATAACCGGTCCTGATTTCTCTCTTGTTTTCATACACATTTCATTAGTGTCCCTGAAGATTTAAGGCCCACAAAGGGAAACATCACAACTCTCATCACGAAAAGCATATATTTACTCTTAAAATCAAAACAGATTGTATTAAAGGAGATTGTATTTCTGACTGAAAGAATCTAGAATATTGCTATGTCCAAGATCTATCGCTTTAATCTTCACAGCTATTTTTGAAAACCCAAGAAAGTTGAATAAACCTATTACGTAGAACAATTGGACTTTCACTCTGATATCATTTGAATCTTTCTGCATCGAGAAAGGAGTAGATATAGTTTCTTAATTTCATCAATGAATCTGAAATGGATCTCAAATGTGTAAGCACTTGAGTTGAAATTGGTTTGGGCACTAAAATTTCTTAGGGTATTTGACACACGGATCAGCCACGCATGGATGATGATAAGCAACTTCTGTCAGTTGACAGTGGAGAAAACAAACACTGAGTTTCATTTTAGTCAGAACTTAATGTTTCTCAGTTTAAGATTATAATATTTTGATAACAAGCCCCCTAAGGATTTACTTACAAGTAGCATGGCCATAACCCCTGACCAAAAAAACCTCATGTATTAACTGATTAACAGCGATAGTCTAAGTGAAAGCGCGCATTGCAAAGCGTACTATATTTCACAACTATACAAACTGAGTGTAACAGACACATGGCAATTGGTGATATATTCTAGCCAGGTATCAAAGAGCTAAAAAAACAAACAAAAAACATTCACAAGAGTAAAACGAGATTTTTGTCCCAGGTGGATTATTAGCTTTGTGCACAGCAAAACTTGACTCATTCAGCGTTTCTGACAAGTACCTTTGCAGTCCATTAAGGGGACACGTCAGTAATCGCTGATATTTATGAAGAGCTTCACAGGTTTGCAAAGCACTTCCGCAAAGACGATTTTATTTACGCCCCCGTAATATCCCTAAATGGGAAACTGGGCTCAGAGAAGAAAAGTGACTTTCCCAAGGTCATGCCATCTGATGTTAAGTCACAGACAGGAGGACCGGCCTGAGCTCCACACCAACCAAGGACACCACCGATCGCCTCTGCCGGGGGCCACCCTTCAGAATGGGTTTGCAATTTAAAAGAGTCCAGGAATTAACATAGCTTGGAAGTTTTCACAAATTATGGAAAACCGTTCAGACCTCCTCAAAGAGGCTACCTGGCATGGCCATTCTGTGCCCTGGGAGGCATTACCCCCTCCCTGGGAAACAGGGCAGGGAGGTGACATCAGACCGTCCTGACTTCCACTGGCAGTTATTGGCTGTGCCTTCTCGCACTAGTCACCAGATCCCTCAGAACTTCGGTCTCCTGGGCAACAGGATGGGGGGGGGGGAGGGAGGGCAGCGCTACGTTTGGGGCGGTGGGGTGCAGAACCTACTTGCATGGGGACTAAGACAACGTGACACTGTGCCTGAAACAATCACAACAGTTACGTCTGTTAGGAAGTCTTATTGTTCAGTATTACAATGCATGAAGATTTCCCGCGTTATTTGTACGGCTGTAACAAGTCAAAAGCATTTTCGCCACAACAGACTGGCGATTAACTGACTAACCTGAAGATTCCAAAACCTACGTTTGTTCTTCCTCCACCTCGGCGCGGAAGCCTGGGGGTGTGGCGGTCCCCGCTCGGGGTTCAGGACCCACGAGGCAGAAATGCGAGCGCGCGGCAGGGGCGGCAGAGCGGTTTCTATGCCCGCCTGCAGGGGCACCAGCGCCCGCTCGCCTTCCCTCCCAGACCCGGGGCGTGGGGAGTGAGGATGGCTGGGGCCCAGACGCAGCCCGGGGTTCAGGCCGCCCCCAGCCCCTCCCCCCGCCCCCGCCCCCGCCCCCTCCCCCTCCTCCCACGGTGGCCCGGCTCCTGCGGCTCGCGCGCTCCCCTGCAGCCCGGTGCGGGCGCGCGGGAGGACCCAGGGCTGCACCCTCGCGCGCTCCTTCCTGCCAGCAGCCCGGAATCAGCCGGGGGAGGCAGCAAGCGGCGCCCCGAGAGATGGTGCTGGACGACTGTGCCCAGGAGCCCAGGATTGGTGCCCAGGCCGCTTGCGGAGCCAGGGAACGGCTAAGGCGTGGACGCTGGACCGCGCAGCTGGAACGAGCCGAACGTTTGGGAGGAGGCCAGGAAGAATTTGGAGAGGGTCTGGAGGGCTGGGAGCGTTTCAGAACTGAGGATCTGGAGCTTGCCGCGCAACTAGTCCCCCCGAGCCGGGACTTGGAGATGAGGGTGGGGGGAGGAGTGGGGGGGGGGGACAGGCGCAGGTGGAGGGGGGAGTAAACCAACGCAAAGGCTGAAATTAAACAGAATGTGGAAAGAAATCTTTTCAGACAACCAGGGAAGGGTAAGGACAATCGAGCTGGGGGACAGTAACGAGAAAGGCAAAGAAGGAGAAAAAAAAAAAATCCAGACTGAAGAGTGAGGCCATGGAAGGATGAGAAATGTACTTGAAACAGAAAGGCAAAGAAAGAAAAATACGTCCGGAAATCAAAATTCAACATGGGGGGAAAATCAGGCTACAGGCAACGTGTTCCTGAAAGTGTCAAGAAAGAGAGAGAGAAAGAGAAAGAAAAAAAAAAAAAAAAAAAAAGCCCCCGAACAAACTGGAAGAACAGAAAGTGAAGGGAGAAAGGAAAGGAGACAAATTAAACCAGACAAGAAATAGTAAGTTATTTTTAAATTTCTTTCTCATTGACAAACTACTTCCAAAGTTAATTTTGGCACATACATCCCCCCAAAATTCTGAGCTGCATAGACACCGACATTAGAGTATCTACACTTAGATAGACTATCCCAGGAATATATACACATTATTTTATTGGTAGCAAAGATCATGTTTTGCCTCTAAAAAATCCTCAAGTCTTGCAAGTTATCCCCCCTTGTGCAGAATATTTTGCTCTTTTACCCCAAAAAACCATGACTTCTACTTTTTAAGGCGTGAGGAAGAGGGAAGGGAGATCTCAGCGAAGACCCTTTTTTGTTTTGCTTTGTTTTTTTCCTGAGAAATTAATAGAAATACCTCTAAGACATTTTAGGATCCCCCCCAAGCATCCAGCCAACAATATGTCTTGGAATTCAGAGGCAAGCTGCCCGCATCATAGCACTTTCTGTCACTTACATTCCACCATCTGTTAAGGTGACAGCAGCGAGACTGGAGGCTGCATTGGAGCCAGCTTCCGACTTACCTGGTCTGTGCAGGTGGTGCTGCTGGAAGGTGTGCTGAAGGGTTCCATGGCACAGGAGCACTGCACAAGCACTTATCCACAAATACAGGACCCAGGACATTGCAGAGACCATTGCCATCCTCTAAAGACAACATGAGACAGCAAGGATTACCTCCAGCTTCAAGCCCCCAGCTCAGTCAGTCCCAATGATGAAAGAAGGAAGGGGGGGGGTCTCAGACGTCATGTCCCCTTTGCTACTTTGCTGGCTGGAATTAATAACCCAGCAGAGGTCATGCCATGAAGTGGGACTGAGGGAAAGCTCTCTCCAAGAGATCGTGAATTCTTTTTGAAATTCTGCAAAACCCAACTCCAAGGCTTGCCAAAACACAGAAATAAATTCAAGTTTTTGCCTTTGGGTTAGGCAGTTTGCAACATAGTATCCTGACTATACATCCTGTTTTGCGCAATGATCTTTAAACTATAGTTATTCCAGGCAGTGAAAAGCTGCAGACTCCTGTTCCTTCTAACTTCATTGTAAGTCTGACATAAGCCTGAAAGGAAAGAGTGGATTCTTTTTTTTTTTTAATTCTACAGTCATGAATTTTTAATCATTCTGCTGTCTTCTAAACTAAGTAATCATTTCTCAGAGGCATGTTGTAATCTCCTGATAGAACCGGTCTTTCTGGCTGGACTTAGAATCAGAAGGAATTGTCTTCAGCCAAAATGAGTTTCAGATGCAACATCTATGCTTCTATCCTAGAGCGAGCCATAATTTACAATATTGCTTTGCCTTCTAAGATCCCATTGTGGCATGTGTTGTATAGTGTTGATGAATATGCATATACAGGTGGTGTATGTATTTATGGATGAACATGTACCTTTTCTCAGGCGCTGAAACTTTGACAGTCTTATCTGCACCTATAAGGATCTTAGGAGCTACAGAGACTGAACTGTGCTACATATTGTCCAATTTCTCAAACAACACCTTATGCTGCATTTCATATTGCCAAATTAATCAAACTTGAAGCACCGTCCTTACTCAGCCAGTGATATGGAAGCATTTTCTCTACAAGAATCCAGTTAAGTGTATGCTTTTCTCTTAGAGCTCCGGAACCCAGATTGTTCCTTTTTAACATTTTCTACTGTCAAATTACACACTACAAGTATTTCAACTATACATTTAAAATCTGCTAGTGACCTCCCAGTGTGGTTTCTTTATTCACGGAAATTGGCACTCTTTCAAAAACTGTGATGTTCAGAAAGCAGAGAGATATAGATATATAGATACACACACACACACACACACACACATATATGTATATATAGACATAATAGAAGATAATTTATGGGCTTTAGGAGAGAGATGCAGTCTTTAAGAAGGGTTTAGGACTATAATAGACAAATGGTGACAACCATAATTAAGTGCAAAGTAGGAAAACATTATTTGCAACAGCATGGTGCCTTTCATGCCTCACTGTGATTCAGATGGACCATTGACTTTATAATTACTTTCACTGCCCACTGTTTACTTTTGTAGACAACAGATTTAGCTTCATTGTCTTCAGAACTATCAATATAACATAGATGCATTCTCTTCAGCAGAGATAAATAGCAACACCCCTTTTGTGAACCTTGAAATGAATGCGTTTGGGGGCCTTTTTCAAATACCCTGCAAATTGTAGAAAGACAAAATAGAGGTGACTGTGGCATGCATTGACTACTTGTGAATTTCAGTTAAAATGCACTAGGAATTCATCTCAACTTTCAAAAAGCCTACCACAATCAAAACTTAACAGTTTTTCAATGACTGTGCTTTCTCTTGCTCATTTATTCACCCACATATATTTTAGCACTTAAAAAGATTACTGTGACTTCACATTTGCAGTATTTTCCTTCTTTTTCCTTTTTTAATTTAACTTTCTTTCATTCTTAGCATCACTTCCAAGGCTCGTGCATTATCACTCTCATGGCTTACTCTCACCAAGAGCTTGTCTCCATGTTAATAAGTGTCTTCCACCAAAATAATGCATCCAGCCTTACATAGTTCTCTAGATATGACTGAACAGGTTACAAATCTGTTTTCTGAATCTTAAATCCTTAAAGAGGCTTCTTACCTGAAAAATCCAGCCAAGAGCAGAGTACTCTATTAGTGTTCATTGGAAAGCTCTAACACTTTCTAAAATCCATCTGTGCACAATTGGAGATTTTTTTTTTTTAAAAAGAGCTTCCCAATAATCTTCTTTATCAGGATTAAAAAATATGTTTTTTCTTCCAATGCTATTTCCACAGTAAAGAAGACATCGGGTGCATTCAGACTGTATTGTCAGAAAAGGAGCCAAGGTTTGAGGGGTGGAAACCTTGTCATTTTCACCTTTAAATCATCTCCTGGCGTCACCTCTGCCTGATGAGACCTTTGAAGGGATGGTGGAATAATGTGCAGTTTCCTGATGAGAGTCAGTTTACAGTTAATGACGGACCATCCCCGGTCCTGTGCATTCAGGGCAGAGTAAGGCAGCAAAATGCAGGAGCAGGGCTGCTATACGGTGCTGTAAGTAGCAGTAGTCTGGTAGTCTGTTTCGATACATCCCTCCTCTGTAAAGTATCACATGTCTTAAAGTGACATTACCCTCTATTACAGCTACAGTGAATTGTAATGCCTGCCCACTAACTCTTCAACAACTCAAGCAGCACTTTAACACTGTATTGCCTGGTATGTTATGTAGAGCTATTACTGATGCCTTTCATTTGCCAAAAGAGTGAAGAGGGAAGGAGAAACAAAAGAAAAAGCATTCTGCTAATATTGATAGTGTTAATGGGGGTTAGACTTGTAACAATAAATGCGAAAGTGAACTGCGAGCCATTTCTTACCTCTTCACGTTCTTTGAACCAGTACGTTAACCAAAAATATTGTTAGGCTTATACAAATGTAAGTCTGCCGATGGTTTTGGCAGCTAAATCTGGGAATATGGTATACTTGGAATACAATATATGCATAAGCCCGATAGAAACCTTCTGAGGTTTTTGAACATGTTTAATAAATAGAAACATGTCATTTTCAGCACCAAAGCCTGGGTTATGACAAATAAGTATGCTCAAGGCATTTTTTACAAAATTTCCCTCTCGCTCTAATAACATGCTGGTGTGGGGAGAGAAAACACTCAGAAATTGGATATTTTGTTTCTAGTACTATGCTTTGGACACTCTCTTCTTTGGAAACATAGTGTGATTGTACCTGAACATCAACACGCACGCAAGTTGACCTAGTTTTCACTTACAGACTGCATGAGCACTGATTCTCAGAAATACTCATTCAGTTATTTCATGAATTGCTTATAAAGCACCTACTATGTGTTAGACACTTGGACAAGGCAGAGAACAAAACCAATGTGGTCGCCACTGTTACAGGTCATACTGATGAGGGAGCATGGGACAAGCTGAGGGCAAAAACAGGCTGGCACGCCCGCCTCCCAGGTGGAACAATGTGTGATATTCCTCAGACCCTCCTGGCTACCCAAGAACAGAGGAAGGGGGTTTAAGTGCTTGCCATGGTAATGTGGGAAACTACTGCAAATGAAAAACTGAATTCCTTTACTGCCTATAGCCCATTGACAAGTCCTTGACACCAGGAGAGTGACCTCCCTCTAGGAGCTCAGCTGCCTTGATGAGGACACTTTGCTTGGGGCAAAAGGGAATCTTAGCTTAACATTATCCCAACCTCCAGGATCCTGTAAGTCTGCTTCCTTTGTCTCAACTACCCCGAGATATGTGATGTCAATCATACTCCAAGCTTATGGCCCCCCGAAATAGGGTCTCATGACTGAGGTTGTATTCAACAGTAATAAATGGCGTTTCCCTAGCAACAGCTAGCCCAAGGTCCTTGAAACCTTGCTTCCAAAATACCTTAGAGACTTAACTCTATCCCTAACTCCCAACCTGAGGGTATATAATCATTTACCCGCCACAACCCCAGAGCAGCTCTTTCTGCCCACGGGTCCTGTCCCTGTGCTTTAATAAAATCACCTTTTTGTACCAAAGACGTCTTCAAGAATTCTGTCTTGGCTGTCGGCCCAGGCCACCCACCATCACCCCAAAATTTCATCAGTACTGTTTAGTCTTTCATCTTTTTTTGAAAATCAAAGTGGTTCCCATAATTTTCCTTGTTCACAAACCTTTGGAAATACTGCAGAATACTCTTGCCTTGTGCAGGTGTCATAAAGAAGGGCCAATGCTGCCACCATGCTATTTTGGAAGCCATCCCCTTTTTTCATCTTACAGAGTGAAAGAGGGAGAGGCCCTGCAGACACGGAGCTCTTCCCCACTGGTCTTTCCCATTGCACATTACATATGTAACAACACCAAAGTTCTAGTTAGTAGTGTGTGTTTCATTTCAGCGGTTCATGATTGTGTGTTGGTGACACCTACAGAAATTTTACACCAATAGTGCAATCTCAAGAAAAAATAATAATGGCAGTGCAGCAGCTAATGTGCATTAAACTTTTGCTATGAGTAGCATTACTCTATATGATGTTGTTTATAAGGTATAAGTTAATCCTTTTTACTAACTCCATAGGATAAGTGTTATCATTCTTATCTCCATTTCAAAGATGAGTAACCCGAGGGAGAACAGGGAGATTTAAAAACTTGCTCAGGGTAATATAGCTAGTAAGCCTTAGAGCAGGTTTCAAACTCCAGTGATCTGGCTTAAGAACCCATCTCATAAAATATTTCATGGTTAAAACAACACCCCAAAATTAACCATCACATTTCCTTATTTCCTTACCTTTAAGATGGTCTCAAAAAAAGTATTATTCATTCATTCAAGAAGCATATATTGAGCACATTCCAGGCTTTTGAAATATAGATGTGTGTAAGGTAGTCTTTATGATTTTTTTTTTGGTTTTGTTTTTGCTATGCTAATGTATTCAAATTAAAAGGAGGTTCACATTTACTAATAAAGGCTACCATTTTGAAAAAGTAACCATTATGTTCTTCCTTTCTAGGGATTAAATAAAAGCTAAACATAGTTATCTACAAATTAGTTCAATTTAATAAGCTTGAAAGACATAGTAATGGATTATGTTCAAGGCACTGAGATAAGCATTGTTAATTTTTCAAAAAAAGACTGGAAGAAAGACTTGCTCTTTCAAGCTTAAGTGACTTTCAATACATGTATATGATGGAACAAGAATATCAACGTAGTTCCAGTTTTTTCTCCCAAATACCTTGCAGTCCATTGTATTGCAGCCAATGACCATTTGTCCTAATACTATAGGCATCAACACATATTGGCATTTAAGGCAATTTAGTCCATTATCCCACCTTTTTTGTGATAGCAAAACTATTCTCACACCTTTCAAAGAAGTTGGGTCTTTCTACCGTCTGGCCATAGAAGGACTGTCTGAGTATCCGAACTCCTTTATGGTTGAGTGGGCCATAAAGTTCTGGCCAATGAAGTATCTGCAGAATTGATGGTGTCTTTTTGAGGCTGAAGCATTTATTTGTTGAAGCAGCATCTGCCTTTGCTTGATGAACAGGGACTAGCCACACTCTCAGCCTGGATTCTTGAGCGATCACAGAGCACAGGCCTTCCCCTTTTCCCACCAACCCAAAATGGATCTACACAGTGAAGAAGAAATGTTTTGTTCTTTAAGCAAGTGAGATTTGAGGGCTATTTGTTACTGCAGCATAACCTAGTCTACTCTGACTGATGAGGACTTTAACGTACATTATTCATGTATTAATTGAATTTTTATGGTCCATACACTGCCCTAAGCTCTGTGGAGACAGCAGTACACACATCAAACCAAGTTCCTGCCTTTTCAGAGCTCCTTGCAATAGAAATCCATTGGAGACTTTAAGTTTTTTTATCATTATTTTTAATCAGACCAGCGATAAACCCAAAGCACTGATTGTTGCTGCTGGAATCCCTTAGGATTCTTAGAAACCAGGAGTTATAGACTGATTGCTCATGTGGCCCATGGCTGTGTCCTACTCAGCCATTTTCTTATGCAGGCACAGTATTTACAAACGGCCAAGGACTACAGCAGCATTTTTTTTAGCCCATCCAGTTTTATTAATTCAAGATACCTATGTAGCTGGGTGTTCAAACCATGATTCAGGCCAAACTCCTAAAGATCTACATTTCAAACATAGTATCTATGTATATACACATTTGTTTATGTAAAGAAGAGAAAAGTCTATTCATTAGCCTATTTATCTGCCCCATGGAGAAATCCACTTTAATTCAGAGGAAAAGACTGACGCAAATAACTGGGGGTAAAAGCTAAAACACTCAGAATGGTTAAATAGCCAAAAATATTCAGTGAATTGCCCTGTATAATAAGAAGCAGTGGGCAGAGGGATGAGTGATAGAGGATATGACAAGGAGAAAACCAGGAGGGAGAAAAAAAAAATGGTGGGAGGTAGAGAGGCAGAGACAGAAATATATTAGAGGCTCAGGAAGAGGCCTTAGAACAGAAATGTCCAAAGGGGATTTCTTGGTGGAAAACTATATCCTATGGAGTGTGACTCTTCCCTGTTTCACCAAATGATTATAAAAGTCTTAAAAAAAAAAACTCACCTATACTTTGTGTTAGTTATTAAGTTTCTTGGGAAACCCATTGAAGGGGCTACTTCCTGTATCCTGACATAAAGTACCATGAAAGAATCCCTCACTCCCCTGATTACCACACTTCTTACTTCTTAGCATTAGAAATAAAAGCCATCATACTTCAGTTTAAGAACAGTCCACCTAATAATTTGGCTAATTTTAATTCACAAATGTGCAGGAAAAAAATTTGAGACAGGCATATTTCTAAATTGAAAAACAACTAAAGGAATTTAAATAAATTACATCTGGACTAAGAAACATGCCAAGTTTCAATCCAATGCAAATTAAAGTGGCTTAGATGTATACCATTTAAATCGCATTTCTTGAAATAACACATTTTGGTTGTGATTTCCCAACCCTGATGTTTTTTCTTATTTCATTTCAATTGGTTAATGAAAATGGAGGCATGGATAAAAGGACAATTGTCATGGTACTTTCTATCTCAACTATATGCCTTCTGTAGCACCGAAGTCCAATTTCTTTTTTTCTATAGTCACTGGGGCTCCCTATCAATTGGCTGAAAATGTCTATTTTAAATCATGATCATGAGAAGGCTATATACTATTTCCCTTGGCTAAGTAATAATGTTATCTTTCTTCCATTTGTGTATATAAATCATTTTATTATTTTACTTTTTTTTCTAGAACTCACCTGAAATTTTCCAGTCTACCAAACAGTCCTATGTGCCCTATACCAGATACACAGCAGTTATCCCTAGTTGTCAGTCTTACCTTTGGGACCTAAACAGCATGTATATACTTGCCTTATTTCTCTTATCACCTGCCATGATTCAAAATATATTTAAGCTAAGAAGAAGGAAAGGATGATGAAGAGAAAGTAAATGACGTACAATAAGAGAATAGGAGTTATAATGATAACATATAATATTGATGATGATTGATGATATATAATACATGGCATATATAATAACAATATTATAATTAAGAATATAATCAAATATAATATAATAATGATGAGGGGCATCTGGGTGGCTCAGTTGGTTAAGCATCCAACTTCGGCTCAGGTCATGATCTCACAGTTTGTGCGTTCAAGCCCTGCGTCAGGCTCTGTGCCGACAGATCAGAGCCTGGAGCCTGCTTCAGATTCTGTGTCTCCCTCTCTCTCTCTGCCCCTCCCCCCCACTCGTGCTCTGTCTCCCTCTGTCTCTCAAAAATAAACATTAAAAAATTTGTATAATAATGATGACAGTGCTATTCTATTAATATCTATTTGGGGGTGCTGGGGGCGGGGGGGGGGGGGACTCTTTCTATATACCAAACCCTGGCTGAGCCTTTACATTCAGTGTCTCATTTAATACTTACAAAATTGCAAATAGATCTATATCTTATTGATCTCTATTATATGGGTAGAAAATCAAATTTCAGAGAAGTTAAGTATTTGAACTAATATCACACCTCTAATAAGATTGAAGAACTAAGATTCAGACTTATCTTTAGTTCCCAGAACCTAAGCTCCAATCAACCAAATACAGATAAGCAGTATTAGTAAGAAACAATACATTTTGCATAATAAAGATAAAAGACCAAGTAAACAAAGATGAGCCTGATGTAAAGTTTGAACATGAAATGTAAACTGTCAAGTGATACACAAAAAGCATTATTTTGACTCTTAAATTTCCAACTAGCAAAGAAGAGAAAATTATTTCTTAAAAATCCGTAGCATCCACAAGGTAAAAAACAAGACAAAAGCAAACAAGGAAACAAATAAAAAGCCAAATTCTGCTCAAGAGAGAATAAGCATCATTAATAGTAACAAAGAATGAACAGAACCTAAATCATTTCCTATAAAACTAGTGATACTTAGGTCTATATTTGAACCTGGATACATAAGGCAGAATTTTCAGGAACTGTAAGAAAAGGGAACTGGGAGACAAAATTTTTCTTAGGCTGGAAGGAAAGATAACCTTCATGTAGGAATCTCATTTTTCACCTCTAGCAGCCTATCTCTACAATTACTTTATCAATTATAATTCCTCATTGCTTATCTTGTCTGTCTTCCAGGCAGAAGAAAAAGAAAGAACAAGGTCATTTCTTTTGTTCTTCTAGTTCTCATCTCTTTATTTTTCTTTTAGAACAGAGAGAAAGTTGAAACAACAGCTTCACTTTCTTCTCTATGATCAAAGTAATAAATAAACTAGTGAGTTAGAGACCAAGTGGCCTCTTTATTACAAGAATATGAACATATAAGCACATAAAGGTCATGAAAATGACTGCTTTGATGATAATTATAAAAACAGTAATGATTTCTTTCGTTCATAAAACTCACACATCCATAGTTGTATTCATCATCACTGTTGCCTAATCCCAATGAATGGTTCAAGCCAAAAATGAAGACTGTCTTTCCCATCTCCCTCTCTATGAACTTCCACATTGTGTCATTTCCTATTACTTTGACTTTCTGTCTATGCCTTAAATCTATCCATTCTCGCCCTCTCCATTCCAACCCTTGTTTAGGCAACCATCATCTTTCATCAACTATGATAATACTTTCCTAATATATGTGCTCCTCCCACCTATCAGTCCCCACTCTGCAGTAAGAGGCAATGTGTTTGAGATGCATGTTGATCATTCCACTCTTGTATTTAAAAACCTTTTGGTAGTTTTCCATTGAGCCTAAAATAAAGCCCATATTCATGACCATGGTTGAGAAGGCTCTGTATCCCTACCCCGGTCTACATCTCCGGCCTCATCTTACAACAGTCTCACTCTTGACTCGTGCTACAGTTTTCTCTTGGGTCCCTGAATGGGACAGGGAAACTTCCTCCTGGTAGCCTTTTGCTCCAAAAGAGATCAAGTCCCTCTGCTACATGCTCCTGCAGCCCTCAGGGTATCATCTCTGTAGTCTTAACCACCATTGTAAATAACTGTTTTTGGTATTACTTGCTTGTTATCTGCTTTATCTCTTTCCTAGAGTCACCATGAGAGCAAGGAAAACCAGTATCTTATTTACCACTGTATCTTATTTATCACTGTATCTGTATCTTCAAAATTGAGCATGTATGTAGTACCTGGCCTATAGTATACATTCAACTGTTTGCATAAACAAATGAATAATAATAAATCAATCAAAAGTAAAATATGAGTTCACTATCATGACAGCATACACAACAAACTTTTTCTCTAAATAAGTAGATGGTGTGCCTTCCCCAATACCTTTTGCTAGTTCTCTTGGTAGCCAATAGTATGCTTTTACAAAGTGACACATATTCAGGATGACTGCCTTGATTTGTGTTAGTCAACGGCTATGACACTTAGTCAAGGAAATTGGCCCATACGTTGTTTAAACCCATACTTACCTGCCACTAAATCTGTGTTGGATTTTTTTTTTCTTTTCCTTTTTTTGCCAGAAGAAAAGAAATGAAACTGCCCTGAATTTTCAGTCCTCGTTCTCAGTATTTGATATCTGAGTATGATCTCATGATAGAGCGCACAGCTGACCCCTGAAGAATAAAGAAAAGTCTACAAATGTTAAAAATCAAAAGAAAGCACTTAGAATTTCATTATATTGAAACCAGAAGAGATCCCTCCACCCTCCAAAACCTCCTAGTCCAACCTCTCTGCTCTAAAGGAAATAAAAAGATGTAACAAAGGGAAGAAGCTTACTTACCAAAGGGAATATAGTGAGTTTAGTGGCCTGGGTGATGTTAGAACACAAGTTTTCTAATCATCTACTGTCTCTCTTTCTGTCTTAGTAGGCACTAGACAGTAGCACTTTCTGTAATGCTGGAATTGTTCTATGTCTGTGCCGGCCAAGATGGTAGCCACTATCCACATGTGGCTATTAAGGACTTGAGATGTGGCCAGTACAACCGAGGCAATGCATTTTTAATTTAATTTTAATTAATTTCAATTTAAGTAGACACATATGGTTAGTGGATACTGTATTGGATAACACAGTTCTGGAATATGCCAGCTAGGTCAAGGAAAATAAAACCAGTAACATCAAATAATTTTCTATTAAACTGGAAGATCTTGAATTACCTGACAGTAACCTTTCAGGACAGGGATAACAAAGAAAGAAGGAAATACGATACGCTTGGTTTCAGTTAATGGAAAACAACAACAACAATTCAAGCTACGATGCATAATGAAGATGAATGATTTCTATAATTTTTTTGTTAACGTTTATTTTTGAGAGAGACAGAGACTGAGTGGGGGAGAGGCAGAGAAAAAGAGGGAGACACAGAATCCAAAGCAGGCTCCAAGCTGTCAATAGGGAGACTGACGCGGTGCTCGAATTCATGAACCATGAGATCCTGAGTGGAAGTTGGACACTTAATCCACTGAGCCACCCAGGCGTCCCAAAAATGAATGATTTCTTAAAGGTTGAGAGTTCACAGGTGGGGCTCACCTCCTAAACTCCGTGGCTTTGATTCAGTAATTCCACCAAGACTTCAAGGACCTAACTCATTTTCAACTCTCTCTCTGTCTTTCCAGTAGCGCATCCTACGGCAGGCTCTCCACAATGGATCAAGCATAGCTGCCCACAGCTGTCTCAGTTATGAGCTTCTTCATCCACATAATGGCAACAGAAAGAACTGTTTTGATTTCTGTCAGATGAGCAAGGAAGATTCTTTTTCAGCTTCCACTAGCAAACCACTTCTCGTATGGCTTTAATTTAACTCGGGTCACTTACTGCTCCTGGTAATCAATGACTTGAGCCAGGTACCTGGCTTGGCCGAGGGAAAAAAGATCATATTGCTAGGCTTAGAGCCACACCACACTCTCCAGGCCCAAATCAAGAAAGAAATCAGTTTCTGCCAGAAGAGATGCATGGAGTGAGGTGACTGTGGTACTTAAGGGAAAATTAGGACAATAGTGATAAAGAGGAAATGGATATTGAAGAGAGACCATTGTGTTGACTAAAGCTAATAATGGTTTCATATGTATTTTTAGAACTGACGGACTTTGATTTTTTTTCCCCTACGTATAAAGTGTTAAACAACAAAAAATTTGAAGATCTAATTGGTTTTATTAAGTGATTCGGAGGGGAGCTCCAAGGAGATGTCCAAAATGGAAGATTTTGTAAGAAAGAAAGTGGGGCAAAGAAGTTGTTTACAAAAGAAAAGGAAAGAGTGTTTCTGGCAAGGTCGTGTTCTCTTTGGGGAAGTGCAGGGGGTCTTATTAGGTAAATTACCTCATTTTCCTTGGGGGTGGGGATGGAGAAGTGTCCTTTGACAGACTGCCTCTTTGGTGCTGACCAGAAAATTCTGGACTCAGTTAAGACCACATTTCTGGGAAAGGTTAAAACTGATATTAGGTGAGGTATTAAGCCCTGGTTTGGTGACTTGGCCAAGCATAAGTGATTTTTTTTTTTAATGAAAGTAATATATTCATATTTTAAAAGGTAGAAAACTAAAGGTCTAAATAGTAAACTTTTGGGGCTACTGGGTGGGTCAGGTGGTTAAGCATCCAACTTTGGCTCAGGTGATGATCTCGTGGTTCGTGGGTTCGAGCCCCGCATCAGGCTCTGTGCTGACAGCTCAGAGACTGGAGCCTGCTTGGGATTCTGCATGTCCCCTCTCTCTCAGCCTCTCCCCCACTCGCACTCTGTATCTCTCTCTCAAAAATAAATAAACATTAAAAAAATTAAAATAAATAAAGTAAAATAAAAATAGATACATAAATATTTCTATTTGCCACTTTTGTGGCACCTGAAATGCTCAGGTCATGATCTCGCAGTTGTGGGTTCGAGCCCCTTGTTGGACTCTGGGCTGACAGCTCAGAGCCTGGAGCCTGCTTTGGATATTGTGTCTCCCTCGCTCTCTGCCCCTCCCCCTCTCACACTCTGTCTCTGTCGCTCAAAAATAAATAAACGTTAAAAAATAAAAAATAAATAAATTGAAAACTTTTAAAGTCAACTATAATTTATCACATGTAAGTTACCAGTACTTACATTTAAGTGTACATAAACTTTTCCAAACATCCTTATTTGGTTTTGTTGCTTTTCTAACAATTGTACTTTAATATACAATGTGTTTTATGATTTGCTTTTTTTCTCTGAAAAGTATCACATTTTCCAATGCCACTAACTTATTCCTCTAAAGATGACCTTAGTCTACATAACCAACCTAAAGTACTTTTCTTTCCCTAAATATTTGTTGCTTGTAAACTGTAGTTGATCTCACTCCCGTGCCAGTAAATCTCCTGCTATGCAAGACCCAAGAATTAACAACAGGAATGTTTTTCTTTTTCCATAGGATCTTACATGATACCAATGGTTAAACTACAAGAGACAATCATAAATCACCTTTGGCTGGTGTGGGCTTAAACTCCATTAAGTTTTCTTGACACCTTAAGTTTGTCTCTAACTTCTCTTCAAGTAAATTTCCTTTCTGGTCTTTGTCTTATTATCAATATGGCTGATTATCTCTTACTTCTGGTTTGAATTTTAATAATATGGGGGAAGATAATTTCCAGAAATAGAAACAATACAGAAAAATAGAAGTGTATGTGTTCATATATAATATAATATAATATAATATAATATAATATAATATAATATGTATAATCCATAATTCTTTGGGCCTCCTTCCTTTCCCTTCTTTATTTTTTGACTTTGTCAGTAACACACTATAATAGAAAAGCTAAGAGAATGAACTCTGGATTTCAGCTACACCACAAACTCACCATTAGATCCTATGCAAATACCTTCCCCCAGTTGCCTGACTGATACCTAATTCAAAAGATTGTTAGGTTGTGCACCAGAGTGCCTGAAATTCCAAGTCTCCATAAACTCTTAAAATTAAATTTGATTTATATGTGTCACTAAGATTTAGCTCTAAATTTTTAGATACTTTGTTACATCTCCGTGCTTCTGTACATTCAACGCTTTCTGTTTGAAACATCCTGTTCGTCTTTCCCTTTCTTTTTTTTTTTATTTTTAAATGTTTATTTATTTTTGAGAGAGAGAGAGACAGAGCATGAGAGGGGGAGAGGCAGAGAGAGAGGGAGATACAGAATCCGAAGCAGGCTCCAGGCTCTGAGCGGTCAGCACAGAGCCCGATGTGGGGCTCGAACTCACAGACCGCGAGATCATGACCTGAGCTGAAGTCAGAAGCCCAACCGACTGAGCTACCCACGCGCCCCTCCTCTTTCCATTCCTATGTACCTTTCTTCTTCCCCTTCCACCTCCTAAATCAACCCACTTGTGTAGATTTGGTTTTGGTACTACATTCTCCATGGAGTATTTCTTGGCTTCCCGAGTCTAGACTGGACACTCCTCCTCTGCAACCCTACACGATTCAGGGCCTGCTGCATTCGCCCCAGCATCTCTGCTCCATGCCATATTTACTTATTCACTTGTCTGTCCACTAGACTATCTTTCATCTCTATATCTTCAGGTAAACATAGTGCGTTTCTGTTCTTCAAACCTCTTATGCCTTTCTTGGCTCCCAGCTTCTGCACATCCTGTACCCTCTTTCTGGAACATTCTTACATCCTATTCTTTGGCTCTTTTTGAATCCCTCTGGTCTCAGAGATACCTTCCCTGTCCTTATCATTTCTTGTTTGAAAATACACCCTCGTTTTCCAATGTACAGAATATATGTCAGATTTTGTTTTCAAGCCATAGACTGCAGGCCCAGCGTAAGCCATTTATACCCGTATTTCCAACCTGAATATCATCCCAGTCCTCCCTACCCACTCCCACCCTCGCCATACTCCAGTCACTGTGGTCTTCCCTCAGTAATACATTCAGGCATTCATTCACTCAGCAAGTATTCATTCAACGACCAAGGGACAGGGACTAGAACTCCAGAACGGGTGACCAAGATAATCATTGTGCCGTCTCACACACTCCAAATACTTTCCAGATTCAGGGCCTCGGTACATGCTATACATTTCTGTTTTGTTTACCCCTGTTCACTCACCGTCTGGCAATGTACCTGGCACATAGTAGGTGCTCAGTAAACAGTTCTAGAATAGATGAGTAAATGAAAGGGTGAGTGAATGAATAAACATAACCGTTTCTCATTTATTCATGTTTTAGGGGTTTTACGAATTCGCAGCAAAATTCTGAGCAAGCGGTTGGCAGTGGGATGCACAGGGAGGAGGCAGGGAAGAATTTCAGATGATGTGTCTGTATGTGTATGGGTGTTTGTGTGGGAATCTGAGTCTGAGAATGCCTACATGCGCATCACCAACCACATCCTGGTGCCAGGAAGAAAGGCTTTTTGCATCACTTCTTGTTTTCTCTCATCCACCCTTTTGTCCCTTTCTCCTCACACACCATATTGACAGTAGGCCTTCCCCACTCTTGGTTTCCACCCTCACATTCAGGTTTTTTCATCCTGTAATGGGGACCATGTGGTATCTCTGGGAGTCCCAGCTTAGAGAGGGGAATCTAGTAGTTACTAGTTTAGAGTAGAGGTGGAAAAGAGAATTATAAAAAGGAGTTCAAGGGAAGCTTGGATGTGACTGAAGGGGGTAGAAAGCATGTGTGCGTGGCCCCACTTAGATGCCCTAAACCAGAGGTCCCCAATCTTGACTATGGATTACAATAACCTGGGGGAGTTTTGAAAACTCTAAACGTCCAGACCTCCACCCCAAATCAATCATGCCAAGATTTCTAGATCTGGGATCCAGGCGACAGTATCTTTCAAAGCTCCCTAAAACACTGTACTAAAACACTGTACTAAAACAAAAACTTACTGCAGTAGGCCTCTGGTCACTATAGCAACTCCAGAAATACCCACGATTTCTGTTAATTAGTTGCCAACTGAGAAGTACCTTCTCTGTGTTTATCTGCTTTAAGGTTAGCCCAATGCCTGCATCTTCATGGAAAGCTTATTAAGTGCTTAATATGATAATAGTTACCATATAAACTTCTACTTTGTTAATTTGAGGTTTTTTTTTTCTTAGCTCTTATTTAACTGTGAGGATTATGCAAACCTTAGATTTTCTAAGTGCTAAATGGTTAGTAAACTTCATGGTTTCCCGCTTACCTACATTCTCCCTTCTTGATTTTTAATCGGTTAGTAGCCACAACCCCTTTGCTTGGGCTAAATGCTGGTTGTAGGAGTCTCTCCTATGGCTCAGGGCAGTCGGATTCCCCGGTCACGGTCAGAGATGAGCAAAGAAGTCAACGGGTGCCAATGATACGCAAAGACAGGTTTATCAAAACAGTTCTTCATTCATCTAAGATTCAGGAAATGATTTTCTCTTTTTGTCCAGACCTGAACAATGAAGCAGGTCATTGACTCGAAGTCATTAACAGGCATGTGGACATTCTAAAGAGGTTGCCACCCTTAACACGAGGCTGCTACCATGGAAAGCCAAGTGCCTAATGGTAAAAATATTCTTCGCTGAATCAAACCATCCAAGTCCACACAACACATACTAGACTTTCCCTGGGATAGTTTGAGGCAGTTTGAGTAGGGCTTTCTGTTACGTGCAACCAAAAGAATCAATCCTAATTAACAGAGCATTAATAGACAGCTTACAACAATGGAAACATAAAACTAAAAATGCCCCAGAGATTTTTAAATCCAAACTCATATTTTAAAAATAAGAAGATTAAGACCCAAACCACTGATCTGACTTGTGCAAAGTGACGCAAAGGACCTCACTTTCTGTTTACCTAGATTTAGGTCTTAATCACAAGTGTCCTCATTGCCAATCCATTGTTCATTCTACTGACGTAGAAAGTTATCTTCATTGTGAACACTCACTTTAATTTTCCAGTGTTGCTAAATTAGCTGTGATGACCCTAATTTTTAAAATCCCATTAAACTTCCTTGGAAGGAACTCTCTCTAGAAATAGATATTCTCAGCATTCTCTTTAAAGACACCCTCAAAGCCTGTAGATACCATCTGATTTTTAAATGTAGACGTCATGAAAGAATATGTAAAACGGTAGAAAATATGTATCACGCAACCCACCCCCAACCAAAAAAAAAAAAAAAATATTTAAAAGTTCTATCCAGTTAGGCTGCTTCAGTAAATTATGTTGCTGAATATATAAAATACTTGAATCTAAATTTAAAAATGTTCCCCCCCCTTGATTAACCAGATTGTCCCCTCCCCTATATATAGGAACACTGTGTGCCTGAGCCCACCTGCCATCTGTCACCACATTTTCCAAACTTCTCTTCCACCCCCTCCTCTTACACAATCTTATCACATAAAAATATTAGATTTCGGGGATTTGTATAATTTCATTAAATTTTCTGAGCCAAGTAAAAATAGAGGAGGTATTGGTGTACCAAACTGACTCAGTTTTTGAGTGCCCAACACGCGTCTGTAGTAGCCAGTAATGCCTTTTAGGTAGAATTTATGTGGCCAGGAATAAAAGGAATACGTTTTTTTTCCCCTAATTATGGCATCTCCTATTAGGAATTTGCAGATGTTCCCCATGTTGCAGAGAGGAATTTGGAGAGCTTCCAGAGAATCCTGACTCATATACCATCCTGTTGCTTTGTTTATTACTTTTTATAAAGTTTTGTGAGTTTTCATAGATTAGAAAAATACTTACAAGCCAATTGGGGATTATCCATGTTACTGCGTCCCCATCTGCTGCCCCCCCCCCCCGGGGGGGGGGGGGGGTGTTAGGGGTCCAAATGCAGGGGGGCTCTACTCACCCAAGTACTTAATGACAGACACTTAAGATCTTCCTTGGTTGCTCTCTTTCCTGCTTCTCACATACGATCCAACAGAAACCCTAACCAGTGCTTTTGTTTCCAGAGCACGCAGGAGGTCTTTGAGGAATAAGCCTGGGGACTGGGTATATAGTATCAAGTGTACCACACAGTAAGGGACTGTTAGGGATGGTCCTCTGAACTTGGTTCTTCCCTGCTTCTCTACGTCTGGAGGAGGAAAGAGGCTTGTAATGAGCGTCCTGTTGTGTCGACCGAGCACCACCCCTTCTCCCATCCCTAACCCTGGTTCTACTGAAAGGCTCATCAGTCACAGCGCCTCTACTATTCTCCAAACACAGGGGTAGTCATAGGACTCCAGGCCTGACCAATCAGGAATTCCCATGCCCTGCCAACAGAGACTGTTCTAAGCCCGGGCGTATTACCCAAGAAGAAAACTAGGGAGAAAGAGATTTATTTCCCATATGACAAAGACTGGTGGCTATTGGTGCCATTTCCGTCGACAGTGAGGAAAAAATCTGCCTGTGGCAGCAGGGAATATAGTCATACCCAGATGAGAAAGAGACAAATGAATGGAAAATGGAAAAGGAGAAAGAGGGAGGGGAGTAGGAATAGTCCAAATCAGGGGTCAGCCAACTAAGGTCTGTCTCTTGTTTTCGTAAATTAAGTTTTGTTGCCAAACACATACACCCATTTTTTAATGCATTGTCTATATCTGCTTTTAGAGTACTATGTTAGAGTTTAATTGGTGCAGATGCCATACCTGACTGAGAATGCCTGAACAAGGACACATAAAGTATCTTTGTCCTTTTCAAAGACCTTACAATTCACTGAATTGCCAAAAATACAAATACATATTTATAGCACAATACGATGATGGGGGGGGGGACCCAAAATACAGAATTAGAAAGAACACATAAATCAAACAAAATAACAGTGGAATAATGATGATAATAATGTTACTGATGATGGCAGTTACCATTCATTGATTGCATATTACATTGCTACTTCATGTGTATTGTCACTCATCCTCCAAACAACCTTGCAAAGTAAATGTATCAGTCAGGATAGGATAAGTTTTGCTGCAGTAACAAACAACCCCAATATCTCATGCCCCATTTCCAAAGCGGATCAGCAGAAGACCCTGCTTATTGCTGACAGCCAAACCCCAGATGGTAAAGGCTCCTTCTTCACACATTTCCATATTTGACTCATTGAAGTAGGGGACCATAGCAAATGACACAATGACTCTAAAAGCTTCCATTCATGAGTAAAACACATCACTGCTTCTCAGATTTTATTAGCCAAAACAAGACGTAGAGCTATGACTAGCACTGGTGGAATGTAATACAACCGTGAGCTCAGGAGGAGAAGATGTGGAAATATTTAAAGAATGGCGGGAGCGTTTACCCAGATAGGTGTTGTTAGTTCTCACCTTTCCAATGAAGAAACGCAGTAAGAGAAGTTAAAGGACTTCTTCAAAGTCAGAGCTAACAAGTAGTAGTGGTTGTATTGAACTGAGTCAGTTGGACTCTAAATTGCAAGCCCTTTTATGCCGTACCTTATCGTTATCTTCCCTCATCGGCTTCATCTGGTAAATAGTACAGTTTACCAATGACAGGAATAGTAGGTTGCATGACAGAGGACCGAGAAAGAGATATAGGCCTAATGAGCTTGGAAATAGTAAGCACTTTAACCTTTTTGTTAAGGAAATTTACAAGATTTAATCAATGTTTAAGCGAGATATGGAAGGTGATTTTTGACTAGAGAATTGGACTCAGTGTGGAATGACTACGGAGGGGGAAGGTCAGTAGAGAATCAGGATGAGGTAATATAATTTGAAAAGAACAGTGATCAAGAGAGAAAGAGAGAGAGAGAAATAGGGAGAGAGCGAGTGAATGAGAGAGAAGGAGTAGTTGTAAGGGAGATTTTAGACTGAAACTATTCCTGTTCTTGAGTGCCTTAAGTATAATTCTTTCCTAAAAGGTTCGGGTTCAAATATTTATGAGACAGAGTTACTATTCCTTTTAGAGGCTTGTCAAGTGTAAAAGAGGAGGAAAAATCTGTTTGTGAAGGGAGTTTACAGTATACTTAAAGTTTATTTTAAAAATAAATAGGACTTGATAGATAGGGCAATAAACAACAGGCCCCACCAGTAACCTGCCAGGAGCACTAACAGGAGGCATCTGTAGGCTGCCAAGAGCCAGAAATAAGAATGAACAGTTCTTACTGTCAGAGAGTCAGAGGAACATTCACAAACAAAGAGATTATTTGGGGTGCGTCCTTTCTAAGCCAAGTTGCTCTGTCATGCACACGCTCACAGTTTATGTGTAATACACCCACACAGGTAAAGTCACATCTGAGTCAGATGTTGCTGGCTCCCTTGGCTATGAATTCCAGGTTTTGTTTCCGATTGAGATTGTTACGTGGCACACAAAAATATGTAGAGACCTTTAGAAAAATGGAATATTGTAGGGATATTAAACTTTGTGTGACCTCAATCATTAGGAAATACATGTGATCTGAAAGGGGTCTATGTGTTTCCCTCTAATCTTTCTTTCTTTCATTATTTACATTTATTAAATGTATACAGTTGTGACTTATTATTTATGTGTGCCTACAATGCTGGGTAGGATTGCAGGGCCTGGGGATACAGATGTGAAGAAGAGAAATGGTCTTTATCTTCGTGGAATCTCCTATTTTAATGAAGGAGAAAAATGAGAAAACAAATACATGAGGTGATTAAAGACTGGGGTAAATGAAATAAAGCTATGAAAACAATGATACACTAGAAAACCTGAGGGTTGAAGAATGGGACTGACTTTAGACGGTGGTCAGGTAGTCCATTGTGGTGGGGACCTTTGAGCTAGGACCAGAAAGGTAAGAAGCAAACCATGCACTGACACGGTTTGATATATGTTTAGGCCTGTTTAAATTAATAAAGACTTCCTTTCTGGAGACAAAAAAAAAAAATAATAGATCTGGGTTATAAAGCTCATTGAATGAGGACTCAAGAGATCTTGATTTCTTCGCTGCTGCTTATAACAGCTGCATGCCCCTAAGCTAGCCATGTAAACTTTATGAGTCTGGATTTCTTCATCTGTGAAATGTGTGAGTTGGGTCGGAGAATCTGTAAGGTCTCTCTAGGCGTTAAAAGTTTATACTATTTCCTCTTCTGTTCTTATTGTATGTGCATGCGTATAAGCACATGTACATGCAAGCACACACACACGCGCACACACACACACGCACACACACACTGGATGCGTGTATGAAGTTTTATTTATCTGTCTATCTATTTATTTATTTATTTATGGCAGAGAGAGTGTGAGTGGAGGAGTGGCAGAGGGAGGGAGAGAGAGAGAGAGAGGGAGAGAGAGAATCTCGAGTAGGCTCCATGCTCAGTGCACAGCTGGATGCGGGTTCCATCCAATAACCCTGGGATCATGACTTGAGCCAAAATCAAGAGTTAGACGCTCAACTGACTGAACCACCCAGGCACACCAGGTCTCTTGTTTTTTGATTGCTGTAAGGAACAGACCCAGGGCAAAATAAAAATGCATACTTAATATGTTTTCGATATAAGTGACAAATACCTTGCCTTTTCAAACAACTCTACCTTTGCTGAAATACAATTAGTCTATTCCATAAGCGTCCCTAGGAACAACAGTGACTACTTCATGTTAGTAGATATACCCACACCCTTCTCCCAAACTACCTATTACTGGCCACAGCCTCTGATATTACAACAGTATGTGACTCTTCTTCTGTATTCTCCCCTTCCAGAGTACCCCAATCCATCCACATCTGATTAGATCAGGAAAATAAAACACCTGACTCAAATAAGCATCAACCATAGTTTGGCCACAGATCTGGAAATGAAGAGCAAAGGTGAGTCAGGCCAACAGATTGGCTTCCGAGGAATTTGGATTTGGGAATGTGAAACATGATATATAGGTTGGTGGCAAGGCCAAAAATTAAGGACACATAAAAGACTGCCAAAGCATAATGATGACAAAAAAAAAATTTTTTTAATTTTTTTTTCAACGTTTATTTATTTTTGGGACAGAGAGAGACAGAGCATGAACGGGGGAGGGGCAGAGAGAGAGGGAGACACAGCATCGGAAACAGGTTCCAGGCTCTGAGCCATCAGCCCAGAGCCCGACGCGGGGCTCGAACTCACGGACCGCGAGATCGTGACCTGGCTGAAGTCGGACGCTTAACCGACTGCGCCACCCAGGCGCCCCAGAAATTTGAATGAAGTCTATTAATTTTCTGACTGTTCTGACTACTGAGTCTCCCAGAGCTGTTTAGATCCAGACTCATTTTCCAGTTTCATTTTCCATGAGGCCCTGACATTACAGTATTTCCTATCCCTGAGATCTATGAAATTTCCATGTTCTGTCCACAGCCCCCATTTCTACTTGAGTTAGTTTAACTGGATTTCTTTCAGCCACGTCGCAGTCACAAAGTGTGACTCATTCAATAGATAAGCTGAACTCCGTGGCAGTGTTCATGGTGACCAGATTTAGAAACAGGAGCAATTTTTTTTTTTTTAATGGGGGGAAGACTTTGCTTTCAGGAAATAGAGGTCAGAGGGCCATGAGTTGCTTGCACACAGAGGTTTGAAAGGCACCTGTAGGCAAAAAAATGGATGCCACAAAACACACCATTTGGAGGTGCTCCAAAATTGCTCTGGAAAGCCTAAAAGAGAAGCCTAGAATGGGAATATGTGACCCACAGTTTTGCTAATGAGAAGCACTCAACTTTGTGGGAAATCAACAGCCCCCGGAGCTCTCAAGCACTTCGCTTCCCCTCCTCCCATCTTTCTCCCAGCACAATGCATGATATATAGTGAAAAATAATAATTCTTATTAGTGGAGGCATGAAATTCTCTCCTTCAGGAACCACACCGGAAGGCATTTTTCCCTAGTCATTCTTTAAAGAACACTCTGTTTTCCACCCCTGCTTAACTCTTCAGAATTTTTCTTAATTCTGTGGCTTATGCTCCTCAACTTAGGGACCACGGGGAGACAAATCAAGCTTGTTGTTTTTAAGAAGAGGGTGGTATGGAGTGATCGTCCAATAGTCACTTCCAACTGCCATCTGTGATAAGTCTGTAAAACATTTCGTTTGCATAATATATGGGAACGCTGTTAAAATACAGCACACTGTTAGAAGAAGGGGGAATATTCTAAGTCAAATTATGTCTCCTCATAAAACAGTCCCCCTGCTATTGGCAGCAAAGCAGAGTTCTTCAGTATTGCTTTAAATTAAAAAAAAAAAAAATCGGCTGCGCAAGGAATTACCAAATAGACACTGAACCTAGTTTAATCCAATTCTGTAGACATGTTGTGAAGTTATAATGAACACAAGGCTGAGCAAAGGTCATTTAGCAGAAATATGCCTGTTTAGAGTGAACATCTTCTCTGCTCTGGGGTAAGCAAGGACAGAACAGCAATCAGTTTACAAAAGCAGGCACTGTGGGCCATCCATAATGTAGACCTATATATTTGACCTAAAAAGGCCACTGCTCACGTTTCCAGAAAGGAAAAATGTATATCAAATGCTTTACCTGCAAGAAAAGATCTCTGTGTTTAGTCAGAAGTGGGCCAGCAAACTATCGGGACAGCATGCTGGAGAATCTAGTGAAGGAGTATGGAGGGTCCTTGGGCTTTTCATTCATTCCCTGTCTCCGTCTCTAGAATACTGACCTAATTGCTCTAAAAAAGGATACTTTGCTTGTCTAGGTACCGAATTTTCAAAGCAATGCTATTCTTCTTAGGTTCAAACCAGATTGTGGCTACCAATGTGGTTTTTCTAAAAGCCGCCAGGTTAGCAAAGCAAAGACCATGGTAGTTATTTAGTGACTGGTCAGGTCACCTCCACAGACTATCCAAATTTCAATGATCACTTAGAGGAAATTAGAAGGGAAAACAGGACAGGAGAGAATGGCAGAGGGTGGGTTACCTTCAGTGTTTTAATTAGCCCAATCTAATAAAGTAATGTGAATTACCATTGAACAGCTTAAACATCATTGTTGAAGAATTCCTATTGAAATGTAAGCCCTGGAAATAACCTTCAGAGGCATTTTTAATTGTCTGGTTCCAACTCTGTATAGGGTGTTCAACTCAAGGCTGGAAAAACGTAGAAGTGGTTTTGCCTTACAAACAGTGTGAATGACAGTCACTCCTATGTCCTATTCCTTTTAAGACAGATGGTGAGAGCACAGTTTACTGTTCAGTTTCAATTCACTGCTGCCTTTTATAAGCAACATGGTTAAGCAAGCTGCTAAAGAGAAAGGCTCCAAAGCCATTCTGCTTAATTTTAACAATACCAGGATGAATCCTCATGCTTTGATATTATGGTTCACTTCCCTGTAGTGTTTTATGAAATTTGCCTTAAATTTGTCATCCCAAACTCATGACGGATGGAATTCAGATGGTCTCCTAAAAATGAAATCTAGGAGAAGTTTATAATTTTCTGTGTCATTCCTGACACCATTGTCCATCTTTTGTTTTGCACGGGTGTTTCTCATTTTCAGGTCTCTGCCTCAATGTGCTTTTATGGCCCCATTTTATTTCCACATGCCACCAAAGAGAAGCAGAGATGCTCTCCAAACTTGAATAATCCCACACCTGGATTTGTGTTTTCCTTTATACTGAGTGCTTAAGGTGGACCAGTCACTGTACTAAATGCTTAAAGTCTTTATCTGTATTAATCTCACACAACTGTGAGATCCATTTGATAGATGAGAAAACAGAGACTCAGGTTAGGTAGCTTTTCCAAAGTTATATGGCTCATACACAGCAGAGCAGAAATGCAAACCTAGGTGTAAGGTTACAGCCTCACGTGTTAACATACTTCACTAATCAGCTCCTGCCCTTAAATCTATTGCTCAAAGGGAATGCTTCAGCAATGAGTTTAATAATAAGGCCTGAAAAAGAGCAGTGTTACCTTTGAAATTCCAATCCAGGCTTCCATTTTGGTGAATTCCCACCGGGCCACTAAACACCTGTGTTATTTTGTGCCTAGACCAGGTGGAGGGAAACTGATTTTCTTTGGGGTGGAGACAAAGAGTTCATGCAGGCTTTGCCCCATAAAAAAGGCTAATGTGTATAACTATACTCTCCCTTATGTTTAATCCCATACCACAGTGCAGTTTCCAGAAGTTCCGAGATCCAGTCTTATAGCCATGCTTGGAGCCCAGAGATTGGCGCTTAGATATTCAAGTATTTGTTGAAGGAATGAATGAGTGAATGAATGAACAGAGGCTTCATGACTTCAAGAGACCTCAGTGTAGGAGACTTTCACTCTATGTCTTGCTTTCACCAATTATACTACAGATACCTTTCCATTGCCTGGTTTGTGATTGCCAGTTTATTTATTAACCTAACAAATCTCCACCCCAAAGCTTCCCTTGGATCTCTCCCCCTTATTGAAAAATCTGTGTCCACCCACAAGCTTATCCTTAGTTTCAGAATGAATTTCCTCTCATGATAGTTTGATACTATTTTCTCCATACCTAGCCTCCAAGGGATAAAGGGGTGGGGGGAACCAGAGATTGCTTTTTTGTGCTTTAAATTAAAGATAAATCATCAGACTTCTTAAAAATGAAATGTTAATAGTCTATCATTTTCATTCATACAAAAAATATTTTTTGAGTTCCTACTGTGTGCCAGGTATAAGAGCTGTGGATAGTCTGAGGATGCAAACCAACCAGACAAGAATCTTTGACCTTGTAGAACTTAAATTGCAAAGGAGGGAGCCAGTAGTGAGCCAAACAGACAACTAAAACACAGGGTGTATTAGGAGGTGATAAGCAGCAAGAAAAGAAACAAAGAACAGCAGTGGGATAGGCAGTGATGAGGGCAGGGTGCAATTTTTAAAGGATAGGGTGCTTATGGGTTCCATTACAGCCCATCACAAAGGTACACTGAAGTCCTAACCTCCAGTATTTCAGAATGTGACATGATTTAGAAATAGTCTTTGCAGACGTCATTAGTTAAGATGAGGTCATGCTGGAGTAGGATGGGCTCCTAATACAATATGACTGGTGTCCTTCTAAGAAGATAGTGTGAAGACACACAGGGAGAGTGCCATGCAGTGAAGAGGCAGAGGTTTGAGTCACTCAGTTAAAAGATTTAAGACCACCACAAGAAGCTGGGAAGAGGCAAGAAAAGATTCTACCCAGAGTCTTCGAGGCAACATGGCCCTGCTGACACCTTGACTTGGGACTTCTAACCTCCAGAACTGTGGGAGAATAAATATGTGTTTTAAGCCACCCAGTGTGTGCACTTTGTAATGGCAGCCCTAGGAAACTAAAATAGTGGAGGGGCTGGGAGAATCCCTCAACTGTGAGGATGACATCTAAGAAAAGACTTGAAGTTGGTGATCAAACCACATGTGTAGCTATCTGGGAGAAAGGGAACAAAAACTACAAAGGCAAAGCAGTAGGAGCAGACTTAGTATATTCATGTGGCTACAAGGAGGCCACAGTGGCTGGGGTAGGGTGAGGAGAGGGTGTATAGTCAATGAAATCCAAGGGTAATGAGATCTAAATACCATAGAGTCTTGTAGCACAGTAGTGCTCAAACTTTAGCTGGGTATCATAATTACCTGATGAACTTGTTAAAACACAGATTGCTGGGCCCACCCCTAGACCCCCAGACTTTTCTGAATAAGGTAGATCTGGGGTCAAGCCTAAGAATATACATGTCTAACACATTTCTGAAGCCGATATTTTTGGTCCAGGGACCATCTTTGAGAAGCATGGTTGTAGAGCATCATAATGACTTAGGTCTTTGTTCTAAGTTAAGATACAAGCTATTACAAGGTTAAAGCAGAGGAATGACACAATATGACCTCTATTTTAGCAGGATACTGTGTTCATGGGTTGGGAATAGGCTCTAAGAGGTGACAGGTAGAAGCAGAGAGACCAGTTATGACATTATTGAAATAATGTGAAGCATGTATTTAAAAGTTGATATGAAAAATTAACAACACAAGAAACAGCAGGTGTTGGTGAGGATGTGGAGAAAGGGGAACCCTCTTATACTGTTGGTGGGAATGAAAAGTAGTGCAACCACTCTAGAGAACAGTATGAAGTTTCCTCAAAAAGTTAGAAATAGAACTACCCTATGATCCAGCAATTGCCCTATTAGGTAGTTAGCCAAAGGATACAAAAATACAGATTCAAAGAGGTACATGCACCCCAATGTTTATAGCAGCATTATCAACAATGGCCAAGCTATGGAGAGAGCCCAAATATCCAATGACTGATGAATGGATGAAGAAGATATGAGATACACACACACACACACACACACACACACACACACACACACACACACACAATGGCATACTACTTAGCCATCAAAAAGAATGAAATTTTGCCATTTGCAATGATGTGGAGGGAGCTAGAGTCTATGATGCTAAGGGAAATACGTCAGTCAGAGAAAGATAAATACCATAAGATTTCACTCATATATGGAATTTAAGAAACAAAATAGATGAACATATGAAGGGGGAGAGAGAGGGAAACAAACCATGAACAACTCTTAAAGAGAACAAACAGGATTGATGGAGGGAGGTGGGTGGGAGATTGGCTAGATGGGTGATGGGTATTAAGGAGGGCAAGTAAATACAACTGGGTGTTGTATGTAAGTGATGAATCACTGAATTCTACTTTATTTCACTGTATATTAACTAACCAGAATTTTACTGAAACCAATATTTCACTGTATATTAACTAACCAGAATCTAAATAAAAAATTGAAAAAAAATAAAAGTAGATATCAACTAGTATGTGTTACATATGACCCAGGGTTTTTTTGGAGAGGGCAGGAGCATGTGGGTTAGTCCACAGAAAGTGAATATATAACTAAGAGACCTAAGTTACCTGGTGCCTTGAGAGCTTGGCATTCTTAGAGGACAACTCTTATTTAATATGAGTTATATTACCTCTGAGCAGCACTGCCTTCCCTCCTGTCACCTCCATGCACAGCCAATTCAGCAATCAAGGCCATGTCACATCTTGAGATTTTTAATGGGCTCTGTAGGCCATCCACTGGAGTTTTGAATTCTTGGATTGCTTTTAAAAGAGAAAAAGGTCTCTTTCCTCCATCCTAACACCAACCCAGAATTCTTTGAATTTTAAGAGTTTTTGCTTGAGTAGCTAATGAGGACTCTAATACATATGTCCTGTTAAGGCTCTCAGATCATTCCCACAATGACCTTTAAGAAGGTCCTAAAATAGATTAGAATATATGTATCTTTTTATATAAAGCCTAAACCTTACCGTGGAAGAAATTTCAAATGTGAAGAATAAAACAAAATACTAGGGTTAATAATGACCAAAAAAGTAACATTTAGAAGGAATAATACATCCAACCTTTACAGAGCATTTGATTTCTATTATCACATTCTTTTTTCACTCCGTGTGTGCTCTCACCTTCCTATTGATCTATCATCCTGACAAGATAACAAGCTCATAACATCTACCCAGACTGCTTCAAAACATAATGGTTTTATTTCTTGACTGTTTGAAAGACATTTTTATTTTGTAATTGTTTTTTGTAAAGACCTTGACTTAAAAAATGAAGTCTTTTTAACGTTTTATTTATTTTTGGGGGGATAGAGAGAGACAGAGCATGAACGGGGGAGGGGCAGAGAGAGAGGGAGACACAGAATCGGAAACAGGCTCCAGGCTCTGAGCCATCAGCCCAGAGCCCGACGCGGGGGCTCGAACTCACGGACCGCGAGATCGTGACCTGGCTGAAGTCGAACGCTTAACCGACTGCGCCACCCAGGCGCCCCAAAATGAAGTCTTTTTAAATAACCAGAATCCTGGAGAAAGACATAGCCTTTCTGCTGCAAGAGAAAAAGTGAAGCATCCTCAAAGTCTTATCTAGACCAATGGAATGCTGGCATACTCTATCATTAGCTCTGTGACCTTAAGGTAGAAATTAACTTCTGTTTCTCAGCATCCATATCACTAAGTTAAGGGAGTTTGGACCAAATCATGAAGGCCCTAGTAAGCTGGAGAATTTGCTGATTTAAACTGTACCATTGTAGGGGTGCCTGGGTGGCACAGTCGGTTAAGCGTCCGACTTCAGCCAGGTCACGATCTCGCGGTCCGTGAGTTCGAGCCCCGCGTCGGGCTCTGGGCTGATGGCTCAGAGCCTGGAGCCGGTTTCCGATTCTGTGTCTCCCTCTCTCTCTGCCCCTCGCCCGTTCATGCTCTGTCTCTCTCTGTCCCAAAAATAAATAAAAAACGTTAAAAAAAATTAAAAAACAAACAAACAAACAAAAAACTGTACCATTGTAGCCTAGATTTATTTTGGCTTAAAAAAAAGGGAAGTTTTTTTTTTTTAAACGTCTATTCACTTTTGGGACAGAGAGAGACAGAGCATGAACGGGGGAGGGGCAGAGAGAGAGAGGGAGACACAGAATCGGGAACAGGCTCCAGGCTCCGAGCCATCAGCCCAAGAGCCCGACGCGGGGCTCGAACCCACGGACCGCGAGATCGCGACCTGGCCGAAGTCGGACGCCCAACCGACTGCGCCACCCAGGCGCCCCAAAAGGGAAGTTATTTTAATTGTGTTCTCTCTGTTATTAGAACTTTGACCCAAATTCAAAACTTACAAAGAATAGGCTGGTAGCATAAACGAGTGAAGCAAATGAACAAAGGAAACAAAATCAAGGACTAAGAAGTGGTCATGTATTGGTGGCGGGCGGGGAGGCGCATGATGACCTCAAAATGAAGGATATTTGATACTGAGCTGCAGCCTATGTGTCCATACTAGACAGAGAGACTTGGATTTGTTAGAGTTCCCAATGCTTTACAAGCTCTAAATATTCATTTTTGTTTAAAACACCTTGATACTTAACCTGATGATTACCAGAGGGGAGGTGCATGGGGCAGATGGTTGAAATAGGTGAAGGGGATTAGAAGTACACTCATCTTGAAGAGCACTAAGTAAAAAATGGGACTGTTGAATCAGTATATTGTACACCTGAAACTAATATAACACCATTAACTCCTGAAACTAAGCTAAAAAATAAAATAGGCATAAAAAAACTGCCTTGATTTTTAAATGACAAGTAATTAAAATTAAAATCATCATCATCATTGGGCAGGCCGAACCAACATATCTTCCAGCTGAATCCAATCTACAAGCTGTTAGTTTGCACGATGAAAGCCATATTGGTTAAGATTCATCCCTTCAGGGATTATTGTTGCATGGAAGTTTCCATGAAGGGAGAATCAGGTTGCATGAGTCCTTATCTTAATTGATTTTCTTGTTGAAAAATAACTACCAATCTCATGCATACCCCTCCAAGGAAAAAGTTAAATAAAGCATTCATAATAGCCAGAGATAGGCAGAACGACAGACACAGGATATGTAAAAATGCCTACAGAACAACACCAACTGATTTTGTAGAGGAGGCTTAGCTGAGATTTGAACTGTCTAGCCCTAAATCAAGATATGCTCTATTACTGCTCAGTTCAACTGGCCAAATGGTGAACAGCAGAAGTCATGGTTGGGCTGACTGATCAATCAACCTGGCCACAGGATGAAAATTTATCTTCTTTTCCTTTCCTTCAATTTATATTTCTCCCATAGATTCTGTTCATTCACAGCTTCAACACGAAATTACTCATTGGTCATAAGTCACAGCCGCCCCAATATCTCTCCCAAACCTGGCAAAGAGACAAGTGAGGATATAATTAAAATTATAAATACGGCTTTTTCTTTGAAAGAAAGATTAATAAGATTAAGAAGTAAGCATCTTTCACATACCTACGTGTTTATTAATGATAATTCACTTAGTATGTGGAGCTTCATAAAAAATTTCAAGAAAAGGTATTTAGGTTCGTGGATTTTCTATATAAATAAAATTAGATTCCCCAGTTTTTCTTCTTGTTACTGCAGCGCACAAGAAAATAAGGGGATGAATTTTCGCCACTTTTGGAGACTACAGTTGAGACGGCCTGAGTGAAAATATAAGCTATATTCTGCATGTCAAATTGGATTCTGCCATCAAACCGCCCGAGACAAAGTCTCAGGTAATTTATTTGAGACATGATCCCAGGAAGCAGGAAGAATGGGGACAGAAAATGCCAATTAAGCTGCATTATTTTACTGGAGATGGGTATAAGAAACTAGGCTCATTCCTACCTGGAATTTAGAACCTTGTAGAATATGTTTCAGAATGGGTCTCTCCAAAACTGGAGAGGTTGGGAAATTTCTATACAGACTCTCATCCTGCAGCAGTTGAGATTTGCTGTGGGCGTTACCTTCCCAGCATAGTAAGAACTGTTCATAGATCTGGAAAAAGTTTGGAGGCACAAGAGCAGAGAGATCCTGGAGGCATTTTAGGTAGGATCCCAGAACATCACAGGAACGACCCATCACATTTGCAACGACAATTACAGTTACAGTTAACTATTACAGTTGACTACCAAACAAACAAACAAAACCAAAAAGAAAAAAAAACCCCAAAAAACTTGTGAAAGCAGGTGTGCAAAACTGGGATCCATCAGAACGATAGGATGCTATCCTGCAGAGTAGCTAGAACTGAATGGAGGTACGAAGAGAAATCTACGAATTTGCCATCATATGTTTTCCAGAGAGGAAACATTTGATCTTCACAATGGCCAGCTGTGGTGAGTGCCGTCTATGTACAAAAGTATTCCATGTGTTACGTGTATCAATTCATTTAATCCTTGTCTATGCCACACATGCTATTTGTACTCTATGCTCTAATAAGCAAATTAAAGATTGGGAAGATGAGACGATGACCTTTCAATATACCAAGGGACAGAGCATTTAACTGTGCCCCAAGTACATGCCCAAATGAACAGTCTTGAGGGAAGAGACCTTGAATCTTGGGCAGTGATTTGCCGCACGCTGCTTCACACATGGGCAACCCCAGCAAATATTCCCGACCTAGTAGCCGTTAATGATATATTTATTTGAGTGTAGTGTATGATTCTCTTAAGCAATGATCAGCCCACCAGCAGGTCCCCAATGAAAAGTTTTCTTTTCTGAACATCTGCTCAAATTATCTGGGAAAACAGGGCTCGAGTTAAAAACGTCTCATGGGTACTGAACTTTCAAGAAACACACCCACTGTATATCAAAAGATCCACTTACATACAACAAGTACTTATGCAAGTGTACGTGAAGAGAGATTTACACTAAATAGAATTATGTTCTTTTAGAAAATATACTTTTCTCTCCTACTGGGCACTGCCATCGTGGGGCTCTAAAACAGAAGCAGGCGTTTATAGTTTGTTAACTCAGTACCACACTTGAGTACCAAAGACTTGTGTGCCCCACACAGAGACCTTGCTTGTCTTTTATGGTAACTAATGACTCCTCCGTGTTCTGCTTTTTTGTCTTCCAACACGGGTTTTGAATGCCAAGGGGAAGAAAATGGAAAAACAAGAACAAAGAGAAAATGAACTGCTGAAAAATAACGGGTAAAGTTATACCATGTCGCAATGAGCATTTTTACTCAGATTCATTTGATTTTATTTAGACAAGTGAGGTGTATAAATGTAGACTTGGTCAAATGAGTCCCCGTCGGTGAAATTATTTGAAATCCTGCTAATGATGCCAAACCTGAGGGTTAAAAACTGATGCTTTGCAATTAAGAGATTTATCCATCTGTATTGGTGTTCTTTACTGTCATGACAGATCTTTCTGAGATTTGAGTTTCAATTTTGGCTACACTAGAGGGATTTCGTTAAACTGTATTCCATTCTATTCTATTAGTTAGCTAGTTAATTCCGTTTCCTGGGATATGAAATCATACTGACAAGCAGATATCACACTGTCACAGAAATCTTCTCCAGGTTGCTTAAAAATATAAAAGTGAATAAAATAGAAAGAAAAAGCAGACACCTAGACAGTATAGATATAAATGGCAATGGACTTAGGTGCAATATGAGAGTTGGCTTGTCCAACCTGTTAACACACTGTTAGAGATGCCAGTGTCTTGCTTACTTACCTTTCCATAGAAGATCTTCATTTTCAAAGTAGATGGTTCTGTTAATAACTGGCCAAATAATATTTGCGTGTTAATTTTTTTTAATCAGAGCCTACGACAGTAAGCCTCCTTTTCCTGTTTTCGTAATATTATAATGAGAGGGGAATGATTTTGGCTTGGTCTTCAGAAACTCCTTGATGCCCTGATACTGTGTGCCAAATTATGGGTGGACATACTTAGGGCACAGAGTCCATAGCTTTCATTAAATTCTCAGAAAGATCTGAGACATTCCCCCACATCATACACACACACACACACACACACCGTGCACAAATACATACCCCAAGTCCAAGAAGAAATGAACACTCAGGCTGAAATAATTTGATCTTTAATTACCTTTGCCAACTGGTCTCAAGTGATCAACTACTTTCAATGAGGGCTTTCAATGAGGGCTATCAAAGAGTCGCCCACTCTATGACACGGGATCCACTCCATACCAGAAAGTCTTTCTGGGCCGGTAAAATGTTCGCATGAACCCCTACATGGTATTCATGTTTTGGCGATAGCCAATCTAAGGAAATGCTTGAATAGTTCTCTTTGCTTGAAACAACAGGTTCAGTGCCAAGTTTATGGCTCCTGGGCAGCCACCGTACCAGACTATAAGGTTTACATTTCCATGATCTAATTTAACCCCAGGATGTAATAGTTTTCTGACCTTGTGCCCAACTTCCTCAAATATTTAAGGAATTATTCTGAGCCTTGTGTATTTTTATAAGCTACTTTAAATTCCTGTGCAAAAAGAAATCATAAAGTTCCTTGTGAGGAAAAGTAAACCTGGGGCAGTTTGGTGACATTTTTATCGTTTTGGGCCCTGACCTTGCTTGATTTTTCCTCACAGCGCTTATAAATAACTCTGTGACAATATATTACATATCAATTTGTTTATGAGTTTTGTCTGTCACCCCAAAGAAGATAAACGCCATCAGGCAGGGACATTGCCTACCATATCCAGCACTGTATCCCCAGTGGCTAGAGCCAAGTATAATCCTAATAGGACCTCAGCGGAGACTGGCTGAATGAACTTAGTTATCTGAGTTTCTAGAAAAGCTTAATGAGCCACTGTTCCCTAGAGGCCAGTCAGCCAACTCACTCCTCTCTGCTGTTTTGATTTCTTCTGATGAATACCCCAAAGTGTTCAAATAGAATCACACATGAGTTTTGCAGTCTCCCAGGTTTAGACAGAAATCCTTTCGAGACCCATGAATGTTCCCCATTTAAATAACGGTATAACTCTTACCACTTGTTTTAAGTGATCCTAAAAGGAGAAAATCATTGACTTTACACGAATTTTATAATTGGAAATCTGGGTACATTTGAGCAAAAGCTAAGGGATCCATATCTATTTTCCTGTGAGCCTCTTTTCTGTAGTGGCTTGAAAGGCACTCTTATTAAACTTTTAAGAATATTCAAAACAAGCTTTCTTTTATGTTTCTCAACAAAATTAACATACTGTTTGTAGCCTTCTACCGACTTCAGTTTCATGCCCTGTAAATCATCATTTATATACTCAGTGTTCAGCAAAGAACAAAATATGTGTCCCATAGAATTTGTGGTTTGTTTTAAGGACACATGAGAGTACAACTGAGACCCATGTGATTCATAACAAATTCAATCTAGACAAGACAGCAGACCATTAAATGCAACTCCACCTCCTTCTCCTTTCCCATAAGAGACTGAAGAGTGGAAGTCATTTGCTCAAATATGAAATTCATGAAACACTTTAATTCTATGACAACCATACACCACGGACCAGAAAAATCATTTCATCTCATAAAGTTTTAGAGACCCCAGGCAAATGTAAACAGTAGATGCTATTAGACATTAAGAATTCATTACAAGTACTAAACAGCTAAACTGAAATCTACTGATTTATTTGGAATTCCATGGGATTCTGGTAGGAGATTTGTCAAATTATTTACCAAATATGAACATAAAAAAATTAGTATTTATTGAATCTGAATATAATGCTTACGGGCTTATTTCTTTTACAACATGGTTTATATTAAGAGATTATGTCCATGGTGAAATAACATCTAGCGTCTACCGTTAATTCTCCAGCAGTGATCTCACTGGTGATCTTACTTCTAGGAGCTGATTCACTGGTGTTTAAATATTCCTCAGATCTCGTGATAAGATTTGCCGTCTATCAGTGACACCTATCTGGGACTCAGAGACCAAGATTTGGTATTTATATAGACAGCATGGTCTTCTGTCTACCCATGTCTTTTGAGACAACTATCCACATAATTTTACAACTGGTTCCACGTAACTCATCTTCCAAACTTTCTGAACAGACAGTACAAGCACTGGATATCATTCTTCCCTTAAGTGAGTGTGTTCTTGCCAAATATTTACCTCCATACACTATATAAATTTCTACATGTATATCTGTATACATATTCAGATACTGTGCATGTGTGTCCACATACCCAGATATTGTGAGCATCTGTATGCATCCAGATATTATCATGTGCCGGCATATACACAGACATTGGAAGCAACTATACATGTGGCAAAATGAAAATGAAGAACGAGAATTCAGCCAGACAGTTCCACGAATAGTACAAATTATATGGTATGGGTGGGATGAACAAAGACATCGTTACAAGAGTGTGGGTTAGCCAAAAGATCAGATGACCAAACAAATTTCAGCTCGGATAAATCTGTTTCCTGGTGGATAAGATTTCTTGGGTGATAATGGAATACAATAAAATGGTCATTCATCTAAATGAGAACACACTAATTTAAAGCAGGCTAACCAACCGTGGTTACCAATACGTGATGGTGGGGGATGCAGGAAGACTGCGATAAGGAATGGCTGGTCACAGGGATAAAAGGGACAGCATGAGGCAATTGTATTTCTGTGGTGAAGGCTGGTTGTATCAGGGTCCTGATAAGCAGAAGAGGGAGGCAGACGAGAGAGAGACAGAGATGGAGACAGAGAAAGAGAGAGTGAGAGACTTGAAGATGCTACATGATTGGCCCTCACGATAAAGGCACAGGGCCACAAGCCAAGAAATGCCGGCAGGTCGAGAAGCTGGACAGGCAAGGAAATGGATTATTTTCCAAAGTACCCAGAAGCATCCCAGTCCTGCAGACACCTGGATTTTTAGTCCAGTAAGAATTCTGGCATACAGAACCTTAAGATGACAAACCTTGACTGTTTTAAACCACGAACTAAGTTTGTGGCAATTTGGTGTAACAGCAATATGAAATTAATAGACCCATTCTTACCAGGAGTAGCCTCTTCTCATGTGACATGTCTAGAACTATCTCATTTTGTACTCACTGGATCCAGGCAAGCAGAAGAATACTTTTGGATGAATCAACTTATCTTCCATTCTTCCTTCCACACCCTCAGTTTAGGATTGAGAGGTTTATCTGTGGAAAAGTTGTGGTGGCTGGAAGGACCCAAGTAATTCGTGACATTTTCTAATCAAATTTGACTGTTCAAATCATTAAATCTGGTAGACCTCACATTACTTCAGATAATTACTTAATATAAGTTTTAAGACAGTTTAATAATAAAGGGAGAAGTTGATGTTTTCCTTTAATAAGCAATTAAATTAACTGGATTGACTTTACCCAATTTAAAAATTATTTTAATTTATTAACACTGGGTCTATCACACTGAAGATCCAGAGATTTGTTCTTATAACTTGATGATTCTGTTGAAAAATAAAAGCTAAGCTCTGGTGTCTCTAGACAGAGAAGAAGTAAAAAGTCATTTTCACAACCCATTTCACATTCTGTCTCTCTTTGTTCCTTACGTCAGTTTACATGTCCCTCAAGGAAGTATGTCTATATATTTTTGTGCATCATAACCTTGTTAACTCCTCATCCTGGTTGTTCATTCTCGCTGGAGGGAAAAGATCAAGGGTTTCCATGGGGTGTCTGCTTAGGGCTCCATAACCATGAAACCTGGGCTGCCTCCTTTCTGTGTGGTCATTTGTCACCAGTGAGAGTCTAGAAGGGACAAATGCCCTAAATTCACCTCCACCCAAGACTGACCAGGGATCATTAGTTTGTAATCTCTGTGTTTTGTCATTTTTCTTTAAAAATAAACAAACAGGGGTGCCTGGGTATCTCGGTTGAGCATCTGACTCTTTTTTTTATTAAAAAAAATTTTTTTTAACGTTTATTTATTTTTGAGACAGAGAGAGACAGAGCATGAACGGGGGAGGGGCAGAGGGAGAGGGAGACACAGAATCTGAAACAGGCTCCAGGCTCTGAGCTGTCAGCACAGAGCCCGACACGGGGCTCGAACTCACGTACCACAAGATCATGACCTGAGCCGAGGTCAGATGCTTAACTGACTGAGCCACCCAGGTGCCCCAAGCCTCTGACTCTTGATACCTGCTCAGGTGGTGAGATCAAGCCCTGCATTCAGCTCCCTGCTGGAAATGGAGCCTTTTTAAGATTCTCTCTCCCTCTGCCCCTCCCCCACTCATGCCTGCATTCTCTCTCAAATAAAATAAAATAAAATAAAATAAAATAAAATAAAATAATAACATAAAGTAAAAACTAACAAACAAAACAACTAACAAGGAAAGCAGCGTAACACAAGGTCAAGCCCACAAGTTTTGGAATCAAACTGGGGTTTATCCACTGGCTGCCATTCTCCCTAATGTGTGACCTTGGACAATTGACTCCATTACTTCCAGCTCCCATTCTCAAACCTATGCAAGGGGAGAAGTAACAGTCTTTATTTTGCTTGTCTGTTATGATGATTAAATAAGATATGTCTTCAAAGCTTCTACATAACCCTAGTCTGTGGGTTAATCGCTCTATAAAATGCCTCTTACATCTCTTAAATAACGATTTGAGTGCAAGACATGTTCTTTAACTTCTTTTGGGGTCATCTTCTTCATTTGTTAAGAGAGTTTGACCAAATAATAACTTATTATTTCCCCTTTAGTAGTGAAATTCTTAAAGCAACAGAAATATAAACAGACAGTTGCAAAAGTGAAGAGATATTTAGGCTAACGGGTATGGAAGGACGATAATGTATTTAGATGTGTTTCTCCAACTCTTTTTTTATTAATACTTGTTCCCATATTAGCTGTGAAGTTCTTTGGTGCCATGGATCAGTCGGGGGTATGTTGATCTGTGAGGTTTGTTCAGTCAAAATGTGTAGCAAAATAAAAGCTAATATTTATTGTTTATGGCAGACACTGTTTTGAAGTGTTGTGTGTTCATTCACTCATCTGGTCCTTGAAAAACACATGTATATATACATATATATGTATACACACACATTTACACACAAGTTGGGAAAGTTATATATACATATATGTGTGTGTATTCTAATATAATATCAGTATATATTATATATTTTATATATATTATACATGTTATATATATCATGTATTATAATTAATATAAGAACTGAATATATATATTATATATTATATATGTACACATAGGGAAAGTACATATTTTACATTTACAGTAGAGAAGAAACTCAGGTAGAACTTTCCATTGTAATTATTCAGTACAATTTTACTTCATTGTTAAGTTCTATCTTTATAGGATAAAATTGCTTTGTAACCTAACCCTCCCCTCTACCTTCATACTTTTTTTTTTAGAACACTTTAGACTTTTACAACACATATGAAATTCTAATTTGAAAGTCATTTCAAATTTAGGAAGGTTTAACAAACTTTTAAATAGCATAACACGGTCCAGATTAAAGTGTAGAGTGCCAAATATAGGAAATAAACAGATGACTATGTTAATATGAGCCTTAAATACTGGCATAAAAGTCTAAATCATTTTAAAAGGGAAAACATACTAAATAAAGAATAAAATCAGGGGAATATACCCAAGAAAACTGAAAACTCTACAACACTATTGTCCAATAAAAATATAATGTGAAGTGTGCATGTAGGCCACGTATATTATTATACATTTTCTAATAACCACCTTAAAAGAATTTTTAAAAACAGTGGAATTACTGTCAGTAATATGTTAGTCACATTACATTCAAAATATTTTCATTTTGACATATAATCAATATTAGAAATTATTGAGATATTTTACTTTCTGTCATAGTAAGTCTTTGAAATCTCATGTTTTTGATACTTAAAACAATTCAGACTCTCTACATTTAAGGTGCTTCACAGTGATATGTAACTAGTGACTACCAGGTCAGACAATACAGGTTTAAGTCTATCCAGATCTGTAGCTAATATCCAAGGTGTGAGAAGAGGTTAATCTATGAAAAATCATACATGTACTTCTATTTCGAGATTCAAAAATTGTTTCAGGAAGGTATCTGTAGGTTACATAGAATTCACTGCTTAGTACAGGTGATAGGTTTGGGTTTCACAAGTATTGGGATTGCATCCAGAAGGAGAACACTAGGCAGAAACAGAAAACCTGGAATCAAGTCTTAGCTTCGTTGAGTCACTTGAAATACATAGAACTCATTTTTCTCATCTCTCAATTGGGACATATTACATGTTCTATTTACTTCCCTGCATCACATTTTGAGAATTAAATGAAATAATTTAAATGAACTCGTAGAAAAGAATAGGATATAGGGGCGTGTGGGTGGCTCATTTGGTTGAGTGTCCACCTCTCGATTTTGGCTCAGGCCGTGATTCTAGGGTTGTGAGATCAAGCCCCACCTCGGGGCTTAAGATTTTCTCCCTCTCCTTCTGGGGGGGCCCCCCCCGCCCCTCATGAGTGCATGCACACACACTCTCTTGGAAAATAAAAAA